>NC_085878.1:25107444-25184944 GCF_034702125.1 Engraulis encrasicolus
ATTCACTATTGCCGGACAAGACGAGTCTCCTTGTTATGTTTTAAAACAGCTGAGTGAGTCTGCCACAGCCAAGCACACTAAAGACCAAATGGATCTAAATGTATCCCTCCCCCACAAATGGCTTTTCTAGAGTTACGCCTTAAAGTTACATGTCAAAATAGCCCAGCGGGTCTTTGATCACCACGCATGCAAACTTTATACATATCCGCATCCCAACAATAATCACAGGTGTTACATTCAGCATTTACTGGAAAAGCAACGAGCCTATGTGCTACTTAAAAAAGCACAAGAAAGTCAGGCATGACGTGACACACACGTCACACACGTCACACACGACACACACGACACACACACACACACACACACACACACACACACACACACACACACACACACACACACACACACACGACACACACACACACACACACACACACACACACACACACACACACACACACACACACACACACACACACACACACACACACACACACACACACACACACACACACGTCAGTCTTTGGTCAGGCCAGTGTAATGGTCTTTGAGTGAAGGGTAACCCAGAGTCAAAAGTAGAATTATTTTTCATACTAAGGGGGGCGTCGGCAGGCTTATGATGAGGTCAAGGAGGCCTTTGGGAGGCTTATGATGAGGTAAAGGGGGCATTCGTTTAAAAAAATGTTGAAACCATTGATGTAGAAGGCATGCCACTCCTTTGACTGACTGGCTGGCTGGCTGGCCTGGCCCTGAATGATATTTGGCGTTAGGTGATTCAATCTTGACGGGTGATTGGATTATTGCACACAAACAACAAACTAAACCGTCATTTAGGGAGTGAATCCCAACTGACACACCAGCCATCATCTTCTCTAGGCGGTGGATTAGATGCGGCTCATCACAGTCCCCGTCAATAGCGACACAAAACATCAGGAGTGACTTGTGTGTGTGTGCTTGGGCAGTACGACTGATTCATTCAAAAGGCAGATTCCTTTGTACCTCAGAACAAACAATACCTCCATAACCTGTCTAGGAGAACACAAAGCCAGCCCAGCACAGCCAGAAAAAGAAAAAAAAGAGCTCCATGACTTCATCTCTAACTATGGACTTACCCAAAAGCAAAACATAGGGGTGGCACACACCTCCTCCTTTCTGTTCTGAAACTTCCTCTTAAAATGCATGCCTTAAAACGACATGTGACTCAACTATGCGCTTCATCCATGACACCCTGAGGGCCACCATCATGCGTCAACTGCTTACAAACAAAGGCACCCACAGCACAGCAAGTTTCGACGTGTGGGTGGACGTGTGCGTGTGACAATTTTGAGGGGTGATAAATGACATGACAGGACCCTGATGAGATAGCCTACTGATCTGATGACCTAGCCTACTTTTCAGCATCGGACAGGAAAAGCAGTACGCTAAGTGGTCAGTGCAGCGGGGGGAAGAGTGAAAAGGGGGAAAAATCAATGCACTAATGTCCTCTTTACAGTGTTGCAACCAACTGACCATACACATAGAAAGGAACGGGTCATGCATGTGGTTTGCAGTTATCTGTTTAACTGTAATCTTGTAAACAAAAAAAATGCTTGCGGTGGGAAAAAATGTGCTTAAATGTGTTACATTTTCTCAAGTGTTTGTTATGGACTGAAGGGATATGATGAACATGTGCATTAAAAAAAAGACAAAAATTGCCATATATCTCAATTCAGTGCCCTCCTTTAGGCTCCTGTTCAATCATTTATCCAACAGTTAAGCTGCACTATTTGCAAATGAAATTAAATAACCTACAACGTCAACTTCATTACATTAAAATCTGAGCAACCGAACGTCAAAGCCGGCTTACTCAGCACAACCCAGCATTTTGTGTTTTGTGTGCGAGCGAGCGGCTTTTAGGAGACGGCTAACTGGATGACAAATTGCCACTGTGACGTTTGTAAGAGCCCTCCGCTCCCGTCCCGTCCTGTCCCCTCCTCTCCGCTCCTCTCCATTCTGGGATGAGACGCCACTCGAGTCCGCCAGGAAATAAAGAAAGGTGGTGGCACTGGGGGAGACTGGGGATTGAGCCAGCGGGGTCAGTCAGTGCCAGTGCTAGTGCCAACCTAAGCTGCTCCAGCACTACAGTACAGTACAGTGCAGTGGAGGATAGTGCAGTGTGTGTGTGTGTGTGTGTGTGTGTGTGTGTGTGTGTGTGTGTGCGTGTGTCCGAATCATCAGATGAGCACTCCACTGCTTCCGATCCCCTGGGTACAGGCGGAAGGTGTGGATCCCAGAGTGCTTGAGAGAGTAATTAGCCCCGACCCGGCCA
Organism: Engraulis encrasicolus; assembly: GCF_034702125.1. Lineage (NCBI taxonomy): Eukaryota > Metazoa > Chordata > Actinopteri > Clupeiformes > Engraulidae > Engraulis > Engraulis encrasicolus. Next base: position 25,109,753 of record NC_085878.1, read on the forward strand.
TGTGTTCCCTCTGCCTCTGCATTTGGCGCGGGTGATTTCCCCTATTAGCTGGTCTGCTAGTGCCAGATGATTTGTAGGGCTGATTTAGCATCAGCTGTCTCAGAGGAGGTCCAATTCAAATATGTGGAAGGGGGGTGATGTTCGATCTGGGTCAATGGCGTTTTCAGTAGCAGGCGCCAGGTGGTGCAAGTGCAGCGACAGCTAATCCCGCCATTACATGCATTAAATTATTACTATTTTGCCAGATTAAGTAAAAAAAAAAACATGTAAATGAAACTTGCTCTATAAGTAATTAATGTACCGGTACCAATTTTACCAGCAAATAGTGACATTAGCTGTAGTTGTGCCACCCTGTCGCCTGCTTCTGAAAACGTCAATGACCCATCTGTATGCAGGAGAGAGCTCTGATGGGAAGTACGTTAGATGGCCTGGCCATGCCTGAGAAGACACTCTGACACTCATGGTGGCACCACCAGTCTTCCCACCATAGTCAGACTCAGCAAAGTCAGCACACACACACGCACACTGCCTACAGTCAGCTGTACCTTCCAGCCATCACATAACAGTCGAAACGTGGAATGGAGCCAAAGACGATGTGTGTGTGTGTGTGTGTGTGTGTGTGTGTGTGTGTGTGTGTGTGTGTGTGTGTGTGTGTGTGTGTGTGTGTGTGTGTGTGTGTGTGTGTGTGTGTGTGTGTGTGTGAGAGAGAGCCAAAGAGAGGAAAACGAAGAAATGTGCTCAATGTGTGCTTGAATTCATGTCATGGAACACAATTATATAAAACATTTTTTTGTGCAAAGAACCCATTTTCCAGCTTATCTTATCCGTCTCTTATCTCCAGGTTTACCAAAAAGCCATGCATTTCAAAGGAACAGAAAATGACCACAGCTTTCACTGCTCCATTTCCACTTTAAGGAGGCATACATGCGTTTTGAATCACAACAATTCTACATCTTGGCTGCGATGCTTCAATTCTATGCCAGAGGAATGAGCAGCGGAGCATTTACAAATCAGCTGATGTGCTCAATCACATTCACAGCCATAAAAAAAACCCAAACATTATAAAGTGCAGCCATTCATATTGCAATGTGTAAGCTTGACACATGCCAAGAAAACATGTTCAGCAGAACTTGCTGTTTGGGGTGTGGGTCTGTCCGACCAACACACATTGCGTCAATTCCTGGGTGAGGTGCTGTACTTGCGAGCCAGCTAATGTATGAAATGAATGCTGTCGGTTGGAGCTATCAGTCACGAACAAGACAAACACAACATTAATCACCGAGTGGGCTGCCCTCGGTCCAACCAGCGACAATAAGTGAGAAGGCGGCAGAGAAGCCGGGCGGCCACCCACGCATGTAGTGCGACCACGACAGGAAGAGAGGGTTCCTGACTGGGCCACTGAAGAGAGCCAAGGCAGTCCATAGCGCTAATGGGGGAAGTGAGAGGGCTAAAAGGCACGCTAATTGACTTCCTGTGAGAAGAGCGTTGTCAAACGGCCTGCTGAAAAGATACAAAAAAAGAGCCAGCCAGGCCAACAACAGCAGCAAGGTCAAAGACGTGCAAAATGGCATTGTCATTCAGTGTAACGGATACCTTCTGCTGACTGTAACTGTAAAAAACATGATTTTTAAATTGTTTCAAGTGAATGGATGACAGCCGAGGCTTTCATGAATTCACTGGAAAAAAATAAAATAAAAAGAGTCACGAGTTTTACAGTTACAGTCAGCAGAAGGTATCCGTTACACTGAATGACAATTTCATTTTGCATGTCTTTGACACAGCAGCAGCAATCCCCAGAGCAATGACAAAATCGGCCTTCATGCATGCATGCATTAGGAGTATGGAACTGGTGGCTAGTTGGAAAAGACGAAGTGTGTGAATCAATTTCCTAAAAGATTTCAAAATCAGCATGAGAACAGCAATAGTCATCTTCAAGATCTGAGCAGGGTTTATTGCGAAGGCGGCCACCTTGACAAGAAACATCTACCACCTTGACTAGGTCCCTTGAAAAGATTTCATGTTGTGAAAGTTGCTTAGCCAAAAAACGCCCCACCACCTTGACTAACAAAAATTCTGGGGGAAACACTTATGAGACATACACGTGTCTGGCGACATGGCATGGCAGACCCATTACATTAGTTTCCTTGGAAAATCCCAAACAAACAGCGAGAGGCCAGGGTGCGGCAGCGACTGTCCACAAAAAGGCTAATGAACTAATCACAAAAGATGCTGCTGTACAGCACCCCGTCTAGCCAGGTGACCGGTGACAGGTGACAGGCCCCATTTGATCTGGACAAGAGAGCAGCCTGCCTGATCCGCTCACAATGCAGCTGCCAACGCAGAGCATGCTCCTGTCACCATGGTGACCCTTACTGTCCCTTTCTGCTGATGGAACACAGGCAGGCACGGCTCCCGTCCCTATAGGGTGTGGAGGGCAGACGTGTGTCCTTTCTGTCACGCGAGTGAGAAAGCAAGCAAGTGAGCCAGCGAGTGCTGTTGCTGTGCTGTGCTGTGCTGTGGTGGTGGTGGTCAAGCAGGGTGAGCTGATGGATCAGGCAAAGATTGATTGGGTGACTTTCCTAGCCTTGCTGCTGCGCTGTCCTGTGCGCATTGGGCTGGCTAAAAGCTTCCAGCCGTCCACACGGCCATCTAAAAGTCCTGTGAGTGGAGAGTCGGGTGCGTCATTCGTCTCTTCCACAGCTCACAGCAGTCCAGCCCAGCTGCCTGGTTACAGCTCGTAAACTGTGCGGTACGACTGACAGCATGACAACCTGTTGTTGGTCCTGAGGACACTGGGGGAAAGTGGTGGGGCAGCAGAATTCCACAGCTTCTTTACGCTATTTAAAAAACAGCCCATCTCACACGGTCCGCTGAACTACCGCAGGGTCTGCATTCTAACTGAATTGAGGCTAAAAAAAATGTACCGGTAGCCTAGAGCAAAAAGAAAAAAAAAAAAACAACAGTCACACACATTTCAAATAAAAAAAAAATATCATATCTCATGACCCTGAATGCTGTGTCCATGCATGCAATGTTGAACTATGCAGCATCCAGCATCAATGGGTTCAAATATACAAGAAACATTTTGAATCACAGATATCTGAGACAGAGCTGTGGCGGGTCAAAACCTGACGCTCATAACAAACTTGTAGTTGGGAGGTTTCTGGTATGCAGATCATATCTAACTTTCCCTTAAATTACACACTTTAGGTTCCGCTCCTGCCCACAGCTAAATATATGGTTTGGACGTGTGGGGTTTTACACGACATTGCATACATACGTGTAGGTCAGCTCTATAGCTAAAGGGCGTATTCTGTGTAAAGTAGAGGTGGACTTGATACAGAAAGTGCAACTTTTGGACAGACATTTCCCTTTTCTTCTTTTAAAGATTTTTTTTTAGTTCTTTTGCAACTTTATTTGATAGGGCAGTGTGAGAGGTGGACAGGAATCGAATTGGGAGAGAGACAGGGAGGGGTCGGCAAAGGACACAGGCTGGGAATTGAACCCGGGTCAGCCGCATGGCAGTCGAGTGCCCTACCGGTAGGCCACGGCAGGGCCCAGACATTTCCCTTTAAAATTGATTTGTTTAACTTTTTTCACTGGAAAAAAATAAAATAAAAAGAGTCACGAGTTTTACAGTTACAGTCAGCAGAAGGTATCCGTTACACTGAATGACAATTTCATTTTGCATGTCTTTGACACAGCAGCAGCAATCCCCAGAGCAATGACAAAATCGGCCTTCATGCATTCATGCATTAGGAGTATGGAGCTGGTGGCTAGTTGGAAAAGACGAAGTGTGTGAATCAATTTCCTAAAAGGTTTCAAAATCAGCATGAGAACAACAATCGTCATCTTCAAGTTCTGAGCAGGGTTTATTGCGAAGGCGGCCACCTTGACAAGAAACATCTACCACCTTGACTAGGTCCCTTGAAAAGATTTCATGTTGTGAAAGTTGCTTAGCCAAAAAACGCCCCACCACCTTGACTAACAAAAATTCTGGGGGAAACACTTATGAGACATACACGTGTCTGGCGACATGGCATGGCAGACCCATTACATTAGTTTCCTTGGCAAATCCCAAACAAACAGCGAGAGGCCAGGGTGCGGCAGCGAAGTCCACAAAAAGGCTAATGAACTAATCACAAAAGATGCTGCTGTACAGCACCCCGTCTAGCCAGGTGACCGGTGACAGGTGACAGGCCCCATTAGATGAACCCGGGTCAGCCGCATGGCAGTCGAGTGCCCTACCGGTAGGCCACGGCAGGGCCCAGACATTTCCCTTTAAAATTGATTTGTTTAACTTTTTTTCCCCTTAGTCTTCATTCATGTTCACATATTGCAGGGGTGTCAAACTCATTTTGGTCCGGGGGCGGCATACAATCCATGTGGACCTCAAGCGGGCCGCATTAGTAACATCATCGCAAAAAAAAAAACGTAAAGCAGAGGATTAGTGTTCAGTACTATCACGTTTTAAGTGTGTTGAATATGTAGAAAGCAATGCAATACTGATAATCCTATGCAAAATTTCCTTGACTTCATTCATTCATTGGCAGCCGTCAATTAATTAAATATGGGACAGTTCATTTTGGCAGGGGGTCTGGGGGTTTTCCCCCAGAAAATTTTGTATTTCTTATATGTAATTTCCTGCATTTTCACGCATTCTAACATTCCGTTTCCAGTTTGAGCTTAATAGGAACCAATACAAATCCAATTATATTTATTATTTAATTACAACCAATACCAATACAATACGAATAAGAAGTATTAACATTTTATCTATGAGGTCTATAATATATGAGCTTTATCAAATGCCTGTTACAGTACAAATTCACTAGGCCTATTTATAATAGAAGTGTGATGTGCACTTTACTACATATATACAGTGTAACAGAGGGACCATTGGGTTAATGTCATGCAGGTCTCGATTTTGCCCCGAGGGCCGTAATTGCGCATTTCGGTTATTTCATTAAAAAAAAAAAAAAAAAAAAAAAAAAATTTTTTTTTTTTTTTTTTTTTTTTTTTTTAACATCCGGGCCGGATGGAACCCTCCCGCGGGCCGGATGCGGCCCGCGGGCCGTATGTTTGACACCCCTGACATATTGGGTTCGAAGATGTGGGGTTTCCAGCAGCCTCTTATGTGTATCATTAACGACAGACACTCCCCTTTCAAAATATCTTCGTCTCTAAATACATTTTTACAATACCGGCCACACACCATTGCCAACATGCAGCATCATCATATGAGTCATCGAAGAAAATTACGTTTGCGATTGCCTTTTCCCCACTGACTTCATAATTTCTCTCTTCCATGAGGTCAGCAACACAACCGTAGACAGGGCACGTCGGTTCAGGTGGGAGGCCGGCTCAATCAGATAACTGAACAGGGAGGGCCGCAGGAAAATCACTTACACGGTCGACACCCTTTCACAGTCAATTGGCATGGTGGAGCGCTTTCTGGCCATTCTAAGAACGCACAACAATAGAATCGTCTCTATGAGGCATTTACTGTGTGATGAGCACAGACAAACGTGTTCGACGACAACCAGAAATTCCTGCACAATCGCAGTAACAGTACAACATCCCACCCCACCCCACACCATGCGTATTGCTTTGTTTTCTGCAATTCCCACATAGCTGGCGGAGGTGTGCCACTGTGCACAAGGCTGCCTTAGCCTTTGGAACGGATAATCCTCCATCAGGCCTGCTGCCTGTGAGGGTGGCCTGCCAGGGAGAGAAACAGAGGCCAGGGTGCAAGTCCAACTAGCTCCTCCCATCCTGACCTGTTGCTTGTGATCAATGCTTTATTCAATATCTCGCACAAAGCACAATTCAAAAGATCATCATCTCATCGGGATGTTGAATGGGGAAAAAGTCCCTGTAGCGGGGAGTAGAGTTGCCCAGCCGGGACTCGAACCCGGACCTTCTGGGCTAGTAAACTGGGGTTCTGACCGCTACACCAAAGAGCCAGGATCGTTGGCGTCACTGTCAGAACACACCCACAACTGCAGTGATGGTCACTCCAGCACAGTCCCCCAGAAGTTGCTTTGCCTGGCTTGACAGCAGGGAAACCTACATAAAGGCAGGATGGCAGCACCGAGGCAAGAGGACACACGCAAAAGGAAAGGACAGGAGCAATTAGTTTGGCTTGCTCTCAGAATGTGTTCACTGATCACAGGCCTCTGTTCTGGCCAAAGAGAGAGAGAGAGAGACAGAGAGCTGTGAGAAGTGGAGAGCGAACCTCCTGGACTGTTTCAGGTGTCCCCTCTAATCACCTGTGGCCAGACATAGACCTGGACCACATGCAAAAATAATTGAGGCCTGTGTGTGTGTGTGTGTGTGTGTGTGTGTGTGTGTGTGTGTGTGTGTGTGTGTGTGTGTGTGTGTGTGTGTGAAGATCTCAGCTTTCATAGTTTGCTCTTTTAAATCTTAACTCTTGAAAAGCAGTGCAACTGTTAACAGTAAAAGCAAAAATAATTGAGACATCTGTGGAAAGTGACAAGAATATACCGGTATGCTTGTGCTTAAAATAAAAAAATCAGAGCCACGATCAGATGTATTTAACAGTGATGCACCCTAAGCAATGTATCTATTTCCAACAAAGGCTCCCATTAACTCCACACACCCTATAGACACAGTCAGCTAGATGATGAAATGCACCTGGAGGTTCGGCAGGAAACGTTTCTAGGTTGACTGCACACACGTGGCACTTTAGAGCATGGGGCAGATCTTCAGTCGGCTATCTGGAAGGACATTGTGTGTGTGTGTGTGTGTGTGTGTGTGTGTGTGTGTGTGTGTGTGTGTGTGCTGGATGGAGTGGAGTTTGAGGGGCAAAGGGGGTGAGTAGATTGGACTGTTTTTGATTAGTTGTGTCCCAAAGCTCTGTTTGTTTATCAAGACAAAAGACAGATGAATGCACATGCAAAATACTGCTCTGGTGGCTGAGGGCGCTTCAGCTTTAGCGGAACAGCTTGTTCTACGCTGCGGGAGAGCAAGGCCGGAATGCGCGGGGCGAAAGCCCTCTCAACGCAACGGGATCACAATCTGAGGATGTGCGACGTGAGCCGCCTTCATTCCGGTTCCCCCGAGAGAGCCGAGGGGACACCACAAGCATTTCACTTCGGCAGTCATAAAACGGGCTTTGTTACAGAGTAATGTCGATACAGGCCCCTTAATGAAATCAGAGACGCTACAACAGCGAGGGCATAATCCACTCAATCCAACTCCAGGTCTCTTGGAAAAGCCCTTCCAGTCTTGGGGCTGACCCCAAACACAATTGATGGTTTGTTGTTGCTGTAGGACTGGACACCCTACCAGGCTTTCAGGAGATTACTTGAACACACGCAACATCACTCAACATTGCTTTGAAAACGAAAGAGGAAGTATGTGAATCAAAACAAAATCAAATAAGTGGATGACGACGACCATTTGAAAAACCGAGTATGCTTGCTCGTTTGTGCTTGCTCAAGTGTTCTGACTGAGGGCAGGTAGGGGACGGGCGGGGCTGAAGGAGGCAGAAACGTGCTTAGCCAGCCTGCCAGGCCGCCCTCAGCGAGGAAGTGTCACCTTTCAAGACAAATGGCAATGTTGATTTCAATCAGCCGTCAGCCCAAAGCAAGTGTGTGTTTTAAAATCTCTAACTGTAGGCTATGCCACAATCACACAGGCATGCATGGTTCTCTATGCATTTTTGGTGGGACTTGCATGCATCCTCTTCTTGAGCGTTGGTCTTAATATGTAGATTTGGAGTGAGAGCAAAGAGATACCAGAGGCTAGAAATGAGACAGGAAACAGCTGAAAGAGAGCTCACTAGTCACGACTGCTCTGCTGGAGTCGCCAAGTTTAAGTTCCCTTTAACTCTTTAAACAGGCAGCACAGCCTGTGACAAATTGCCTGCATTACGTGCGTGTTGCACACTGCTGTGGAACATCTTGATGTCTTCTTTATTGCTTTGATCTTTGATTAAAAGTGTCTGCCAAGTACCACAACACACAAAGTGCCTCACGACATTAGACTACTATAACACATTGACGATGTAATTACAATGTAATAGTCATAAAAGACAACTACCACTATTAATACCATGCCACCAACCAAGAGTAATGATGTGTTTACAGACAACACTCTGGCTTAGTAATCGAATGAACGAATACATGAACAGTTTATGTCTAAGTTACGTCTAAGTTACAAGTCTCATTAAATAAGCATATAATCTAAACCTTTAATGAGGGTGTCCAAAGGGTGACATCAGCAGACGCTGTAGACCAATACAGCTGTCAATCACCAAGACAAGAAAAAGCCAGACAGCTGGTAGGGTGAACCAAAGCCATGCACAGCACACGCCTTGACTAATTAGGACTAGGCCGTGACTTCCTCCCAGTGTTCTGCTGGAGCCTCCCTGTGTCTTCCTGATCTGTGCCTGAGCTCCAACCAGTCTGACCAGGCGGGCGGGCAGGCAAGGAGGCAGGAGGGCACCATGTGGGTAGACCAGAGGGCGAGGTTCAGCATGGCATGAACTCTAGCCGTCAGTCCCCATCTGCTTGACTGTTTGAAGGACTGAAAGGCCCACCAAGCATAAAACCATTGAAAGAGCATTAACCCAAAATCAAGAGGTGGAATTCACTCGCTTGCGCACACGCGCTCTCTCACACACACACACACACACACACACACACACGCACACGCACACGCACACGCACACACACACACACACACACACACGCACACGCACACGCACACGCACACGCACACACACACACACACACACACACACACACACACTTATGAGTTTGAGCAGAGTTTTTTTTCCCCTTCAAAAAAAACACACAGCTTGTAAACATTTATTTGCTTATTTCGGTGCTCTAATTATGGCATCTCCCAAGGGAGGGCTGGGGAGAGACAGACCAACACATACAGGAGCCCAGTGGCCACAGGACGGCCCAAAATACACCAGCCTCCCTCCGCCACGCCACATGCACAGCCCGTCTGAGCTGAGGGTGGAAGAGAGGAGGAAAACCGATAGAAAAGGCAGACAGAACAGAAGCATGGCTTAGGCTGCTGCCTTTCATAAAATAAAAAAAAACCTCACTGAGGAAGACACCGTTGCATTTAGTCTGAAGACACTCGCAGTGTACATTCCATAAAAGAGAATTTATAGGCTATATTTAAACATGTTCGAAGAGCGTTCAGCAGCGGGACAGAAGGGGCACTTTTTCACTTGGCAGCATTTTAATTAAGCAGTCAAACAGTCTGGGTCACGACTTCTGGCGAAAAATAATTCAGAGACCTCTGGTGAACTCTTCCTCTTTCTTTCTTGGGATCCTCCTCACACACACACACACATGCACACACACACACAAGTGCATCCTTCACGGCCCACGAGAGGGCATGAGGGGAGATAAACCTAATAAAGGAGAGCGGTACGGCCCGCGTGCCACTGGGGTCATGAATGGGCGCTACTGTAAGACGACACAACGGGACAGCCTATCCAAGCCAAGGCTTACAAAAATCTATACTACGCAACCAAACCAAACCAAACACTGTGATCAACTTAACAATCAAAATTCTTGTGTGCTGAAGAGTTCTGAGCTGTTGAATGAGAGGCACTTATTGATGTTATAATCAAAAAGTTATAGACCGAGTTCATTTGGTCAATAAAAACAAAAAGTATCTGACCAATGTTTACAAAATCCACCTATAAAAGATTATGAAAAACATACAATTACTGAAAAGATGCTTCTGAACGGGACTTTCTGAGTTGTGGAACTGTAGACAAAAGGACGCAAAGTACTCTATGCTGAAAAAGAAGTGTGGCAAAACAAAAATGCATACAATAATGACTCGCTCTCAGCATAAATCTCCAAAACAGGATTCTGTGAAAGAGCCACAAAATATAGGATAGCAGTGGCGGCGACATAGCTGTTGGTTTCGCGCGAAATAGAACTGTCTGTCGGCTGCGGCTGGGCTGGTGTTTGTGCTAGCATGCGTGCCGTACGCTCTATTGTAGCGCGGAGTGCAGGAGTGGGCGGCTGAGGCAGACTGACTTCCTGTGGATTCTTGTCTGGCCCTGTAGCAGCCCTTATCTAGAAACACACTGAGACAGACACTCAGAGGAGTGGAGAGAAGCGTGCGGTGGATTGGCCCCCCTAGCACAGGACGCAGAGAAAGCCAACGGCGAGGACAAAGGGGTCAGTTGTCCTAGGCTCAGAGAGACAGGAGGCCCAATTGGGTCCTCATTCACTACATTGTATTAGGGGGCCCTTTCTGATGACTTTGACCGGGGCCCGGACACAGCTGTCAGCAGCCTCGACCGCACGTCATGCAGAGGTTTGCCTGTATTGGCCTGTTGCTGTGCTACAGAGCTGCCATCTACGCAGTAGGTTTGTCTCACTGTGATGCGGTGTGCGTAGGAGGTGGGAGAGGGGAGCTGTCAAGACAGCTTGACATGATCTTTTTTTAGGGTGAGAACTGCAGGGCCTCTGGTTAGATGTGAGGGCAAATGACAGAGCCCTTATCAGGATGGATGAGGACACACACACACACACACACACACACACACACACACACACACACACACACACACACACACACACACACACACACACACACACACACACACACACACACACACACACACACACACACACACACACACACACACACTTTTTTAACAGCAGCTGCTTATTAGGAGTATGAGGAAGTCTAAACAGTGAACTGATAACCTAAATGGTAATCAAATCCACTGCAATTAAAGGGACGTTGTCCCTTTAACGCTATTGAGAAATCAGTCCACTCCAAACTGATGTGAAATATTTAGCCTATTAGGCCGTTTGGTGAGTCCATGGGTACTGAGTACTGGTACAAAGATATCACACAGACACTGGTCACATAAACCAGACTTTTGGGGGTCAAGTGTGCTCGAGTTCAGCACGGATGCCACAGTGTGAAACGAACACATGCCCTCAGTAGGCTAGCGCCCTGTCTTATCTTGAAACCATCCCTATCATGCGGAAGTCACAAAGAAGCCAAAACGGAGATAACTCTTAAAAGCCAGCTATTTTTAAAAGCAGAGATAGCAGCCTCAGATGATCATCACAGAAGCACCAGCATCTAGGAACAGGATCCTTCACAGATAACACCGTAGCATAGAAAGCAAGGAAGACGCGAGGCATGTGATGGCCGACATGTAGGGGTCAGAGGGCCCTGGCTGCCTGGCTGCCTGGACTAAGTTCTGGCTATGCAAACATGTGATCTGCATGAGCAGCTGTGCGGAGGATTCCGGCCGAGAGGTCAGCCCTTAAGACGCAGGTGATGAGGGCTTAGGACCGTATCCGTGCGGTGGCCTCTGAAACCTGAGGAGCACTGGCCTGTGTTACTAAGGAGGACTACTACCCCCCTCACCCTCACCTCCCCTCTCCTCTCCTTTCCTTCTTCCCCTGCGCTGTGGATCTCAACAAGTCACACCCTCTGGAGAATGTCCTTCCAAGTCCCAGCGCTAGTACGCTATCAGTTTCATGGCAGGAGAGGACAGGGTGACAGCTATTTGATATACATACATCACATATGTATGATATATACTAGGGATGCACGATGTATCGGCCAGATGTATCGGTATCGGCCGATATTTGACATTTCTCAACACATCGGACATCGGTCCGATGGGTAAAACTGGGCCGATGTTAACGCCGATGTTTTTTTTTTATATGTTACTGTTCTAAAACATTGGACTTGATGGTGACTTTCAACGTTTGTCTTCTAATTTGTCTCTATTTTTTATCTAATTTTATCACGGGGAGATAAAAGGTGTTTTTGGAAATAAGAGGACATTCGAAAATTATGTTTGTTTGCATCATTGTCATCTCTTTAAAAAAAAAGAAAAGAAAAACATCGGTATCGGTTAATATCGGTTATCGGACAAAACTGCAATATCAATATCGGATATCGGTATCGGCTGAAATTTTTGACATCGTGCATCCCTAATATATACGCAGAGAGAAGTCACTTATAAGGTCTCAGAATCCCAGTCACAAGTCACAACAGCTCTAAAACATTTAACCGCAACTTCCACATTTCTACAACCACTGCAATGATAAGCATCAGTAGCAATGACCAATCGCTTCACTCGTCTGCTGAGGTCTATCCGCATTGAAAGGCGTTGAGTAGTCGTCGTCGCCGGGTCTTGTTCAGACAAGCAGAACTAGCACATCATCAAAGTCCCATAAAAAAATCCCTTACAACCCCGCATTAATGGCAGCCTCATCTGTTCTGCCTGTGTAACCAGTGCTCTAAAGCTGTAATTAACCTCGACATCAAATAGGCCTCCATGGTTACGATCCCAGAGTTCCCTAGCCATGAAGGGAGGCTTCAGAGGAGAGTTGAAGGCAGTGGCTGCAGTAATGGTGGTGGTGGTGGTGGACTGGTGGTAGTGGTGAAGTCTGCCTAAAGCCTAGCCTTAGCCTACCTGCCAGGAGGGAAGAGGGGTGGCGGGGCTTTTTATCATGGGTCATAAAGGCGAAGCCCTCCCTAATGGCTCTTTTCCGAACCTGCCAATTAAAAATTAGAACTGGAGTGGCCACTTAGCTCTTCAAATTGTCTTTGATTGGGGCCAATTTGGTCGGTGTAATGGGAGAAAAGGCTCAAAATGCAGCATGTGGCGTTTGAGGCAAAAAGGAAATAAAAATGACAACCATGATTTTGTAAAGAGCATCTTCTTCTAAATATTTTAAGACTACGGAAGTCCATTTTCGCATTGAGCATTCAGCAGTGCCTGGGTGGCATTCACTCTAGCCAGCCAGATATGGTGTGCGTGTCTAGTAAATAAATCCACTAATTGCGCGACAGGGGGAATTACTGTAAGTCTGGGTCAGGTAGCCATCTTTAATCCCCCTCTCTAATTCGTGTGTGTGTGCGGGGGGCAGGGGAGAGAGGAGAGAGGGGGGTGGGCATATAGAGGCATGTGGATTTCTCAGAGACCTCAAGACAAAAACTTAGAGGGTCATAAAAAACAAAACACGCCTGCCAAGTCGTAACCTACAATTTTCAATACCCCAAATTATGGCTCCAAAAAAACTCCACGGGTGATGTCTGATTTTAGAACAATGTGAGTTAGAAAGCGAAAAGAGGGAAAAAGTAAGTCAGCTCTTTACAAGTCGAGCAAAAGTGGAAAAAAAACCTTCAACAAGTGCATGGAAATGAAGCGCAATAAAATAAACCAACAAGGCAGCCGGTTCAAAAGGCCAAAGGAACACAGTCTGTGCCACCACCACACCCATTCCCAAGCAACTTTGACATACTAAAGCAGACGAACAAATAATAATCCCATCAAACCCACTAACCCCACCCCACCCCACACTCTGACTGATTCAACTTCAACTTGAACCCTTAACCTCCTGGGCTCTGAATTAACACGCGCCAACTGGCCAAATGCAGATGAAAATTCAGTTTGGTTGGCAAAAAAGAAAGCTAGCCACGTGACTGGTAGTGATTGTGAGTAAGTTTGGCTTCTAAGATGAACATCTTCTTGCCAAATTAGCTAGTGATGAAAAAAACTCAAAATGTATCGCCCTGCTTACCTCGTAGGACCAGGCGCACTGCACCCCGGCGAAGCGGTGGACGCATCGGCCCACCTCCACGTCCTCGTGCGTGGTGTACATCTCCTGCAGGCACTGGCGGATGTGGGGCACCATCCGGCGCAGCACCTCGCGGCTCATGATGACGCCGGGCCCGCCCATGCAGAAGTTCTCACCGGGCTCCAGCGCCAGCTTGCCCAGCTCGTCGCGGGCGCCCATGCCCGTCTGGCCCAGGAAGATGGCCTCGCTGCTGTTCAGGCTGCGCAGGAAGCTCTCCAGGCGCTCGCTCTTAATGTACACGTCGTCGTCCGCCCGCATGAACCACTCGTACTGGTCCAGGTAGTGGTCGTGCATGTACTTGAGCATCATGAAGGACTTCTTCTGCGGCGGGTAGGAGTCGTCCACGTTCTTCAGGGCCACGATGGGCAAAGGGAGGCTAGTGTCCGAGCCCTCGCTGGAGAAGTACTCCACGCGGCCCGGGATGGTGCGCGCCCATGTTCTGAAGGATGCAACACATCACAAGTCATCACCACAGTCAGACTTTACAATGGGTAAGATTCATATTTACATAGATCCTGGAGGACGCAACAAGTCAGTCAACACAACTGTCAAGACTGTGTAAACAAAGAGCATCATGGATTCGTATTTACATTACAAGCTTTGATGGCTTAAACCAAACAAGCTGCAAAGCTTTCAATGGTAATGTGGACTTGAATACAGTGTATGGAGGCCAATGAAATACAGTTTTAGTCTACATTGGAATATGTCTGGAATAATAAGCAAAAGATCACCCAAGGTCACCTCTTTGTTTACCACATTGGACACCCACCCATTTATTCTTCAATGCATGGGCCTTTTATGTGGCACTGGCCACATTTCCCAGGAGTGGACAGTTCATTCAACACCCTCTTCTCTTGGGTCAAAACGTAATTTGATAATGTGGAATACACTCTGTCCAGAATACACCCATGTCGGACAAATTGAATTTTGATGATGACATTTTGCGTCAATTGGGCATGGTCTCCATTTGAACCATACACACACAAATGTGGAGATCATAGAGCATTCCTATTAATCCGGTGCATCTTTAACAACTGTTCAGTCACTCACCCAGGACAAGTGACATGAGGTTTCACACAGCACACAAAACTTGGTGCCAACCATAATGGTAAGCAACGCACTGAAGTATGATTGACACATGCGCTGGGGGCATACGGTGAAAAATAAATACATTGACTGTAGTTGTTGCTACTCCAGAATGGAACATGAAAGTCACAGAAGACATCCCAGGCGAGAATGAACCTTCTCGTGTTGGTTCTACATGGTCCTACATCCCTTGCAGTATGCATTGTACTATGGACGGGTAAAATACCTCAAGGTATCGCATAGAAATAAAGCCGCCTTTGTTTGATTCATATGGAAACCTCATATTAGTAAGATGATTACGAAACAACAACATGATGTTGACACATTAATTATCATGTTGTTGGTTTGCTTTGCTTTCCATTTGTAGTGGCTACAAATGGTGAATGGAAATGATTAGCAGGCAAGGAGGTAACGCTACCTAGGTAATGCATCAGTTGCGTTTTGTAGAATCAGCTCATCAATAATACAAAGCATAAGTAGAAGATAGACAGCAAGTCGTGGATTTGATACGTCTGAACCTACACTAAGGACATTCAAAATACAACTTAACATTCAATAGCCTAGATTGGTACCACATACAGTACTCCACACTATACAAATGTGTAACGTTAGCTATTCCATCTTTAGCTAACGGATAATGCCTGTTGGTTTTGTTGAGGTAGACTAGCAAGGCATTTGAATAGTTCCACATACCTATGTGCCGCTACAACACGGCTGTTCAGGTACTTCTGGGCAGTCATGACACCTACAAAAAGAAAATTGTTAGACCGTAGGACTGACTTCTCGGTTGCCAATGCACCGTTATCTTGGGGTGGCCAGCCCAGTCCACCGTATTCTTTTCTCAGTCCTCTCTGTATCCCACAGCCACCGGTGCTGGCTTTTCGTTTCTGTCCAGCTTTCTTCAACTCTGTGGCCCTTGGCAAAATAAGTCTGGAAGCCAGAGTGAATCCGACAACCAGTCCCAAAAGAACACTGAACCATGCTCTTCGACTTCTCCCTGCCATTCCACTGAACTAAACCAAGTTGTCCTTCTTCTTCTTGCGGGAAAGGTCTGTTTTGACGATAAATCAAGCAGCTACTTGGTAGGACCTTCCAGAAAACTGGGCTCACACTCTCTCATGATAAGAAAGCCTTTCCTCGGCCACTGTTGGTCCTGGTGATGCTGAGTTCTCTCAATCCTCAGTAGCTTGCTAACGTTCTCGCAAGACTGCAGTGTCCACACACCCTCCACCTAAGCCGTCCTCCAGTTCTGGCTACTACGATCCTTTAACATTCCAGCACTATCGCGTCACGGTAATTCTCTGGGAAATTTACGTTATCCTTTTAGCCCTGAGATGTATTCCCATTTTCCCCACTATCTCGCCATTGTGAAAATGCTCGGTTCCTTGCCTGAACACGGCTTAACTGTATGGTTTGGCCTAATGGAGTCACCGTAGGAGAATGCTGACTGGCTGTTGAGAGCGACTACGTATATTGCCCCTCCTTCTCCTCCTCCCATAAACCCTACTTGGAATGACGCTGAGATGCTAAATGTATCGTCAAAACCTGGTCACTCAGAATTTGAGACATAAAAAATAGAACTTTTATATAAGAAATAGAACATGGATCTATGAGAACTGACACCACTGAAACTGAAACCACTTTTCATCAACTTACATTCAGAAGCGAAACCACATTGAGTTCATCACTGTTTAATTTAAAACTACAATATTGATCTTTAGGATGCCGTCTTTCTTCATTAATTATCCTTTATAAGTCTATCATAATTTTCCCTTTCTGTGTCTCAAATATGATTCAATATTCAATGCATTGCTTGTAAGGAGAAACGTTTTAAGAGCATAGTATATTTACGGATACATTGCACTATCAAATCAAACACGTGGTGAAATTGGTGAGAAGTAAGCTATTCATTACATTTTGGGGGATTTTGCAAAACTGAGCATCCTTATTCCTGTGGTGGGAATGCAATATGATGCGGATGCAGATGAAGCACTTTTGCATTGAGCGCAAAATAATCAGATACGGCTGACAATAATGCTCCTCTGTTGCCCTCTACTGGTAAAAGTAAGCAATGACAAGAGTCAATTCTTGGCAGGAGTGATTTTATTGTGAATCTGGCGTGCAATCATAAACAGTACAAATTCAGTAACAGAATGGATTACTTCAAATTGTTTTCTTAAACTGAGATATAATAAAATATTTTTATACAGGACTGCAAAGCAACCTAAATCATGTTTTAGTGCAGCATTCCAACAGCAATGAATAAAATAAAAAAAATATACAAACTTCGACTTGATATTCAGCCAACCCCAGTGGCATGGCTGCCATTTATGAGGTTGGCGTCATTGAAAAGCTGTCCATCTCACAGTGCCAAGCTATTGCTAAATGGCTAGAAAAGCCATTACTGGTTATCCTTCAGTTTAACAAAGTGCAGACAAATCACAACCTCCCAAAGAAAACAATGCATTCTAAAATGCCACGGTTCACTGTATGGCACATAGTCAGCTAAAATGAGTGGTAAACCCTAATAGAAGAGATGCACGGCTTAATTTTACAATGAATACTGTTAGGTTTAAGCTACCAACATTTATCTCTAATAACCTGTACAGAAGAGTCACAGAGAACTTGAGTTAAATTCAACACTTGCAAGGAGGGTGACCAGGAGACTGCTTTCAGTTACAATGTCCAAGATCACTCTGAAAACAGCCTCCTTCTCCTTACGTTTTATTGAAGGAAAGCCCTAGTTACAATTTCGGTTTCAATTGGTCTAAGGGGAGGGGTAATTAGCTAAACCAGTTGAAACCAGTTTACACAGTAGCATATTTCTTAGCAGAATACCAGTTTACACAGTAGCATATTTCTTAGCAGAATATCTTGTTATTTAGTTGAAACAGACTGAATGTGACCTTGTCCTTTTCTCCTCGCCTAATCAGAGAGCGGAGTTGAAAAACATTCCTGCTCTCTCTCTCTCTTTCCCTCTCTCTCTCTCTCTGGCCTGTAGGCACAGAGGAACAACAATGACACATTCATAATATACGCACACCCTGACTTAAGCCTGGGCCAAGAGTTAGTCAAAGTGCAAAGTGGATAACTTATGTATAATTACTCCAACATTTCCCACCTGTTTATTCTCTTTGCACTATCTCGCAGTTGCCAAACATGATACCTCTGCATTAATCCACTCCATAACAAACAAAATTCATAAACCCATAATACCCCAGACAGCAAAATGGGTCTGGCCCAGATCTGTGACAGATGTTGGCAGGCACTTGGGCCAGGTCCGCAATCCTGGTCTGGCCCGGTTTCTTATTTTACAATGGCGCTGAGCTGGAACAGGTCCGGATTATGGATCCGGAATGGATCTGGCCCAGGTCCGATCCACATGTTTGGAATTTGTGGCCGACCTGGGCCAGATCTGGCCCAGGTCCGTAATACGCATCTGACCATGATCTGGCCCTGATCCGTAATACACAGTTGGGGCTCATCTGGCCCATATCCGGACCTTATCTGGGCCTGATCCGGATTAAAGGAGTATTTAAAGGCATATGACATTATTTTGGAGCTTCATACAGTTAAAATCGTTGGTTTATAAAGGTGGTAAAGTGTCTTATTTTTCATGTGAAGCGTTGTCTTGCTTTAAGACAAGTTAAAAGAGGGAGTATGTCGCTAAGCTAGTGAAAGTCAATGCATCCATGTAGCATTGCTACATGCTACACGGATCCATTGACTTTCACTAGCTTAGCGACATGCTTCCTCTTCTAACTTGTCTTAAAAGAAGACAACGGCTTACATGAAAAATAAGACACTTTACCACCTATATAAACCCTGGCCAACGATTTTAACTGTATTAAGCCCCAAAATAGTGGCATACCCATTTAAAGGTGGACCGTGGAATATTTTTAGTTGGCCATTTCCAGAATTCATTATGCCCATTCACAAATGTTAACTTTTTAACAGATATTTACCACCACCAAAGTATTCAACATGACTGGGAAAATATGCACTTTTCATACATGAAAAGGGGGATCTTCTCCATGGTCCGCCATTTTGAATTTCCAGAAATAGACATTTTAGCTGCAAAACTCACTACACTTTGGTATTCATGCAAAAATCTAAATTAGCAGTAGACAGCACAGTTTCAATGAGCACCATAGATGCAATAACTACTCTGGCCACAATTTTACACAGTGCACCTTCAAGCAAGAGCAAACAATGTTTTTAAAAAATGAGCTGCTTACAAATTATGCATTTTAGTATTCTTTATTGTTTTGTTTCTTGTTGGGTGTGTGCCAAAGCGGTCGGCTGCCAGATCCATCTCCACATTTTTGATAGCGTTCATCTCTCCCTTGTTGCCTCTTCACACTGTAAGATATTAAAAAGCACACAAAGCAGAAGGGAAACGTTAGACTTAATGCAGATGTATGTGCAGGCACAAATTACATACGATTGTGAATGAACTGACACATACAGGTGCTGGCCAAAAAATTAGAATATCATGAAAATGTTTATTTATTTCCATAATTCCATCAATAATGTTACACTTTCATAGATTATAGATTCACGACCCACATTTTAAACTATGCCAATAATTTGTTTATTCTTGCATATTTTTGGCTTCAAGAAACCATGAATTAAGTAACTCACAAAATTAGAAGATTGTGATGAAATCACCATTCTCTTCAGAAAAAAAGAAACGGGTCATATTGTCATATCAAATCAGTTAACATATTCGACTTTCTAAATAACATATGTTTAATATTTGGTTAGAAATGTAATCGCCTTAATCACGGCAATTATGTATTTAACATTTCAGTCAATGGCACACATGCTTGACAGCAACAAATGCATATTTGTTTATCATGGTCTCATCAGAGTCAAACAAACTAAGGATATGGGTTACTGGAACCATGTCCTCTGATCTAATGACATCAAGATAAACAAATTGGCTTTAGATGGTGTCAAACATGTGTGGTGGTAAAAAGCGACAACAATGACCTCCCTTTTAATCCCTTTAAATTTCGAGACAATTCAGGCCAACACGGCCCCTTCTCAGACACTATGATAGGCGTGTACTCAATTTTGCACCAGCATAATTTCACAAAAATGGGCAAATATGTCATTTAAGTTTTACAATTGGCCTTAAGTTTCTTATATAAGCTCAAAAGATAACTTGTGTGTTCAAAATGTTACTTTTCAACAAGGGTATACTCATTATTGCTGTGCACTGTATATTTGAATAATTTCTTAAAAATGTGGGAACATGGAGCAGCAGGAATAAGCTGTGGGACCAATGGGCTGTGGGAACATGACCCCGTACACAGAACATACAGTCAACCTAGCCAAGTAGACAGTAGGTATTCCATCCACTTTTCAGGCCACCACAGAACAGCATCAGGCAAGTTCTGGTTAAGTGTTGTACAACAAGTGTGTGTGTGTGTGTGTGTGTGTGTGTGTGTGTGTGTGTGTGTGTGTGAGAGAGTAAGTGAGAGTGAGAGAGTGTGCACACCAGCATGCATGGGCTTTAATGCATAACATAAAAACAACTTACTTAATACATTCTGATGACGTCCGAGGGCTTCTTGAATATGTAGTGAGGCCGACCCAGCAGAGTAGAAGTCCTGTCCTTTCATTTGAGTCCTACAGCACAAAAAGAATAAATAATTATGAATAATAGTTATTGGGATTTCACTGTGAAAATATGTTTACAATTAGTTTAGTTTATTGGTTTATTTCATCAGGGACCATGTGCAAAGTACATTAGTTACATAGTAAAAAAAAAGATGACCTGCACCACATTATAGCTAAAAGCTAATTTCCATCTGCATTCCCTGGGCAGGTAAGAAAACATATAACACACACACACACACACACACACACTAAAATATGTCATATGCAAAAACTACCATATGCTCAGTGTCAAAACAGGTATGTGCAAAACTATTAGTGGTGACCAGACTGGGTACATGAAAGCCATTTCTTCACTCCAAGTGAGAATGAATAAAAGTTTGTAATGCCTTTTATGTGGGTGGGAAGGGCATTCCATTATTTAGTTGCTCTGCAAAAACAGATTGTGCAAATGTATGCTGTTACCCGGCTTGGGAGGCTACTATTTCCTCTGGTGGTAGATCTAGTTGTTCTGCTAATTTGTTCAGAGCAAGGATGGATAAAAGTTTTCAGAGGTGGTGGAGCAGAATTGTGAATCATTTTGTGCACAAGTTGCACAGCAGAATATAGAATTAGGTTGTCAAAACTGAGCAAGTAATACTTGTCCAGTATGGCACAACACAATGGTGAAATTGAGACGTCTGTCCAAAACTTTTAAGATTTCATGGTAGTCTTGTTAGCCTGAGACCAGCTTGACATACATTAGTGTAAATGAGACATTATCAAGCCACTTACATATGTCTCAGCAGGATCAACAGTTAAAGAAGTTAAATTGTCAGCTCATACACTCACATGACAGTCCAAAAAGGTGTTCAGTGGCGGCTTCTTCTCTCACTTGCAGCTTCATACACATTGAGCGATGTTGATGCCAGGTCGATCAAGGAATGACTGTGCCTACTGTTTACAATTCTACCCAAAGCAAAAAGAAAAAGAAACACAAAAAGGTTGAAAGTTTGTCATAGAAATACATAGAACATACAATAAACCTATTCAAGTAGACAGTAGGTATTCTATGCACATTCAGGCCACCAAACAACAGCATCAGGCAAGCTCTTATTGAGTGCAGTACAACAAGTGTGTGTGTGTGAGTGAGAGAGAGAGAGAGGGGGGGGGGGCGTGCCAGCATGCATGGGCTTTAATGCATAACATAAAAACAACTTACTTCATACATTCTGGTGGTGTCCAAGGGCTTCTTGAATAAATAGTGAGACCAACGCCGCAGAGCAGAATTCCTGTCCTTTCATTTGTGTCCTGTAGCAGAAAAAGAATAAATAATTATGAATAATAGTTATTGGGATTTCACTGTGACAATATATAGGCCTAGTACAATTGGCATTCATGTTTACAACTCTCAGCTCACCTTCAAATGACAGTCCAAAAAGCTTTTCAGTGGCGGCTTCTTCCCTCACTTGATGCAGAGGCAGCTTGCTTCATACACATCGAGTAGGCCTAATGCTGGTGTCAGGTCGATCAAGGAATGGCTGAACCTACCGTACAATTCTACCCAACCCAAAGCAAAGAGGAAAAGAAAGACAAAAAAAGTTTGAACGTTTTGCATACAACATGCATGTATGAGCTTTAATTCACAGTATTTTGATGAAGCCTAATCCATGTTATAGCCTATATCACAATGCAGTTATTAAACTAACAATACGACCATTTAGGATTTGTGTAAATAGGCTACAACAATCAAGGAGTTACAAACTGCGTGATGTCAAATGAATTCAGCTCAAGGTGAGCTAATAGCACAACACAGAATGTTTGCTGTCGGCGGCACAACATGGATACGGTGATTATTAAGCCATCAGAAATTGATTGAAAATAATCGAACACATCATGTACATCACACTCGCACCTATACCTAGCTTTTTTGGCGAATGTTATACAAATCACAGCGGTCCTAGTTACAGAACTACCGGTAGTAGTGCTAGTCGACTAGAAACTACCTTTGTTTCTGTCCCGTGTTGATAGGGTATGTTTGGGATGTTAGCTTCATAAAAGATTATCACCATTACTGCTAATGCCGCTAAAATTGACTCAAATAGCCCGATCATGACACATTTTGAGTGGGTTCATCAAAAGCTTATGATGCCACAGCCCGCCAGCCACAAAGACAGCAGCAAGTTAGCGCGATGATTCAGTGCTCGGCCAAGCCATTTCACGACACAACAGAGGAGGTAATTAACTCACTGGACTAAAACGCTGAAATAGTAGTGGCGACGGCGTGTGAGTGTATTTTACTTCTACCATAGTATTAAGTTAAATAATTACTTACCATCATTGAATGATCAAGTCACGACAGTGCAGTGTTGGACGAGACGCGACACAGGCGGATAGTTGAGTTCAGCTGAGGTAAACTGAAGAACGGTCTCTCTCTCTGAGGGTTCCAAAGTGACAGTTGGGGAACAAATTCAGTTTTGGCGCGTCCGGATTGCTTTATGTGGCCCGCACCCGCCACGCGCCTTCAAATCGGACTGAATTATTTTATTATGGCGCGTCCGGATTGCTTATGTGGCCCGCATCCGCCAGGAGCCTTCAAAACTGACTGTCAAACTACTGGTCCGGATCGGAGCTGCCGCTGATCGGCAAAATGACTGTGACTGCTATGCGGATCTGCTGACTTGAAAACGGACCCGGCCCAAATCTAATTGCTGTCTGGGACATTCATAAGGGCATTATCCATAAACACACAAAAATACAGATTTTAAATGGGTATAGCACAGTTAAAACTTTTATGGTGTCATTCTAATCACGTAAAGTTAGGAAGAAATAGAAATCATTCCTATGTTTCGAATATACACATAACTGAAGAAATAGAAATCATTTTCTTGTTCTCCTAATGAAGTTTAAACACACATAAGCAATGTATGACAGGTGCAGGTACCATGGGGGCCGCTAGGGGGGAAAAGTAGTACAGATTCTAAGGGCCTAAGCACTGAGAGGGGCCCTTAAGGGGGCCCAAAATTTGAATCTTTCATGGGGCCCAACATTTCTGGCAGCGCCCCTGGCAGGTACAGGTAATATTCACTTCACCATCCGTGTGTGTCAATTATCCTGGGATCCGTATCCACTCACAGAGTCCATGTCCATAGAAAATGTCCAGCAACTTTTTCGTCTCCAGTTTGTAAGGAAAAACACAGTCTCAAGCTTGCTTCCACCATTGGCTTTGGGAAAGTTAACCCTGTAAAGGTGAGGGGAACGCCTTGTTCACCCCAGCAGCACTGAGATGGACGGAATGTGAACATTCAGTCCCTTTTTGATGACAGGTCCACCCCCACCCACAGCAACTGGGAGGGTCTGTCCACGCCAAGTCTCCCCAGATCGCCGTGCAAGAGATGTATCGTAACCCTCACGACAGTGGGCTCAGCACTTGGTTTGGACAGTCTTAACGTGCGTCTGACAGCACTTTGATGAACATCCAATTACTGGCCTTAGCCTTGATTTTGGCAGGACTTTTTCCTGTCGAGATGAACAGGAACAGAGAAAAGTACTCTACACATAGACATTTATCATAGTCAATGTATTAGCCAAATCAGCATTGTTGTAAATGAATGTTTCAGGTTAGGTTAGGGGTGAAGTTTCAGAACAAGGTTTCATTTAACATGTGCCCTATACACATATTTGTTTGATGCACTGATTAATCCTAAAATATCTCTCCTGTTTGAGATATGTGCCATCCACATGACTCAATAAAACTGAAGTAATTTCCGAAACAGACTTTGAGCACAGTAATTGTCCACACAAAATACCTGTCTGCATCAAACTCTGAAAAAGAAAAAATCAAAAATGAATAAACCAAAAATGAAAATTCTGCCAAACATCTCCCCACACCCTCCATTTCATAGGTACATATATCAAGGCAGGCTTCTTCAAACATTTGCTTAAAGACAGAAGCTCTCAGTCAACTCATCCACACACAGTCAGTAGTGTGGAGGAGGTGCGCAGCTGTAACAGAGTAGAGAGCATTATAATAGAAAAGAAACAAAAAAACGTTTTGTTAGTGGTGACAAAACAAAACCCAAGACAGACCGACCATTGTCTCATAATCCATACTCAAAATAAAATAGATAGCACTACATTCCGGGAGAACAACAATTATCAAGAGCACAGCAAAATTATGAAAAAGAAAATTACTTAATCCCAAAAGCATAACATGAAACCGACTCTGGTCATATCTGACTATTGTGGCTCACGTTTAGAGTACAGTCCATTACTGAATAGGCGATAAACGCAGACTGAAAAAATATGGTTACTGCATCCAATGTAGCCCTGAAAATACTCTATACACAGATGGACATAATAGGCAGAGAAGCATAACATTAAGCATGCAGTACAAAATTACTTTAATCATAGTATTGGCTGGCTTCACATAGTAGTTAGGTCTGCATAAATCCCTCTAACAGAACTAAAACATATTGGCATGCAGTCCTCACTGTCCTTCTGTCATGAGGTCATGGTGATTTAGGGGCCTAGCCCAACTCCTGCCAATAATGTCAGTACTTTCAAAAATAGGGAGTGGAACACAAAGTATGGGAACACCTACCACCAAACACTACACACAATTAACAATCTGGCACCACAAAGCATCTTACTGCTCACATCGTTACAACAAATAAGATAGGGTGGTTTTTTTTGTTGTTGTTGTTTTTTTGTTGTTGTTTTTTTTTAGTAATTTGAGAATCCAATAATATTTGTGGATATGCTTAGGTTACCTTGAGCATTGTGCCTTGCACACACTATACAGTACATGCTCTACCAAAAAATTTTTGAATAGGAATTAAAACCATAAGTAGTATATGCTTATATCCCTCCTGTTGAGACATGGCTTAGCACATGGCTCCATCAGATTAAAATGAATGACATTTATTACTACTCTCCACTTTCTCACACCATTCCAAAGTTGCGCATTGTCATCACCCAGACATACAGATCACTAGATAAACCAATCAAAATGTAAGAGATAAAAAGAAAGAAAACACAACTGCCATTGTAAAATACGCAACTTTAAAAGAAAAATGAAACAAACAACCAGACAGACCCTTTACCTATGGTATAAAGGTCAGACCTTGTCTAACTTTAGGTCAAACGTCGCATGGTTTGAAAGAGAAAGAAAAAAAATGACATGATACATTTTTGTCTAAAAACATGATAAAATTAGACCAACCTTTCACTATTTGCCTTGTGCAAACACTTAATTTTAATCTTAACTTTTGAATCTTTGTTTGTATGAAGTTTCAATCTCAGATTCATCGTTAGTGTACAGGTAGGCCTACTTATCTTCACACAGGAAAGAAAAGGGTGTTTCAAGACCCTTACACAGATTAATTCTAAGTATGGCACGGTTACACATATGGTTTACCCGAAAATAACAAACCAAACAATTCAAAACAGTAATGAAATGAAAATACAGAGAGACAACTGTCTCTTCCTTTGTAAATCAAACAAATGAAAATATAAGGATCCCAACGTCCCCAAATTCAAACTTTTAAAAGCAAGTAGAAAACCTTGACATGTCTCATCACCAGGGGTGGAAAGTAACTAATTACTTTTACTCAAGTATTGTACTTGAGTAGCTTTTATGAATACTTTGTACTTTTTAAGTAAATTTTTAAATTAATACTTTTACTTGTACTTAAGTACATTTTGACCCAAGTACTTTACTCAATTACACTGGAGCCTGGCCTGAGTACTAAGAAGTGTAAAAAGAAATGACTGAGAGACAAAATGCCATGCACAATAACGCCACAATCTGCCAGAAATGAAAGATTGTGCAGGATGGCACACAGCATTTCCACTATTTTACTATCTTGTATCAATGTATTGGATGATGGCTGGTGCCAAGCAAGAGATAGAGGTTATGGAGGACGATATTCAAGAAAATAAACATGACATTCTCAAGAGGAAAGCTAATTAAAAGTAACTAAGTAACTTTTACTCAAATTACATTTTAAGTGAAGTACTTTTTACTTTTACTTGAGTAGATTTTTAGATAGGTACTTTTACTTGAGTACACATTTTCTGTACTCTTTCCACCTCTGCTCATCACACACCTCATTCAATGCCAGGCACTGCATAGTGCCAAACATGTGAAGCAATGTTCACACTTATAGTATTAAACTAATGACAATGATAGATATTTGACATAACTTTAAGCTGTGGTATTGTTTTATCCTAGGTCGGTGTTCAGTTTTAGGTCTTATTATAACGGGTGCTGCCCCTTTAACTAATCCAACATCACAGGGTCCCTTAGACCAGAGTTCGGTGGGGACTGGTTTTAGCAAATCTTCCTCCTCCTCTGTGAGAAAGAGGTTTCATCCTTCTTCCTCTAACATGTGTATTCCTGATTGCATAGTCACTGTCCAAAACAGGGCTTTTTTTTGTCAATTTTGTGGAGGAGCTATACCATCATGTGTTTAACCCAGTCGCCACCCAATCTCCTTTGTCCACCAATTTTCCCGTTTCATTCCCGTCCAGATTTTTTATTTTTATTTTTTCCTTTGCATAATGGGATATGCGGATTGCCGTACAATTTGTACAACCCTTTTTTCAGAGTCTGGCAGTATCGCTGCCGCTGCTGAGGTAGTGTGGACATCTGAATACACATAAGACACTGTTATCTTTGCTGGGGTGACCTTGTCAAGTGCCTCTGTGCATTCAGAGTCTAGTTTTTGCGTATGCCACATTGTAACGTTCAAATCATCTGGGGATTTATGATCTTGCACGTGTTTCACGGCCCCTTTTCCTTTAACTACATGATGATCTTATAAATTACATTGTGCTGCAGACATTAAAATACAGTTCCAGATCATAATTGCATTGTAAAGGACTTGTTGAGTACTACCACCCAACTCAAAATACATAATAAGGCAAGAAATCCGATGAAATAAAACAAAGAAACAAGTCACAGTTAAAAGTCAATCAAAACAAAATGATAACCTAAATTGCTAGCAATGTTTAGCACATGTGATCTAACTCTCAGACCAGGTCCAAATTAGGTTTACTCACAGCACCTTTGGGCCATCAAATAACGCCTGCGTTATTTCAAGATCTCATAAGAACAAGGAGAAAGCTTCATCTATTCTTTAGAAGGAACAAAGACATTTCGGTAGGCCTACAGTAAATCATGAAAGCAAAACTCTTTTGCAAAGTTAACATGTTCAGGATAGTCCATTTAAAACAATAGCATTTAATGCACAAACAACGAGTATCACAAATATAGGGCCTAAACAAATAGCCTTCAAAGTCTCTTCAACCTGCTTCAGCTTTTTTTTTTTACATTCAGTTTCACTTTTCCATTGTATATAGGCCTATACAGACGGGGAAAATCTGGCGAACCCAGATTCCACAATTAAATTACACCTCTTTAAACCGTTCAACCTCAACCAATTCCCTACTTGCACAAACCATCAAAAAGAGACCATCGCAACGTTACGCTTTTCTTACACATAAAGGGCCAGGTAGAAAGGGCCCGGTGGCCTTCACCACGGTTGGTGATTTCTCACTTAAGACATAACAATCAATTGAAAACAGTAAAGAAACAAACATAACTCCACAACCCCATTTTCTCCTATCAAAAATAAATGGGTAAGAATGTGTGGAAAAACAAAATCATGACAAAATTCTAGACCTCAAAGTTGAATTGTAGAATAAAATAAAAGGCTCCTTCTTTTTTTTTTTTTAATTTTGTTTCAACATGTGCACTCACAAGCTTCGGCTAACTCTGAACACAATAGAGTACCTCCTAGGGGTGGAACGATTGACAAAATTCACGGTGCGGTTCATATCACGGTATCAAGGTCACGGTTCTCGGTTCTCTACGGTTCTTTTTTAGTTCGTGATAAATGGTGCACTGGGAATATTAAACCCTATTTATATAACTGTAATTATAAAGTGATGTGCAAGTTGAATCAGCTGTCGTCAGCCTTTCAAATGCCCTCTTTCAAGTGGCTAATAGAATCAGACCTATCACTAAATATCCTACATATGGTTTGTATAGGCTTATAATGTGAAAATGGTGTGATTTTAATTGTGTCATCCTCTGATTGGTCTTATATACTAATGTATTAATCAGAGAGACTGGGTAAGATACTCCTAGAATCTCTACTTTACATATTTTTCTGGGCAGTACATGAATTGCGGTTTGCCACGGACTGCATTTCACGGTTCGGTATGGTGTGTGAATTGTACGATTTCGGTTTTCGGTGCGGTTTGTACCATCCCTAGTACCTCCACTAAACACCCAAAGTATGTCTTCCACTCTCAGACATATTATAGGCACTCACTCCACAGATACACACGTACACTCCACAGACACATACAACCTCTCTCACACACACACACAGTGGGGTGTCCCACTAGGACAATTCATACAACAAATAGGGCCCACACAGACAGACAAACAGAGATCACAGTTGTTAGTAAACAGATCATATTACTATATGGTATCTGAGACATTAACTGCTCAGTGAGTAATCCAAATGGCTGTCATTTGCTTTTTCACACTAGTTTTGCTATAATTTCCGAGTTTTCATATCTACATTTTTTTGTTTGTTGTTGTTGTGGGCAATGCCTTGCCCAGTGACCCTTTTCTCCAAAGCATTTATCAAGTCTTTTTCTATTCGTACCGCTTTATCCAATAACACAAAGGTGCTATTGCCGTAGGGTCTTCTTTTTGTACTACTTTTCAGTCTTTACACGATAGTTCTTCCAAGAACTTCTCTCTGTCTTTGCTTTGCCCCGTTCCCATTTTGAACTAAAATTTGGCCCAGTGGTTCTTTAATACCTGCAGTATTCTAACACTGGGTTTTTGCAACAAGGTAGCGATCAACGACCGTTGTGGTAAGATTCTCTTCGACCTTCTCAGGTGGAATCTTCTTGCATACGAGCATCCACAAGGGCTCACTACTTTACTCTTGTTGAATTGGAATGAAACACAATCACCTAATGGTAAATGTATTTCCTTTCATACACACTTTCACACTTTCTCAACGCGGAGAACACAGATTTTAACTAGTTTCTTCTAAACTAGGGGAGTCTGCCCTCCCTTTACTTTACGTAGTCCAGTCTTTAACTTGTTCAACGACACAGAGGAGTCTGGCCTCCTATTTTACCTGATAGAGTCTAGAATTGTCAGGGTTTTACTCTCTATTTACCGTCTTTCACATTCAATCCTTTTGAATAAAAGACCTACTCACAATTCTCTGTTCTCTTGGGGTATTCCGTCAACCCTCAGATCCCAGCCTGCGAGGGAGGGACCAGTCCCGCAAAGGGTCTTAGTGCTGTGGCCACAGTCTTCCTGGATCTCACTCGCACGCTGGAATCGTCAGGTATCTTGGAATCCGGTTCGAAAGGACCAATTAAATGTTAGGTTTAAGCTACCAACATTTATCTCTAATAACCTGTACAGAAGAGTCACAGAGAACTTGAGTTAAATTCAACACTTGCAAGGAGGGTGACCAGGAGACTGCTTTCAGTTACAATGTCCAAGATCACTCTGAAAACAGCCTCCTTCTCCTTACGTTTTATTGAAGGAAAGCCCTAGTTACAATTTCGGTTTCAATTGGTCTAAGGGGAGGGGTAATTAGCTAAACCAGTTGAAACCAGTTTACACAGTAGCATATTTCTTAGCAGAATACCAGTTTACACAGTAGCATATTTCTTAGCAGAATATCTTGTTATTTAGTTGAAACAGACTGAATGTGACCTTGTCCTTTTCTCCTCGCCTAATCAGAGAGCGGAGTTGAAAAACATTCCTGCTCTCTCTCTCTCTTTCCCTCTCTCTCTCTCTCTGGCCTGTAGGCACAGAGGAACAACAATGACACATTCATAATATACGCACACCCTGACTTAAGCCTGGGCCAAGAGTTAGTCAAAGTGCAAAGTGGATAACTTATGTATAATTACTCCAACAGCATTCCAACAGCAATGAATAAAATAAAAAAATATACAAACTTCGACTTGATATTCAGCCAACCCCAGTGGCATGGCTGCCATTTACGAGGTTGGCGTCATTGAAAAGCTGTCCATCTCACAGTGCCAAGCTATTGCTAAATGGCTAGAAAAGCCATTACTGGTTATCCTTCAGTTTAACAATGTGTAGACAAATCACAACCTCCCAAAGAAAACAATGCATTCTAAAATGACACGGTTCACTGTATGGCACATAGTCAGCTAAAATGAGTGGTAAACCATAATAGAAGAGATGCACGGCTTAATTTTACAATGAATACAATGCCATAAGATTCCTATTTCATTGGATAACTGTAACTAAAATGCTTAAGTAACCATATGTTCCTAGATATGTTCAATATCTTCAATGCATCTGTAGACTACTGCATGAAAAAGATGCAATCCAGTCAGCAGCAGAGCCATGTGCTCTACATAAAAGGGCTGTAACAATACACTTAAGACAAGATTCAGTTCGTATCACGATTTTTGACCTACACAGTTTGATCTATCCCATGATTTTTAAAAATGTATCTTTTTGAAGCTTGGAAGCACCATTACATCATATCATGTGATTGTTATCTGGACTGAAGGGCAGGGCTCTAACCAACCGGCTGGTGGGTGGTAGAGAAGACCAACTTACTAGCCACTTTGACCCATTAGTAACGGTGTGTTTGTCTAGTAAGATTAATATCTACCCGCCATTTGGCTGAGGACGAAAAAAGTTAATCTAGAGCCCTGCTGAAGGGTAACAGAGCATTGAAAGAGTGCATCACCATACTGCCTTCTTGCACCGGGATACAGAATCAAGACTCTGTGTATCGTAATTTCTCTGTTTGATACATTGTCGTTACAGCCCTATTACATATTATGCCTATTCTGAGACTGCATGTTTTCCATTATATTCACTATTTAGGATAACAGGACATTTGCAACTTGGAAAAAAAAAAAGTTGACAACGATTGTATTATCACAGAAAGAAAAAAAGGTTCTGGTTGTACTCCCTTTAAACGTATGTATTTAAAAAAATTAAGCCGATATACCTCTTTAAAATGCAACTTGTTCGGTAACTAATCAGGAGAGACAGAGAGAGAACAGAAGGTTTGACTTTGACCCAAGAGGTCTAAAGCACTGGCCGATGTGACAGCTTCATTCAGTCGACAGTTTGACAGTCTTATACTTTGCCAGGAGAGCGAGGCAGAGAGAGGGGGAAGAGATCTCTGCATCTGGTTTCTCCTGGCACACTTTAACCTCATCCACCTGATGAAGGGCCTCTTCTCCCCGGTCTCCATGCACACGTGCTGCTCCCTTCACCACTCAGGGGATTGTAACCTGCAAGCAGCATAATTGTTTTGAAGAGTTACATTTGTTGCATAGGTTATAGGTGAAATGATGCGCTCAGCTTAACACATAAGCTTGCAAGACCGTGGCGACCCAGGTTGGAGGCCAGCCTAGGTCATGTCTAAACTCTGCCCCATTTCTCTCTCCCATTAGTTTTCTGTCTCCATCTTCACTGTATGGTCCAAATAAAGGCTTTGAAAGACATTTTTAAAAAAGTTCAAATACAAAGTCATTAAACAGTAATAATAACAATGTTAACCCTCATACAGAGCCTCTGTTATAAGTTTGTCGTTGTCGTTAATCTGTTACTTAAGACTCTTGGTAAGGTCATAGCAATGCTGTTATGATGTAGTTGAGTTTTTTCAGCAAACAGTGAATCGGATTGCAGGTGTTTCCATCTGCAATAAGAGACTACACAATATCAGGTAGTCACAGCACCAGTGTAACTGAGGTCTTCCTGCGCAGTCTGCCACAGTTTGGGATGGGAGGCACAGGTAATACCACTGAGCTAAAAGTCTATGCCCATAGCCCTGGGTTGTCCGTATGAGGTTTCAGGAATGAGGTCTAGTAACGTTCTGCCGCCAAACTCTACTGGTTGGCATCTGCTACAAAATGCCACAGAAGGCAGTGATGATTTTCACAACTTCACTTACCGCTGCTACGTAGAGGCTTTTTATCCGCCTTGGGCTTCAGCGCTGTGGATGTACTAGCTTCCTCAGGACTCTGCCAAATCAGACACAAAAACAATATTTTAGGCCAGATACAATTACTGACAAAGTCAAGAATAATTGGAATATGTCAATGGGAATTTATTCAAAAAGCACTTTATACATCATAGCTGTCGGCCAAAGTCTTTAAGATGGTACAAAGACGTAATATTTCGATATTGCTTTTTGGTGACCTCAAATGATATCGCTGTCTAACCTCTGTCAACTTCGTATTTCCTTTCGAACTCTTGCCTTCCTTCAAATTGTCCCACTTCTCGATTTTCTGCTGCCTCTTCTCCTCTTCGACCTTAAGCAAAGAGAAAAGCGAGCTCACATCAAGGGTCACATGTAAACAACTTGTTTTTCAGAAAGAATGATTGTTTTTTTTTTCTGTAGCATATTTCACCTCTCGTTGCTTCTCCAGGAAGAGAGCGGCTTTGGCATCCAGCTCCTCCTGCATCCTCTTGCGTGCAGCCTCCATGCCCTCTTGGCGCCGCACCACAGACACAGGATCTGCAGAGGACACCCAAAACAACTTGCGTCGGACACAGTCATCATTTCATGAAAGTAAACATCATCTGGATTTCATCTTGGCAAGACACACTGGACATATACCGTATGTCCAGACGGACAGAGAGCCCCGAGGACAGTCAGTGAATCGACAAAGAAAAACAAATAAAGGGCTTAATAATGTAGAGAAACCTCTTTCTGACCTGCCACGGCTCCGGTGCTGGTAGTGTCCTCTTGTTGGGCCCTCTTCTTATACAAGTGCTGCAGGGCCACGTATACTCCGACGCACAAGAACAGAAGATACCAGCCATACTCCGCCAACACCACAGACACTGCAAAACACAGTCAGACCTAACACTTACTATATAATGAGTGACATAGTTACAGTATTACTATTACAACATAGAGGGGTTGGACAAAATAACTGAGACACCTGTCATTTTAGTGTGGGAAGTTTCATGGCTCAAGTGGACAAGCCTGTTGGCCAATCTTCATTGATTGCACATTGCACCAGTAAAGTGAAGTGTGGATGTTCAATTGGCAGGGTAAGAGCACAGTTTTGCTCAAAATTTTTGCAATGCACACAACATTGTGGGTGACATATCAGACTTCAAAAAGGATAAATCCTTGGTACGCTTGTAACTGTTGCATTTTTGACAGAGACAGCAAGTCTTTGTGATGCACCAAGAGCCACAGTATCCTAGGTAATGTCTGCATACCACCAAGAAGGATGAACCACATCCAACAGGATTAACTGTGGATGCAAGAGGAAGCTGTTTGAATACCCTGAAATGGATGTTTGGGTGCTAACCCAGACTCGTCTCATTTTTCCAACAGAAACCATAGAGAGCTCCACAGGGTCAATACACAAGGGTATACACCCAAAAATCCCGTTCAGACAGCTTCCGCAGTCAACAGTCAGCTTTCCCCCAGGCTAACAAGTTAAGGCACTGAAATGAAACTATGTAGAACTGGTGTGTGAAATAGTGTTTATACACTTTTTTAAAATGCGAGTGCCAGCTCAAAAACACACCACCGCATTCCTATCAGAACACAGGCAGCCAGTGGTGGTGGCGAGTCAGCAATCAGCTTGTCATGGATGTAAACACTGTTTTGCTATTTGACTTGCAACATGTCATCAGCATAGTTTGATACTCTGTTAGCGAAACATACCAATACACTATGTAAGATGTCAACTATTTACAACAATACTAAACTCGCACGGGTGCAACAATAGGTCTTATTCCTGAAGGTAAATAACTACATCCAATGTTACACCTCACAGTATGCTAATGTTAGCTATGTTTGCTATATAGTTACCGTCTGACTGAAGGGAACTTAAATCTTGATTTTTCAACGTTGACGCCCCATCGTCTTCTGCCTCCATTTTCTCCAAAAGACGACAAAAATCGCCTTTTGAAAAACCCTACCAACCCCTTATATATCCTTTGTGCCTGTTGTCAACCACCACTTCCAAGAGTGTTGACTTGGCTAGCAGAACAGCAGCTATGATTCACTTCCTGTTCTGAATCCGGTACAAGTGATGACGTGGAGGTGTGTGCTTGGTCAGAGAAAAAGAGGCCTTGATGAAAGTGGGCTATAGGGTGACTCAGAGATCAAGTAAATACAATCCAAACCATCACATGCAAATGTTAATTTAGTTTGTAAGTGAGATAATTTGACCCAATGTCAGGTTCTCTCATGAGTTTAGGACTGGCTTTGAAAAGAACTGATCTGGGACAGAGATCATAAAGGAATTGGGGTCATTGAAAAGGGACAGCGCCTTCTAAAGGAGCTTTGACAGCACTCTCTCCATGTATGTATAAAAGAACCTTCACTGCACATTAAAGAGCACTTAAATCTTCCTGAACTCTTTAGGGATCACACATCCATACCATACAGCAAGGTTGGGAAACCTATGTACCGAGGGCCGTTTATGGGCCTGCCATAATCTTAATGTTTATACAGCTTCCATAGTAATATACAATCTACGGCAGCTTCACATGAAATTACATATTTTGTTAAAGAATCTTAGAAATTACATTTGCAGAACAATTAAGTTATATTCAGGGGATGTGGGGTTTGTTTTAACGGTGGCTGCCTTCAATATAGGCCTGAAGTGAAGGGGGGAATCCTGGTTTGTGTTCATAGTACAGTCCTTGGAGTACTTTTATGGCCCTTGGAGGAATTTGAAGTGGCCCTCTGAATGAAAAAGGTTCCCCACCTTTGCCATACAGCAACACCAGTGCAAAATTGTAAGGGTCACTTCCTGTATCAGCAAGAAGGCCTCAGACGGCCAGCAGTTATAACAGTTATACACACACAGTTATAATGCACCATCAAGTGCAGGGGGAGCTTCTTTCAGGATAGCCAACTCTCCTTCACCAATGGCATCAGTAGATAATCTTCAGCTTGGGGGGGGGGGAGAGAGAGAGAGAGAGAGAGAGAGAGAGAAACACTAAATGTGCATTGCATGTATTATGCACACACTACTCTGTTAATGACTCATACAGAATCATTATATTTAATGACCAGGTCTTCAGTCACAGTGTAGTCTACACCGTGCAAGTAATGAGTACAACCACAAATCTCAATATTTACAAAAATCTTTATTAATTAAAAAAGAAAAAGTTTTCACTTACAATGTAAGAACCAACATAAAATGTCAAAATCATGCACATTACACATAATCCTCTCAAAATGTAGACCAAAACACAGAATCTTAAACTTTCAAAAACATTTAACCGGATCCATTCACATGTGAATCTTCATCCATATCTTCCTCCTCATCGTCGTCATCCTCTTCCTCCTCATCTTCATCTTCATCCCCTTCTCCATTCTCACCACCATTTTCTTCCTCTTCATCCTCCTCCTCCTGCTCTTCTTCTTCCTCCTCCTCCTCTTCCTCCTGTTCCTGCTCCTCTTCTTCCTCCTCCTCCTCCTCTTCTTCTTCCTCCACCTCCTCCTCCTCCTCTACCTTCTTCTGAGGCTGCTGCTGCTGCTGTTGTTGTTGTTGTTGTTGCGGTTGTTGTTGTTGCTGTTGCTGCTGCTGCTGCTGCTGCTCCTCCTCCTCCTCTTCCTCCTCCTCATCACCACCCTCATTCTCTGGCTGTTCCTTTCCTCCACTCTGTTCCATCGGCGTCTCCACCTCCGTCTGCATGGCCTCATTCTCTTCCTCTTCCTCCTCCTCTTCCTCCTCCACCACGCCTGTACCTGCTACAGACAAGAAGCAGACAATTGGAATCTGGGCACAAATTTGACATGGAAGCGAGTTGGTGGAGCCAATTGAAATGCTCCATTCATTTCATTTGAGGCAAACAAACAGGGTTTGAATAAGAGGGTTGAAGCGAGAAAGCTGAGACAAGTTTAAGTTGTTATGCAAATGACAACATAAAAGTAAGCTTGAAGAAGGCCAGACGGCCGAAACATCACTTCACCAATAAAACATGGAGCAGAGTGTGCGGCATGCTTTTCATTTGAGCCATTTCACGTGAAATCAGACACTTTGGGACCCGACCAACACCGATTTCAATCATACTTGCTGTGCCTCTTTAGTAGCAAGGTAGCACCCCAGAACTGCATTTGTGTGAATCTGACACCAATATTAAGGGAGAAACAGACTAGCAAAGGTTTACATACTAGGGTAGGACACTATACATTCAGCCTTAATTATATCAGTCAGTGCAACTCTCACAAAAAGATGTCTGAGGTGTTGTTTGAAAGCTCTTTTCTGGCTCTACAAATTACACAAACAGCATGGAATACAACAACCTTCAGAATATGAATTATGATGCATTGAAAAATTAAAAATTGAATATCAAATATATATTTTTAAATGGCCAGTTTCCTGTCTAAACATAGCCAGTAAGGTCATAAACAACACCTGAAAATGGGGTGTTTGGTTCTTTATTCATTTCAGAGATAATGGGATATAAGGTTGGAATTAGTCGTAAGAAAGTAGTAATAGAGTAGTGTCAGGGACAGGACTGGACTGGCCATCTGGCATAACGGGCATTTTCCTGATGGGCCCTGCACCCTCGTCGGTCCCAAGTCCAGGTATTCAAAAACTACACAGCTTCTGCCCATTGTCAATGGACACAGTGGAAGCTAGACCATTTTCAGTATTCAGAGAAGGCAGGGTTGAAAGAATAAGCTCAGTAAATGATTTTTTTAAATGTTCAAGCATCAAAGGGTATGTTGTAGCTGTATATGTCAACTGCAAGTGTTGAGGAATGTATGCCGAGCACTGGAGAGGTGAAACTGAACTTCCTGCATCCTCATGGACCATCTCCATCCTTCACATATTCTGATAGACATGATGTTATGTGATATTACTATGGTATTACCATATTATTACTAGGTGATCTGTATGATGCCATATTTTTGAGTCCCATTGAACTGAATAAAGAACCAAACACCAGCATTTCAGGTGTTGTTCATGACATTGCAGGCTACCTTTAGACAAGGAACTGGCCATTTTAAAATGTAAGTTTTTTTGATATTGAATTTTTAATTTTTCAATTTATCATAATTCATATTCTGAGGGTTGTTGCATTCCATGCTGTTGTGTAATTTGTAGAGCCAGAAAAGAGCTTTCAAATAACACCACATACATCATTTTGTGACTTACACTGACTGATATAATCAATGCTGAATATATAGTGTCCTACCCTCTAAGGCTGTAACGATATTGCATCGAACCGAGGGATCGCGGTACGCAGACCCACGAACCCCTATCGCGAACCTTCCTCGCAGAATCGCGATGCGCCCTTTTAAAGTTGTTACCCCTCAGTCTAGAAAACAGCAGGATACAGGCAAATGCTTGCATATGCACTTAATGCAAGTATATGCGCTCAAAGACAATTAGAAATGGGGCGCACATGAGCGAGTAACACTTCCATTCACCCCTCTCTCCTGTAAAATGTTCCGTCCAACCAGCAGCACGTGCATTGGTTGTTATTCATTGCCTGAGCAACCTCCGC
Organism: Engraulis encrasicolus; assembly: GCF_034702125.1. Lineage (NCBI taxonomy): Eukaryota > Metazoa > Chordata > Actinopteri > Clupeiformes > Engraulidae > Engraulis > Engraulis encrasicolus. The sequence goes on from NC_085878.1 coordinate 25,147,613, forward strand.
GACCGCGAGACAAAAAACTTGGGCAAACGTCGGAAGGTAAAGCACAGAAATGAACAGCAGACCAAGAAGGCTTTATCAAACGTGTGAAGATGTTTTTGATTCATGCATGCGCCGATGTATGTTGAGTGGAGATAGACGTTGGGCGGAGAGAGAGAAAGAATGCGAGAGAGCGAGATGCTCCGCCTGCCCAAATTTGAAAGAGCTTTGAAAGAGCTCTATACGCTCATAAGAGTGTCTGAAGTCGGGCGAACGTTGAGGTCAATGTGGATATTAGGCAGCATTATATCCTCCCCACATTGAAAGCCTGCCTAGCGAAAACATGCTCCATTTCAAAATGTCAAATCACAAAACCAAACAAAAGACAACGTGCGTGTTGCATACTGAGAACATACTGTAACTGAGGTTCATTTCGAGTTTTGTTTGTATAAGCGCGTGCGCGCTGCTGCACGATCAAATCAGTTACAAAAATATTAAACATCAAAATTAAGTGTTGCATTTCTGTAAGTAACTTAATACAACATGTTTCCTGACGAAATATTACCAGTGTTGTTTTCAGTTAATGTTTGGATATTAATTGGATAATGTTTGACAATGTGAGACAGTTGTTATAGGCTACCTATACTGGAACCCTGACCCTTTTCTCTCCAGTTCTGTCTCTCACACATGGTCAGCATCTCAGCATGATATGATCTAAGCCTATTTGTAATAAGCCTATTTTTCCTTGGTGAACTAATATCCCTTATTTCTCTGTGTTGTGCTTTGATGTCAACACCTGGGGAACAGGTTGCAGTGGTAGGCCTATATCTGCAACATCATTTAGTAGACCTAAAAAAATAATGTAGGCAGGTAAATGCAAAAAGAAAGCATAGGCCTATATATAAATATAGCCCATAATTTATTTTCTTCTTATTTTTTTCCCTTAAAAAAATAATAAAATCGTGGGGCATATCGAACCGTGGGTCATATATCGTGATACAAACCGAATCGTGGGTTGGGTGTATCGTTACAGCCTTACTACCCTCATATGTAAACCTTCGCTAGTCTGTTTCTCCCTTAATATTGGTGTCAGATTCACACAAATGCAGTTCTGGGGTGCTACCTTGCTACTAAACAGGCACAGCAAGTATGATTGAAATCGATGTCGGTCGGGACTCGGGTCCCAAAGTGTCTGATTTCACGTGAAATGACCCATTTTCTTTAACATGCAAATGACGACAACCAATCAAATCAATAACACAAATTAGTCTAAGCCTAGATATTTTACCTAGATGTTAAATATTTCAATTGTTACGATTTACTTCATCACTTTATGACTTGGTTGTTACGCTGTTATTGGTCCTGTCTTGAACTTTAATATCTGTCTGTCTGCCCTGTGTATGTCTATGTCTTTGCATGGGGTGGAGAGAAGCGCTATTTCACTTTCCTTGTAGGACCTGTGCATATGAAGAAACTGAAAAAGCTCATTGGATAACACAAATCAACCCCCCCCCCCCAAAAAAAAAAAACATAACCGCATAATTTAGATCTAAAAAGATGTTGAACAAACCTTGTCTGATGTCTCGTCCAGGAATTTGTCCTGACTGGAGCATTCCCTTCAGTCTCTCCACCTCCGCTAGGGATGACGCATTGGAAATGGCATTCTGAGGAGCAATGTTAATGATTAGTCATGTTCATGTCGACAAAAAAAAAGTTATTCAATAGTGTTGATGTATGAAACATGTTGGCCTTTTAAACAAATGGGCAGTATGAGGGGGAACAGATAAAAATAATTATGAAAAAAAACATCTACAATACACTAGCATCATAACTGTGTCTTGCTTTACCAGTATCATCCTACTTGTACTTGCGCATGATCAATACTTGCCTTTATAGCCTCCACATCAGCAGGCGAGGGCCCAGTCTTTTTCTTATCAGCCTGAAGCACAGCCCCAGGGGTGAACCTTTAAAAATACACATGCAACTAAATTAGACATGACTGTTCTGCTGCCTTGCCTCTCATACCTTTCAACCATCGCTTCGATCTGTAGTGTAGTACCATATCTTTATCTGGGTCAATAAACTGATACAAGACAGCTCCTTGAAACAGCCATTTTCCTGAACACTGTTTGCAGAGGTTATGAATGCTTGTCCTTCTGACTTTTTTTTTCATTGTCGTACCAGACATTCGACAACAAAATTGAATGCATTCCAGTGCAACATTTAGATGTTATCTTTGTTGTGGGTTTCAGCCAATGTGACTCTCCTGTTGTCATAACCCAGTCCACTATGCAGTGATTCAGGATCAGTGGCTACTTCAAGGATTTTCATCTTACGTTTTAGTACGCTTGCCAATATCCTTTGCAAGCTGAGCACCTCGTTTGCCTTTGAACATTTTCTCCGCCTCTTGTCGTTCCTGCGGCGATATATCACACAATTAAAGTGAAACAGACTCAATACCAAGACAGTTAGGGAACGAGTTTCAGCACACAGAGTACATTCTATCCAGTAAATAAGCAATGTTCAAGCATTTAAATCATAACTTTTTATACACTACTGAGATTACAAACTGGAATCTAATTAAGTACCAATCATCAGCCCTTAAAGCAATACTGTAGCATTTTTGGAAATGAGCTCATATTATACTTCTCCTTCAGATACCTAATAAAGTTTTATGTTTCAGCTTGCTGGACCAAAAGGATTCAATGTTAATTGCTAGCTTGGAGGTAAAATTTGCACTGCCACAACTCAAGAACGACTGGAAGTACAGGAGAAAAGTAAAACTCAAATCATTTAACTCAAGGGGCAGTGTAAAATAAGCTTATATCTAAAGATTGCACAGCATCCATTTAACCACCCTTTATGAAGCACAAATACCCCAATACATGCAGATACAATAGTCAAATTCACTAAAACAAAAGAAATTCATACCTTTAGTTTGACTTTTTGGAAGTCTAGAACCCGGACTTGAGGGATTTTGCTGATCACGTAAAGCCGATAGTGCTTCTTATTGGTAACAGGGTTTCTTAACAAGCTGCATTGAAATGGACAAAGTAAATACATGCAAATGCAATAGTTCATTACTTAGTATTACAGACGTGCAGTACAAAACAATAAAAACTCCAAACGTCTTACTCACCTTAAGAGAGTCAGGGTCTTCACTGTAGCAAGAGGATCAAGATCACCCTGAAAGTGTTCAAAGAACACACGTTTACACACAGTTAAAAAATACATCCTGATCAATGTCACTCCAGAAACTGCTCACTTCAACTCAAAATGTATACTATTTTGAAAAGTCCATGACCTACCAGCTCTTGGATGTTGTTGCTTGTGAGAACAAGCTCCTTCATGTTTGGTAGGGACTGTTCAAGGTTTTCACCAATACGGCTGTAAATTCAACAGAAGACAGACATTTTTCTAACTTTACAACAAACCACTCTTCTAGTGAACTTCTGCATCAGGGGCGGGGGGGACAATTTCTCGGTTTGTTTACATGGAGCACTACAGGGACCGTTCACATACGGGGAGACAGGCAAACTAAGCCCGTATCAACAAATGAAGAGTCTACACAGAGGTCAAAACAAATGGTCAAACTGTTTCATAGCTTACCATATCCTGTTGTTATTCATAATCAACGTTTTGAGGCGCTTAAGAAGTGGGAATCCATCAAGCTTCCTGATTTCATTATCGGAGAAGTCTACGGTGTCAAACTGGTCCAGGGTGGCGCCAAGATTTTCCAAGACTGGTATTTTGTACCCTACGCGTTTATTGTGGAAGGGAAGGGACAGGTTTAACACATGTGCACTGTACCTTTTGATAGTAATTGATTAGTTACCAATGTTGCGTTACAGCCAGGGCACAGCACTTACAAATATGTTAGGTACATGTAGCTCTAGCAATAGCTAACCAAGGCCTTATTGTGTGTGTAGCAGCTTAACTTTCAACGTTAGCAAGCTAACTATGGACTCACCGCGAAGATCCAATTCTCTATCTCGCACGGGGTTTGTGTACTGAGCAGCCTGCTCAATCAACTCAGCAGACAACTTCACCATTATGGCTTGTGTTCAAGTTAAACTTACAGTAGTCCAGTAAAAATGTGGACCACGGCTAAAAAAATCAAACACGCTGCCGGGCGGAAGTAGTGTCCAACGATCAAGAGCAAATGTATTAGCAGCAAAGCGCACATTTACTGCCACCTATTGACTCGGAAGGGAGCTGGCGGAATACTGACACTGCATTGCACTCAAGGGCTGTGGTTATCATCAAAGCTCTTCAGTTAAACAGTCTAGAGCCTATGGTGTCATCACGACTTGGATATATGCCTTTCACCAATAAAACACATCACAGGGCATGTTTTGTGCTTACTGCAAACAAATATGTGATGCTCTGGTGTCATAGCAAGATACCAGATACATTTCTGTTATTATTACATTAATAAATTACACATCATATGGTGACTCATTTCAGTGTGACTAATCAATTGAATTAAATTGGAGATCCACTCGCACGGCCTTGATTTGCATCACTTTGTATTTCTCGTATTGTCCAACAGAGGGCAGACTTTGACAAGAAATCAGCTTCTCGTCATGTTAAACTGAAAAAAAGACAGGTGGTGAAGTAGCCTAATATGTATTGCAACATAAACTTCCCATATCCTAGCCTGGCTCGTGAGAACCAGGTTACCCATATCCCACATCGACCCTTCAAAATGTTCAAATTAAACAGAAATGTGTGCGCTCAGACAATGACTTGTGCAAAAAAGAGTATTATTTCATCAAGAACAATGGGCCTATCCTTATGATGTCATCTAAAAAGTCCTGCAATTATACGGAGATAAATATGTATTTCTCTCACAAAATAGGAGTATTGTATAGCCTACTTGCATAGTTCATTAATCACTTGATGGCTGTATTTGGATTGACTCCGCTCCTGCAGTGCTAAGTCACCCTGGACAAGTGGAGTGCTCCGATAAGACATGCAAACCTTTCCTGGAAAGTTCAAGTCCTCAGTGCTTTGAGATCAGAGCAGCCAAACGGTGGGTATTCACCATGGAGGATATGCAATTCATCTGTACAAAAGGTCACTGATTCTCTCTCTCTCTCTCTCTCTCTCTCTCTCTCTCTCTCTCTCTCTCTCACACACACACACACACACACACACACACACACACACACACACACACACACACACACACACACACACACACACACACACAAACACACTCTTTTGGAAGATTGTATTACCAAATGTATGGAGCATAAAGAGGTCATCACAGCCAGTCTTTACTTTTATCACTTTTGGATTTATTTTGCCATCATAACATTTTGGGCAACAGTTGTGACATCAAATACATCCTACATATCCTAAAATGTACAACTGCTTTTAATGGCACACTTCAACACATCATGTACTAGCATTTTTACCAAAAAACACAAAACTGAATGGCCAAAAGCATTTTGGATGGTTATGTTTACAGTAAAAATCATTTCATGTTCTGAATTGAAAACTGCATCGTACTGAAAACATAATTCTGATGAGAGTGCCTCTGATATTTACTTCAATTTACAGTTGTACAGACCTTTGAGTTCCAAACAATGACACAGCCTTTGAATAAAATATGAACAGTTTGTACATGTTGCATACTGTAGGTTTGTTTGTTTAGAAAACAGATCTTAAAAATATATATGTCCCTCGATAGGATTAATTAAAATGAAGATTATTTCCAATAAAAATGCAGACATGACTACGTTGGATCATACTGAAGATTTGTGAGTTAGGTATCTCTCTCTCTCTCTCTCTCTCTCTCTCTCTCTCTCTCTCTCTCTCTCTCTCTCTCTCTCTCTCTCTCTCTCTGTCTCTCTGTCTCTCTCTCTCTCTCTCTCTCTCTCTCTCTCTCTCTCTCTCTCTCTCTCTCTCTCTCATCCTGCCATCAGACAGGTCCTGCAGCAGAACTGGCGGAACAGCTTCTTCTCACACAGGCGATTGGACTTCACCATCTCACAGAACACCTCGTCAGCTGCATTAGGAAGATAGTGGCGAGAGAGAGAGACAGAGAGACAGAGAGACAGAGACAGACAGAGAAATACAGAGAGAGACACAGAGAAAGACAGAGGGAGAGAGAGAGAGGGGGGGGCAAAACAAAGTAAATACTCAGTACATCCCTTTTGTGTTTCATATCATACACACAAACAACCCCCCACCCCCCTCCATCCCTTCTCCCTATTGCCCCTTGTTCCCAACAAAGTGCCGACTCTTTTACACCACATACACAAACAAAATCATGCCAACATCCCCTTGTCAACCCTTTCGAACTCGACTTCTCTGTGAGCTCCGCGTTCCGTCTGTCTCTGAGCTCCATGCCCCACTTGTCCTCTCCATCAGGCCAGGCCCCGGCATCCCTCATGTGGGGTCGCTGTGGCCTTCCTTCCCTGAGGGCCAGCAGGGCATGGGCCGGTGTTCTGTCGAGATCAGCTGCTTCGTCGAGATGAGCTACCCTTTGTGTGATTTGTAGTTGGAGTTGTATTTGGAGCTTTTCCACCCTTTGGGTCTTGATATCTCTGCTTATGTCTGCTTTTTTTTTTACATGATTTTGGTTTACTGTAACTCCATCGATGTTGCTTAATATCATAAAAGTATCCCCTTTTCTGTCTTTTTTTGACAAATGACACCTTGGAGCTACCATTAAGTTATTAACCAATAGAGACAATCCCACCCAAACCCTTATCTTATAACCCCTAGGCGCACTACTGGTAACTTAGCTCGACAGGTAGCTCATATCGACACAACACACCAGGGTCCTGGTAGGCTAACTAGGCTCTGTGGTCCAGGTTATGTAACAGGAGAGGACCGCCACGAGGGTGAGGATGAGGGTGAGTCTGTGCTGGGTTCTGTTTACTCATAGCAACATTGTTGTTGCCCTGCCAATCTGGCTGGCCGAGCAGGCCCATCCGTGACAACCTGCAGCTGCAGTACTGAACTGGCTTGCTCTCTTTCAAGCCCAGCCCCACCGCCTCTCTCTCTCTCTCTCTCTCCCCATCTTGCACTCTCTCTCTTTCTGAACCTCTCCTCTAGCTCCCTTCTTCTTTTTCCCGCTCTCCCTTCATTCCTCACTTGCTCTCTCTCTACCTCCCTCTCCGTCCTCCCCTCCCCTACTCTCTCCCTCTCCCACCCTTGAGCAGGCCAGGTGACAAGCACAGCCCCTGGAAATCTTAAGTCCCGATGAGACAGGAGAAGAGAGCTCAACTGTGCGTGCAACTCTCCACTCCTCTCCTCTCCTCTTCCCTCCCCTCCCCTCCTCTCCACTCTCCTTAACACTCCTCTCCTTTCCTCGCCTCGGAGAGGGGGCTAAGATGGCTCTGAACGTCAGCGGCTTCACACAGAGGGGACAAATGCAGGAAAAAGAGCTGAGCCTGTGTCTTTTTTCGTCTGCCTTTGTTCCGGGTGTGACATGCACTTAGTAATGTGACACTTGGTGATTAACCAGAGCTCAGACTCAACTCACCGTGGGTGACAAAGGGAGAAAATAAGAAGAATAGCGGATTTAGTACTAACACCCACACACACACACACACTCTCTCTCTCTCTCGCTCCCTCTCTTTCTCTCTCTCTCTCTCTCACACACACACACACACACACACACACACACACACACACACACACACACACACACACACACACACACACACACACACACACACACACACACACACACACCCTCCTAGCTGCCTGATGGCTGCCTGCTTACTGCTACTTGCTTGCTTCTGCATCCACACCAGTGTCACTTCATCACCCCTGTCAGACACCTTCGGAGGCTCCAAAACCCGTCTCCCCCTGCCGCCAATTAACACTCCCCAGGGCTGCGACAGTTTCCTTTTGCAGGGGGGGTTTGAGGAAGATTAAGTGTGACGTGAATCACTGCTCGCGACGTTGTTACGGCCGCCCGCCCGACTGCAATCTGCTCAGCAGCAGTGCGCCGCTGCCGCCGCCCGCGTTCAAAGGCTCTTAATTCCCCAGCTGCTGACTAGTGCGCTGTGCTGTGCTGTGCTGTGTTGCGTTGTGCTGCTCACTGCTCATGCTCTGACGACTTCCACAAGCTACTTTACCCACCAACATACTGTACATACACGTGCACACACGTACAAGCACGCACACACGCACGCACGCACACACACACACACACAAACACACACACACGCATACTTTTCTCCCTCTCCAATTCTCTCTCTCTCTCTCTCTCTCTCTCTCTCTCTCTCTCTCTCTCTCTCTCTCTCTCTCTCTCTCACACACACACACACACACACACACACACACCAACTCATAACTTCTCTTCACTCAAATGCACATACACACACACACCAACTCATAACTTCTCTTCACTCAAATGCGCGCACACACGCACACACGCACACACACACACACACACACACACACACACACACACACACACACACACACACACACACACACACACACACACACACACACACACACACACACAGACAACACATGTTCTCCTAAGCCGTCACTTACCGTTGTTGCAGGTGGCGTTGATGAGGCAGGTCCTGCCGATGAGGTTGTAGCCGTCTTTGCACTTGGTGCACGTCAGCCCCGGGCCCTCGCAGCTCACACAGTTCTCCCCACACCTGCGGCAGCCACAGGTAGAGTACAGTAGCAGCAGCAGCAGCAGCAGCAGCCACATCACGGATGAGTGGAGGCATTGCAGAGGAAGAGAGATGAGATAAAAACAAAAACACAACACTGTTGATGTGACACACACAAGATGGGCCCACAAGGGACAGGTGGTGAGGAGAGAAGAGAAGAGAAGAGAAGAGAAGAGAAGAGAAGAGAAGAGAAGAGAAGAGAAGAGAAGAGAAGAGAAGAGAAGAGAAGAGAAGAGAAGAGAAGAGAAGAGAGGAGAGGAGAGGAGAGGAGAAAAGGAGGAAGAGGAAGAAGAAGAAAAAGAAGAAGAAGAAAGAAGAAGAAGAGAAACAACTCTCTCTCCATCTCTCTGTCTCTGTCTCTCTCTCTCTCTCTCTCTCTCTCTCGCTCTCTCTCTCTCTCGTTTTCTCTCACCCTCCGCACCTCTCTCTGTTTTGTGACAAAAACGACAGAAACAAATGTTGGAGCATCATGACATTAATATTTATCAGGAGCAGCCGTTTGAGGAGGGAGGAGACGATGAAGCTCTAGGTCATCCAGCAAGGGTGACACATCTCAGCAGCACGGAGGAGAGATATATCACTCCATCACTCCAGCATGCCAAACACCAGGGAGAAAAATAAGATGCAATGTGAATCGAAGGTTTTCCCACTGCACCACTGCAGTTAAAATTCATCTCTTTCTGAGATGCCAAAGAGACAGGTAATTTGATGTGTGTGATAGCTCAGATTACTCAGCTACCTGTTAAGCATCTTCTGATATATATATTTTAATATAATTTATATCTCAAGCTGTACTCAAGTCAGATAAAAAAAAATAGATCAGGACATATTTCATATGTAGTTGACTTTATATTTTAAACTAGATGGTCTGAGTAGGAGGTGTGTAGTTTCAGCCCACCATAGGAAACGGAGCAAAAGTCTCTAAAGAAAAGCGCACTCTTCCACTGTGTGCACGGCAGATTATACGACACAAGACAGGCTTCTGTGATGCTGATATCTCAAAATCGTAGCACAGGTGCATTTCCCTCCCGCTGTATTCATTGGAAGAATCCACTGCATATTGTCATGCAGAGCCTATCTGTTTATCATTACTATCATCATCATAAGGTATGCCGGTGCACAAACTATTTGTTGACGTTCGCTAGCAAGCAGATGCCTGGGTTATTGCTCCTACAGATATTTCATTGCTGTCCTCTTGTATTATTATTGTGTACGGCCGCCGCCAAATGACCCGGGACAGAGCGGACGAAAAAAAAGAAAAGAAAGTGAACCACATTCATTTCCTGAGGAGGGGCACCAGCGCTAGTGCGCAATCACACAGCGTGACCTTCCTTAAAAGCCTCTATTTGCTTTTGACGGCTCTCATAAACCAAGGGTTTGGGGAAAAAAGGGAGAGAGAATAAACGCATGTGCCAACAGCGTTCTCCTGTATTGAGGTGGAGTTCCTTATTCTCAGCTATTACCCTGCGCTAACGTAGTGTGATGTGATGGGCACAATATATTCTGCGCTCTACACTCTCATCAGTTGTGTGTTCTCTCTCGTTGTCCAAGAGCTCTGGCTTATTGACAATCATCAACAGGAGTCATAAAGAGAAACACCCCAAAATAAGGAATCAAATGTACTGTGACCAGGGCAGTCTTTATGAAATATGAAGAAAATTGGGTTTTAAGAAAATGTTCCCGTCGCATTGAGTGAACAAGGCCCCACGATGGCATTTGACATCAATACCTCGGTAAGTGAAAGGATGGCTGCTCAGGGGTGTCTGATCACTTAAAGGCCCCATCTTCCAATCTAGAGCTGAAAACCATATTTCCAGCCTTGGCAACAGCATTCATCTCCACTTCGTGTCTGGCTTTGATAGACCTCCGAGCCTTCTGGCATTTGCTATGGATAATTGACTAAGCTTTTCTGGGCACAGAAGAATCGTGAAAAAGCTACACATCTGAAATGGTATCTTAAGTTGAATGTGTTTCTGTATAGCAAACGAAGCCATATTATTTTCTTCCATGCTGAAAAAGGTCAGCTATATCAGACACTTTGCCTCAGCACCCCTTTATACTGATAGTAAAGCTAGACGGCTCAGCTGCACGGCATTACTTCCAATCTTTCATCTTCTGAAAAGACCAGGAAAAAGGGCAGAGACAGGTCACCCACCGAGCCAAGAAAGAGGGAGAGAGACAGACAGACGTACATTACAGACAGACAGGCAGCCAAAGATCCATAGAACTTCAACCTGACCTACAAGGGTAGATACACTTGAGACATTGTGTGCTGTGTAATACCGTGCGGTTGCGTGAGCATGGTAGTGCAAGCCTCTTTTCATTAGCTGGGACTATAACTGCAGATTTATTTGTGGAACCAGTTAAATTTGGCCGTAAAGATTATGTTTGGCTGAACTAGTTTCTCATGAAACCTCTACTACAAACACAAAGTAACAAAAAAAGTTGTAAAGAAAAAAAATCCCACGTTTCTTTTTTATGGGGTTCAGAGACTCACTTGCGACAAATCTTGTGTTTGAACCCGTCGAGTTTTCCCACGTAGTAACCAGGACTACATTCCGGAACGCAGATCCAGCCCTGGTGGAGATAGTCTGGGGCACACCGGATGCACTCCTCGCTCCCTGGACCTGTGAAGACAAACAGCAAACAAATATGGCTGCCTAGACCTTCTCTGGCAATTGCTGAGTATTTCCCTTCCCCCCCCCCCACCTTGCCCTTTGCCTATCCCACCACACTGCCAATTGAAAAGGTAGAGATGGCCGTGATAGACAGGTATATATCACTTTACCCCCACACCTGTCCCTCAACACTCCCATTACAGGTGGCACGTAATGCTGCAATAGATGGATACTAGGCCTGTAACAGCATAATGTATTATATTTGTACCGAACCGTGATCCCAAACTGAGGTACGTACCGAACCGTGATGTTTGTATACCGTTACACCCCTAACTTATAGTATGTACCACTTTAACCCCCCCCTCCCCTCCCTCACTCCCCTTCCCACGAGCATAACAGGGGATAGAGAAGGCTACTATAGATAGATGACCATTTACCCTCACTCCTCTCCTATCCTGCCTTTCCTATGGCCCTTACAGGTGGTAAGGAAGGCTGCGATGGATGAATTCATTAAGATGTGTCACCAGCAGCATCTACATTCACATTAATCTATCTGGAGACTTTGCAGCCTCACGTGCACATAGGCCTACCTCAACATGCCGGCCATAGATTGGCTTTTAATCTTTTGCCCAATATCCCCACTTGATTGAATCAGCTCTGATTGATGTAAATGTCCTTGTATCAAATAACAACCTGCTACGTTTTTTTTCCTGAAATCTCTTGAGGAGGGCTTTCCAATTAGATTAGGTTATATGAGAGAGAGAGAGAGAGAGAGAGCGAGAGAGAGAGAGAGAGAGAGAGAGAGAGAGAGAGAGAGAGAGAGAGCGAGAGAGAGAGAGAGAGAGAGAGAGAGAGAGAGATAGAGAAAATCCTTCATCGAATTTATTGCACTACAGAGGATTTCAGGGAGATTTTGTCACCACTCACTAACAGCAATACCCAGTGGAACAGAGGGAGAAAGCACGGAGAAAGCATAAGGAGCCTATGCCAAGCATCTATAATGACATCCAACTACTATGAAGAAACAGAGGTCGCTAGATTTGCAAGCAGCGTCAGTATCGATCGGTGTGGTGTTAAAGGCAGTCATATGACCTTTGCCATAGTTCTGAAGCAACCGCCATACGCTTTCTATTAGCCTGAAAACCAGGCCCACAGACAGATCTTTACATGGACTGACTGACACCACTCCGATTATATAACGCACAACAGAAGACAGATGGGAGGAGGAGAAAGAAGAAGAAGAAGAAGAAGAAGAAGAAGAAGACAGGAGGAAGAAGAAGCAGAAGAAGGGAGGAAGAAGGTGAAGGAAGAAGACAGGAAGAAGACAGGAAGAAGGAGAAGACAAGAGAGAGAAGAAGAAGAAGAAGAAGAAGAAGAAGAAGAAGAAGACAGGAGGAAGAAGAAGCGGAAGAAGACAGGAAGAAGGAGAAGACAAGAGAGAGAAGAAGAAGAAAAAGAGGAAGGACAAGAAGGAGAAGAAGAAGAAGAAGCAGGGTTGCCGTGAGACACTCGGGTGGGCCACTAACCGGTGCAGGTGAAACAGGAGGGGTGGCAAGGGCTGCACTTCATTTCCTCCAGGTGAAAGAATGTTCCGTTGGCACATTCTGGAACGCAGGTCATCCCTGCCAAACTACGGAGAAAGGCAAACATTGGCACGGCTCAAACAAACGCAAACAGGCACACGTCAGCTCAGCTGGGTATAAACTGGGGGCAAGGCTCAACTACTACTCATGGTCAGTGTGACTTATGAAAAACAAAAAAACCTAAAATAACAAACTCTTTAAACTTCATGTCAACTTGACATGTCATCCCTTCTGAGGGGCATTCAAAAGTCTTCCAAATGGTTTTGAGTGGCATTCAAAAGTCTTTCAAACGGTCTATTGTGTGTTTTCTAGAGAGTGCACAACTACAAACAACCCTTTGGCTTTGAAATGCTGCCAAACAGACAGACAAACAGACAGAGAGGAGCGCACAAAACAAACCACGCATAAGGATCAGGAGCAGATGTGCGCTGTCCCACTCTGCCCACAACACTAAAGGTTTTACAGTTTCATAGTTACTCTAAACAGGATATACAGGAATCATTTCTTTGTAATATCCCTGCACAAGGGCTGGGGCCTATATGTCTAATACTTAACATCCTTGAAGGGGTTTTAAAGAATTAATTGTATTATTTTTAATTATACATTTTGTATTGAAGTGAACGCTGTAGGCCCTATACCTCATATCCTCATATTCATTTATGTATTTACACTTTTCTGCATTTAAAATTCAGCATTTTTTTGTCCGTACGGGATGTTTTTCCTTGTGTCTAAAAGAAGTTTATCAGTCTTTGTGTAAAAAATCCTTACAGTACAATATGTCTGTTCAATGGCAGATAAAGCAGCAGCTACAGCAATAGCTGTGAAGAAACAATGTGGCGTTGCCGCCAGCTCTGACAGTCTGTCACCAGGGAAGCCGACAGGAGGGGACAAAGGGGTCAGTTGATTAGGGCCCAGGCAGATAGGGGGGCCAAAATTGGGTGAGCATTAAATTACATTTGGTAGGGGGCCCTTTCACATGACTTTGTCCTGGGCCCAGTGAAAGCTGTCAGCTGCCCTGTCTGTCACATTATCCCCATGTACCTCCCCCCCCCAGCACACTTAATATGCCCGCTGCTTCGCCCGGATCAGCATGGCGCGCTAACGATCAGCTGTTCTGTTTACCTGAAACCGCCGCTGCAGGCAGTGCACCTATCTGCGTCGTGCAGGCACGTCATACAGTTCTCATGGCATTTCAGACACTGCCTCTGGCCTACATCAAAAACACAGTGGGGAAAGAGAAGAGAAAAAGAGGAAAAAGAGAGACGATGGGATTTTAAGATGGAAGATGTCGGTAAGAAGATTTTTTTGTTTACATTTTCGCTTACATATGGATTCCAGCCACAGTCAGAGAATAATGAGCCGGGAACGAATAGATTTACTGTGCACCCTAGCTACCTCTTTGGCCAAGCATCTGTCTGAAACACACAGGGAGACTGGGACTTCTTCCTAGTTCTTGTCAGTTAACGACATTTATATGCAAAAATTCTGACATTTAAAATAAAAAGGAAAGAAGTCGCCAGATGTGTCGGAGGACGGCAGATTATGTCTTCTTAGCACTGTTACAGATGGGGGAAAAATGAAAACTTTTGGCGCTCACAATTATTTGGTTCCCTGCTGCTTAAAAACACACCATGCATGTAAACACATCTGCGAGTAAACAGTATAAAATCGACAAACAGAAAAATTACAGCGACAAAACAACAAGTATCTGAAAACTTTACTGCCACTACATCTGTAGCCCCCTTGCCACAGCTTGATCGGGTACTCACTCTCATCAGTGTAGTAACCGTTGACGCAGGTCTTGTCGCAGGTGTTGTGGGCGGCGTGGAGGAAGAGGCCTCGCTGGCAGGTAGTGCAGTCGTTAGGCCGGTGACCCGTACATGTCTCACACCCCCATCGGCAGCGCTGGCACCTCCGCACCTTGCTGTCCTCGTAGTAGCCTAGGGGACAGTGGCTCACACACGTCCTGTGGGACAGACAAAAACATGTACATTGTCTTCAAGCAGTCTGGGTGCTGAGGGGTATTCCGAGAATCTGGTTAAGTGATGCACCTGGTTAGGTTAATCAAAAGTAAGTGGTAAACCTGCTAAGAGATAGTCCAGAAGTGTTATTTAATTGAGAAATGGCTCTTCTACTAGCCTAGATGATTTAGGACCATGAGGTTAACAGAACTCGGTTTACTACTGAGCCAAGTTCTTGGAATACTCCCATGGTCTAAGGCAACAACCCAGATATCAAGGTTCGAGTGCAGCCTTCGTCATATCCTTCCTCATCCTACTTTCACACTCATTTCCAGGCCCATTCTACCATATCCTATCCAAATAAAGGCATAACACTCCCAACAAACCCACACCAGGTCTCCCATCAATATCTATTAACCCATTTAAGCCTGATGCTACGTATACATGGCATTAACCGAGGCACCTGGAGCTGCATGGAGCTGCATGGAGCTGCACTGCATTCAGGCTCTTGAGATTTTAGGTTTTTTTTAAAAAATAAAAATGTGGGTATGTTAGACCTGAATGAACACATTTTTGAACAAATGTAACCTTGACCTCATCATAAGTCTGCCATAGACTAAAGGGGGATTCATACTTGTCGTGAGTGGCGCTAGTCTCCTTCATACTTCACTCACGACGATGGCGCGCGCCGTCACGTGACCTAAAATTTCGATACGCCCCCCGTCGTAAGCTCAAAATTCGGCGCGTGTCGCAACGTCGTGCACACGAGGATTTTTCTAACTTGTCGTGCGCCACCAGCGACCATGCAGGTAGGCAGACAAAGCAGGAGTTGCGAAGAGAGGCTACAACTACTGTAGGCTACTACAGAATGGATCCTGCATCATTTTGAGGATAATAAAATGTCATAGAGAGTTATTTTATCTTCTCTCTTAAATGTTGTTCAGTGAAACAATTGTTTACTTTGTTCAGAAGCACGTTGTGTTCGGCGATCTATTTATAAATTCTGCCGCCAGAACAATGCTCTCACATGGTCTTGGAATGATCTGGCAATGTAGGCTACAACAAAAAATATATGTTTCAATGTGGTAAGTCACAAGTCAGACGTTCAGTAGCCCTACAGCAGCCGTGTTTGGCTTTCTATTTTATACATCAGTAGAACTCACGCTGCGAGTTGCGAAAAATACTGCCGTTTCTCTCATGAACGGCAGAGGGCACTTCCGACAATGCGAGCAAGGCGCTTTTGAAGTATGAATAGTCTGTCGCAAGTGATGACGTCATTAATGGTTCTCGCGCCACTCGCGACAAAGTGCGCACGTGAAGTATGCAGAGCCCTTAATGCCCCACAATGGGAACTAAGCTCTGCCCCCTCTCAGCTGTATACTTCTCAATGTCCCCCTAAAGGGCTCTGCATACTTCACGTGCGCACTTTGGCGCGAGTGGCGCGAGAACCATTAATGACGTCATCACTTGCGACAGACTATTCATACTTCAAAAGCGCTTTCGCTCGCATTGTCGGAAGTGTCCTCTGCTGTTCATGAGAGAAACGGCAGTATCTTTCGCAACTCGCAGCGTGAGTTCTACGGATGCATAAAATAGAAAGCCAAACACGGCTGCTGTAGGGCTACTGAATGTCTGACTTGTGACTTACCACATTGAAACATATTTTTTGTTAGCCTACATTGCCAGATCATTCCAAGACCATGTGAGAGCATTGTTCTGGCGGCAGAATGTATAAATAGATCGCCGAACACAACGTGCTTCTGAACAAAGTAAACAATTGTTTCACTGAACAACATTTAAGAGAGAAGATAAAATAACTCTCTTGGACATTTTATTATCCTCAAAATGATGCAGGATACATTCTGTAGTAGCCTACAGTAGTTGTAGCCTCTCTTTGCAACTCCTGCTTTGTCTGCCTACCTGTATGGTCGCTGGTGGCGCACGACAAGTTACAAAAAATCTGGGGTGCACGACGTCGCGCCACGGCAGCTCGCGCCACGGCGTGTGACGTCATTTTGGGTCACGTGACGGCGCGAGTGAGGTCGCGAGTGAGGTCGCGAGTGAGGTCGCGAGTGAAGTATGAAGGAGGGTAGCGCCCTTAAGGGGGATTCATACTTGGCGTGACTGGTGTAAGTCTCCTTCATACTTCACTCGCGACCTCACTCGCGACCTCACTCGCGACCTCACTCGCGCCATCACGTGACCCAAAATGACGTCACACGCCGTGGCGCGAGCTGCCGTGTCGAGACGTCGTGCACCCCACATTTTTTGTAACATGTCGTGCGCTTTAAAGGGCTCTGCATACTTCACGTGCGCACTTTGGCGCGTGTGGCGCGAGAACCATTAATGACGTCATCACTTGCGACAGACTATTCATACTTCAAAAGCGCTTTCGCTCGCATTGTCGGAAGTGCCCTCTGCTGTTCATGAGAGAAACGGCAGTATTTTTCGCAACTCGCAGCGTGAGTTCTACGGATGTATAAAATAGAAAGCCAAACACGGCTGCTGTAGGGCTACTGAACGTCTGACTTGTGACTTACCACATTGAAACATATATTTTTTTTGTTGTAGCCTACATTGCCAGATCATTCCAAGACCATGTGAGAGCATTGTTCTGGCGGTAGAATGTATAAATAGATCGCCGAACACAACGTGCTTCTGAACAAAGTAAACAATTGTTTCACTGAACAACATTTAAGAGAGAAGATAAAATAACTCTCTAGGACATTTTATTATCCTCAAAATGATACGGGATCCATTCTGTAGTAGCCTACAGTAGTTGTAGCCTCTCTTCGCAACTCCTGCTTTGTCTGCCTACCTGCGTGGTCGCTGGTGGCGCACGACATGTTACAAAAAATGTGGGGTGCACGACGTCGCGACACGGCTGCTCGCGCCACGGCGTGTGACGTCATTTTGGGTCACGTGATGGCGCGAGTGAGGTCGCGAGTGAGGTCGCGAGTGAAGTATGAAGGAGACTTACACCAGTCACGCCAAGTACTGTATGAATCCCCCTTAAGGGCTCTGCATACTTCACGTGCGCACTTTGTCGCGAGTGGCGCGAGAACCATTAATGACGTCATCACTTGCGACAGACTATTCATACTTCAAAAGCGCTTTCGCTCGCATTGTCGGAAGTGCCCTCTGCTGTTCATGAGAGAAACGGCAGTATTTTTCGCAACTCGCAGCGTGAGTTCTACGGATGTATAAAATAGAAAGCCAAACACGGCTGCTGTAGGGCTACTGAACGTCTGACTTGTGACTTACCACATTGAAACATATATTTTTTGTTGTAGCCTACATTGCCAGATCATTCCAAGACCATGTGAGAGCATTGTTCTGGCGGCAGAATTTATAAATAGATCGCCGAACACAACGTGCTTCTGAGCAAAGTAAACAATTGTTTCACTGAACAACATTTAAGAGAGAAGATAAAATAACTCTCTATGACATTTTATTATCCTCAAAATGATACAGGATCCATTCTGTAGTAGCCTACAGTAGTTGTAGCCTCTCTTCGCAACTCCTGCTTTGTCTGCCTACCTGCGTGGTCGCTGGTGGCGCACGACAAGTTACAAAAAATGTGGGGTGCACGACGTCGCGACATGGCAGCTCGCGCCACGGCGTGTGACGTCATTTTGGGTCACGTGACGGCGCGAGTGAGGTCGCGAGTGAGGTCGCGAGTGAAGTATGAAGGAGGGTAGCGCCAGTCACGACAAGTATGAATCCCCCTTTAGGCTCCTCAACAACCCCTGGTGGGCTGTAGCGCCCCCGTTGATAGACAGTATTCTAATGCAAGATGATGGTCCTAGCTTTTAAATGCAACTTTTTTCATGTTTTTATGTGCTTCTGAGGCTGAGATATTTAGGTTTTTCCCACCTTTTCCCAAAAAAAGAGCCTATAGGTATTCAGCAGGTATAGATGCCTTAGACTTGAATGGGTTAAATCTTATTTTTCAGCCCTGCACTCTAATCAGACATTTCACTCAGCCATTTCACACAGGTTTTACCATTGCCCCACTGCACAGCATTGGGGGAGCAACAACAGAAAGATGTATTAAAGAGGAGAGAGGATCATGCTTGCCAACAAACACAGGTGCTGGACAAGTGTAGAAGGTATTTTACAAGAGGCAATGTGCACACTGTACGCCACAAAAGGCTGCAAGAAAGAAAGACAGATTTACTTTAAAGAAACTGGGCGACTTTTCAATCCCTTCAAAGTGCTGCCTAGTTTCTTTGAAATAGAATCTACAAAACCACATGTGGAGAGTGCTAATGCAGACCACCTCTTGTAAAACATCAAAAAGGAGCACAGCACAAGTCTTATTTTGGGGGTTGAAGGAGCTAAGAGAATAGCCTGTGTTTACTCCAGACAAATGTCATCCTTATCACAATCACCAAAGTCACTCTGCAGGAATGTGAGGGATTTCAACAGGGGTGGAACAGAGGGATTGCTGCCAGGGTAACAAATGAAGTGCAAACAGAAAAACAAATCCCTTACCTTCTTTTGGAATTAAAAAGATCTACTCTGTCCAACAACTCTTACCTTCTTACAGGCCTAATAAAGAATCTCTTCTCTGCTTTAGGGTACTTGCATTCCTGCAGAATAAATAGTGATTCCAGTGTTTCCTGCAGAATTTCCATTACTCAAGGTAGGGGGCTAGATGGTATCATATACACATGAGTGACTATGATCATTGGAAAAGTCATATTGTGCATTTTTCAAAAAAAATATGGTACGAAAATCCTGAAAACGACCTCGGGTTGGAATGGAACCCGTGTCTCCGTTGTAATGGTACGGTGCACTAGCCCACTGAGCCCCGTTGCCCCCTTACCTTCCTGCCTTCAGGCTGCCCAGGCTGAAGTGGATGCAGTTGAGGCAGTGATCCGCATCTGGCCCGTCACAACCCTGGTCTCCACACTCATTATGGCATGGCCCTGAAACAAGGAGAAGGGAACAGACTTATAGGCCATGCAACGCGCATGCAACCGACTGAATGCACATACTTGCTTCAGGACAACCAGAGCACTTTTTACAATGCTGAAGGTATTCTCTAGGGGGAAGCATTGTTCCCAACATTATTTGACTGAGTTCCTTGTGCTTTTGTCAATATTGCACCGTACGCACGGGTCTGCGTACCTTGTGTCAGGTGTTCTCCTGCACGCAAAATCGACATACTAAAATAAGTATGGCCATGCGTTCGTGCATGAAATGTGCCCACATACGCACATCCTGCAGCCAGCATGTCCCAGGCCTTAGGTTAGATCTCAAACCTGTGGGCCGTAAAATCATTTTCTAAAAATTTAAATAATATTGGTGTGGGCATGAAAATATACGTAAAATGTTCTTTCCTGAATTGCATGTACTGCTTGGTGTGACTTTCAAAGCGGATGGATAGCCTGAGCATTTCACATACTATTTAGTTGTATTCGTGAGCATTTGTGAGACTTTCAAGTGGGCCCCAAGCTGGAAAAGGTTGGGAACCCCTGGGGTAGATAGATGATGCTCTCAAGACCAACAGAGCAGCTGCATCGACTACAGCATCACAAACGAGGACAGGCACATTCAGACAGCCAGACAGCTAGACAGCCAGACAAAGGTGAACCGAGACAAATCGTACCATTGTACTCCTCCTCCTCTTCCTCCTCCCCCTGCTGTGGGACTGCTGTGGAGGGTTCGGGGCTTTTCAGGTCTTTGTCAGAGCTCGGGATCTCCAGCATGCGAGAGCGCGAGTGGTGGGAGCCGTTGTACTGGTAGGGATTGTCAGCCGTGCCGTAGAGGACGAGGGTCCACTCTTTTAGTTTACCTGCGGGCAATAAGGCGATAGGACATTGAATGGCAGGCCTGCCTCAGCATAGGGTGTATTGTCTTACACAGTAAATGTTGTGGTGTTAATTCAACACTTACAGAGTTCATCTAAGTCCAAATGGACTCAAATGAACTCTCTAAGTGTTAAATGAGCACTGCAGAATTTACTGTGTAGGTGGCCAATTAAACACAGGTACACAACTGACAGTCCCACTGCAACAAGTTGTGTAGCAAACACTAGGAATATTTAACACAAAGTCCTTTAAATGAATCAGAGATAGACTTTTAGAAAAATATATGTTTGGGGGCTTTCGCATATTTTTTTATGTGATAGAAAAGTGTGAGAGATGGAAAGGAAGTGTGTGGGAGAGATAGATGGAGGAGGATTGAGAAATGACCTTGGGTTGGACCCGGGTTCCCAGCGCAACAGTAAATGCCCTAACCATTTGCCCTAACCGTCCACCGTCGTGACCAGAGATGAACATATTTTGAGATTTGAAAAGTAGAAATTCTGCCACTTATTTGTTCCTGCCTATTTACAGAATCAGCTGCTCCTTGGGAAAAATCAGCTGCCCCCCCCCAGTGAGGGCAGGAGACATAAGCAATGCTATCTCAATCCAGTTTGTGTTCGCCTTTGCATGAAAGAGATAAAAGTGTCTTGCTCTGTCTTAGTTGTACAGGTCTCTTTTGGCTTTTGTGCCCTGGATTCGGTCTGTTGTGTTAGTGACTGATGTGTGCAAAAACAGAGAGAAGCCAATAAATGCGTCGTGGCAGGTGAAAGTGTGCGCTTTCATAACCCACTTCTGTATCGATGATTTACTTGCCAACAAGACACAAAAGGAATCAGTCATAGAGGACTATAAATATCCATTACGTGACAGTGATTTAATTTTTTACTGAGAAGACTGTACATCACAAAGTCGTTAGGCTGGATTATCGATACTCGAGCCAGCGGGGAACAAAAATGGAAATGCAACACTTGCAAAAACCCCTGATATTTCCTTGGCTTCCTCCTTGCTCTCTGTCTGCTGTGGAAAATAGCACTACAACTCATATCAAGCAACTCACACTCTCTCTCTCTCTCTCTCTCTCTCTCTCTCTCTCTCTCTCTCTCTCTCTCTCTCTCACACACACACACACACACACACACAGAACCGCCAGAGAGGCAAGTGAAGACACACACACAAACACACACATGCATGCGCGCACACACACACACACACACACACACACACACACACACACACACACACACACACAAACATGCACACACACACACGCACACACACTCACAACAAGACACGCACGCACACACACACACACACACACACACACACACACACACACACACACACACACACACACACACACACACACACACACACACACACACACACACACACACACACACACTCACCCATGACCCCTGGGCTGCGTAGCTGTGAGGGTGAGTCGGATATCTCCAGGGTCCACGTGCCCTCGGCCCTCTCCCCCCAGCAGTGCACCGTCATGAACTCCCAGTTCCTGAAGCCCTCGTTGGAGTTATCAAACAGCCTGCAGAGCAGCGGGAAACATAACAATGGGCAGACGAAGACAAAAACATGAAGACAAAAAAAAAACAGAAAGTGTCTGTGTGTACATGAAGAGAGAGAGAGAGAGAGAGAGAGAGAGAGAGAGAGAGAGAGAGAGAGAGAGAGAGAAAAGAGAGAAAGAAAAAAGAGAAAAAGAAAAAAGAGAGAAAGAAAAAAGAGAGAAAGAAGAAAGATAGAAAGATAGATAGATAGATAGATAGATAGAGAGAAAGAAAAAGACAGATAGATAGATAGATAGATAGATAGAGAGAGAGAGAGAGAGAGAGAGAGAGAGAGAGAGAGAGAGAGAGAGAGAGGAATGCTTTCCGTGAAATTTAATTGAATTTAACTAGGACGGTTTCCATCTTGTGTCAGAACCTCTGCTCGCTAAAGCCAGTAAACTAAATTTTTAATTTAGCCACTCGGAAGAAATCAGCTAGTTCGGTTTTGGTCCCTTCCTTGTAGATATCTTCCAGAGAAGTGAGGTGAGGAGAGGGATGGAAAAGGGAAATGGCATCGTATTTCTCCACTTCAAAATTGAGGCTGAAAGCAGAAGAAATTGGATCCTCCGTGGCGTCCCAAGCTGATCATCTTTGGAGATCGTAATCTTTATTATCACAAGGAGTCATTTGCATTCATGAATCCCCCTCTCTGCTTGTGTGAGTGCCAAAGCAAAACAAGAGACAGAGAGCATTAAAGAATCACAGATAGTGATGCGTGCCTCAGCGGAAAAAAAGGCTATTCGCACACAACAAAAAGTGAACTTTAACTAAAATCTCCCCGCTGCTTGTGCCTCCATAAAACAGGCCTGATTACAGTAAGAATGAAATGAAAGAAGACAAAGGCTCAAGGGAGACGTATGGAGTAAGAAGTCAAAGGAAAAGAAAAGTAAACTCTTGTTGGGTGCTCATTAGCTGTAGTGAAGCTGGTGCAAAAGCTGTGTAATATATTGTACTAGTGTTGTACTGCTTCCACTTTGCACCTCTGAGGCTCATAATGGCCAACATCCGCAATCCAAAACCAAACACATTTAATAATCATATAGCCCAATCAATAATAGCATACAAAAAGTATTGCTGAAATTATTATAGCTGTGCTGTTTTTATGATCTTTAGCAACATGCTGTTGTTGGGTGGGGGGCGTTGGCATGCTTATGATGAGCTCAGGGGGGCGTCGGCATGCTGGTGATGAAGGTTGCAAACCTGTGGTTTAAATGACTGGCGTTTATGTTTGATTGTTGATTGAATTCCACTAACTCACCTCCAGCATCTCAGCACCCAACCCCACACCCCTCCCTTCCCCTCCCCTCCTCTCACCGCCCTTCCCTGCCCTAGCCTCTTCTCTCACTACCTGTTCCCTTGACAAACTGCGCTGGACTTCCAAGGCTTCATTCAGGTTCATCTATTCTCCATCACCCCATGCTGGGTGAATGTAGATGAGATCCGAGGGCTCTTTGTGTTCTGGCAGTGTGAGCTGGTTCTTTGAACTACTTTTTTGCTAGATTAGAGGAAAAAAACTTCTCTCCCCCGCTGCTGTTGGGAAGATAATCAACCACTACCACCACCACCACCATCATCTGTTGGCCAACACACATCAGGCTCCGGCTCTCTCTTCACTGCCCAAAACAAGCCCTAGACCCTCCCTTGGATGACTTCTTTGTGTGAGTGTGTTTGTGTGTGTACCAGTCGCATATAAAAATCTGCATGTATATTATACTTGTTTTTTCTCTTCTCTTTTTCATTTTCTTTTTTCCTTCCCTCTACCCTTCTCCTCCTCTCCTCGTGGGCACCCCGGACTTCTGTTTTCTTGTTATTTTTTCTTTTATATTCTCCAACCCTCTGTTCTTTGTGGCTACCCCTGGACCTGTGTTTTCTTGTTATTTTTTCCTTGTATATACTCCAAGCCTCTCTTCTTTGTGGGTACCACTGGCCCATGCTGAGCCTCCTGGAAGTCTGGAGAGCGGCGGTCGGTGGTAAATTGAGCAGTCTGAAGCATTAGTGGTTAATGAGTGGACGTGACCACTGGACCCCCAAATGACATGCTCTTCGCTCTCTGCTAATTCCAGGCACGGAAGGCAAAAGGGGTGGGTGTGTGTGTGTGTGTGTTGGGGGTGGGGCGGGGGGTGATGTTTCACTTTTTGTGTGTGTTGTTGTTTGTGTAGTTGTTTTCTGTTGTTTTTCTATCTGGTGCAATCGCTTTGCAGTTTTCCTAGAAGACAAAAAAGAAGAACGACACCCTTGAGCACAGCTCCGGTCACCGATCTGTAAGTTGTTCTAGGCTGTCCTCATAACATGTCAGGAGACGCAGCAGCGCAGGGCCTACATGACAAGCATCTGTTGCTCCTCTTTTTTTACTACTTGTTTTCTCTCTGGTGGTCCGCGTGTGTGTGTGTGTGCATGTGTGTGCTTGTGTGTGTGCGTGTGTGTGTGTGTGTGTGTGTGTGTGTGTGTGTGTGTGTGTGTGTGTGTGTGTGTGTGTGTGTGTGTGTGTGTGTGTGTGTGTGTGTGTGTGTGTGTGTGTGTGTGTGTGTGTGTGTGACCTGGAGGGACTCTGGAGTAACGTAATGCAATCCCCCCCACCCCCCCCAACCCCCACCATCCCCGACTCCACTAGGATGACAGGAACAAGGAGCCAACACAAAGGGACGACGCCTCGTCCATGGGTAACGATACAATGATTTTTAATCCGCCCAAAGTCATTAGCGCGACTCTGAGAAGACATGAGAAGCGGAGCGCGGTGTCACTCCATTTTTTCCGCCACTTACATTTGATGTCTGCCGCTGCAACGGTGGCGGTGCAAGATTTCCCTTGATACAGAAATGAACAGGGCTGTGTGTGTGTGTGTGTGTGTGCGTGTGTGTTGGGAGGGGATCTATTCCACACTCCCGATCGCTCCCTCTTTTATTCATGAGACTCGTGCAGAACAATCAGAAGCACACAGCTTCCCATAACGGCAGAGCATGCAGTGTAGAGAGAATACCAAACCCAGAGCTGTGTGTGTGTGTGTGTGTGTGTGTGTGTGTGTGTGTGTGTGTGTGTGTGTGTGTGTGTGTGTGTGTGTGTGTGTGTGTGTGTGTGTGCGTGTGTGTGTGTGTGTGTGTGCGTGTGTGCGTGTGTGTGTGTGTGCGTGCGTGTGTGTGTGTGTGTGTGTATGTGTGTCCGGATGTGTATGTGTGTGTTTATGTGTGTGTATGGGGATTGGCGGATGTTTGGAGGGTGGAGAGGAGAGGGAGGGGGGGGAGGAAATGTCAAAAGACCAAAGGCATCAAACTTCCTGTGAGTGACGGGAGGAGTGTGCGGCTCACGCTCGACAGAATACTGAGCGCTGTACCCGCATCCCCAAGGTGCACATAAGCCAACTTTTAATGCCGGCTTCCCTACCTGGAAATAGACAGAGGCGTTAGAGTCAAACGCTCCACATGCTATCCTTTATTCCCTTTTCCCATTTCAGTTAGAGGGGAACATTTAAGTGCTGCTACTCATGTTGGAATGTGTTTACTCTTTTTTTTCTCCCCAATATATCTGCTTATCCCTCCAGAATGCTGCTTGGTATTTTTCAAGTGCCATGTGAAGCAATATTAACGTCTGAAGAAGACTTTCTGTCACTCCGGGTCATGCTCGTCAAGGGAGCTACATTTGTAAGCAACTGCACCGCTTTTAAGAGCTTACGTCAAAAAAATGTTTCACCATTTCGTTCCAAAAAGGGTTCATTCAGTTCTGGCCAGAAAAAGAATCGGGAGCTGAATAAGCACAACATTAGAATTCTGAATGCAGAGCTCTGGTATGAGTCCGTCCGATGATGGCAGATGCCAGTGTGAGGAGTAAGTGGAGTGTGGAGAGAGAGAGAGAGAGAGAGAGAGAGAGAGAGAGAGAGAGAGAGAGAGAGAGAGAAAGAGAGAGAGAGAGAGAAATAGAGAAATAGAGAAGTAGTGAAAAAGGCAGAGAAAGTTGCACAAAGAGAGAAAAAAGCGATCAATAGAGAGAGACAAAAAGAGAGAGAGAGAAAGATACTTGAGAGAGCCAGATAGAGATCGAGCATTTTGAATTGATCGACTTGAGTGATACTTGACAGAGCCAGACATGAAGCGATGCCAGGCCTGAGGAAGTGGACAGAACTGAAGTACAAACAGGCAGAGCAGACAGACAGAAAAGTAAGAGAATGTGCGCACATCACTAGCACTGGTGCTGGACCAAACAGAAGGTAACGTAGCCCCTTAACACACATCGTTCTACCACTGGAACATTGTAATAATCACTGAAAAAGCTTTGCTACCACGGTACTACACCACTATGACGGCGCACACGGCCTTAAGTTATACATTACGACTTGGTCATTACCATTCTGGTGACCGCTAATTTATAACAGGGGCTGTGTCTTCAGGGATTAAAGGGAAAAAATAAATGGCCAAAACAATGTTGTATGGTCCTAAATACCTATTTGATAAGATAAGATAAGATACACTTCTATTGTCTGTTTGTACAGAAATTTGTCTTGCATGACACTTCTCCACAATCCACATGTAAATCCCCTTTAAAGACACACAAAGCACAACATGGCCTATAGAGTCTAGTCGTCTAGGTCCATAAGCTGTTAGGGCAGCACAGTCCAATGAAAATTTAAAAGTTACTAAGTTAAGTTACTAAAAACAAGTTTCTTTTGGGCTGCCATCTTCCAACGTGATGATTAATTAAAATATTTAATATTAAATATTTGGGAGGACATAAAATATTTGGGTGTTTGAGTGTTGCGGACATTTATTACAGACAGACAGACAGATCGGCCAGAGCAGCCTACCTCTTGGCCAGCAGCTTGGAGCGCGTGCCCGAGGGGGAGATGAGGCTGATCTCCAGGTCGCCTCGGCGGGGGTGGACGATGAGCGCCCGCACCACCACATGCTCCACATAGGCCACGTGCTGCTCACCCGGCCCCCCACTGCAGCCCGTGCTGCTCAGGGTGGCGTTCAGTGGCTGGTCAGTACGGATGTATCTGCGACAGGACGGAGAGAGCGAGAGAGAGAGAGAGAGAGAGAGAGAGAGAGAGAGAGAGAGAGAGAGAGAGAGAGAGAGAGAGAGAGAGAGAGAGAGAGAGAGAGAGAGTCAGATGTTAGCAACTCAGCTGACAATGTCTCTCTCCACAGTGTGACACTATATGAAACTTTTTTCATGAGATGGGGAGGGCAGGGAGAGAGAGAGAGAGAGAGAGAGAGAGAGAGAGAGAGAGAGAGAGAGAGAGAGAGAGAGAGAGAGAGAGAGAGAGAGAGAGAGAGAGAGAGAGAGTTCCAAGAACGGATAAACACAAGAGGAGAAATAGGAGGAGAGACAGAGAGAGGATGGCATAGAGAGAGATGGAATGACAGGGAGAGAGAAAGACAGAGAGAGAAAGAGAGGGACATAAGAGGAGACACAAGAGACATTGGTGACTCAGCTCCCAGTGTTGACAGCGACTCAGCTCAACAGCATCTCCTCAGCATGATATTATATTGAACACAACAGAGAGGGGAGAGGAGAGGGATCGAAATAGAGATGGAGATAGAGAGGAGGAGAGAGAGAAGGGGGGGGGGGCGAGAGAGAGAGAGAGAGAGAGAGAGAGAGAGAGAGAGAGAGAGAGAGAGAGAGAGAGAGAGAGAGAGAGAGAGAGAGAGAGAGAGAGAGATGAATGAGAATAGAGGGAAAGATAGACCGAGAGTAACAGACAAAGAGAGAAAAAGATGGAGAAAGGCCAAGAGAGGGGGCAGGAGGAAGGGAAAGACATCAAGAAATCAACAGCCTCATTTTGAAAAAATAGAAAAACAGAGAGATGTAGTAAATAGATGAAGAAATCTCAGAAGAAGACACCCTAACTTCTAGCCTAGTAAACTAGCCCCAGCCGCCAGCGGCCAAAATGATTTTTGCCTGCGAGTGGGTCTAGCCTCGGACAATGCCCCAGGCCCTGAAACTGGCTGGCCAATCACAACGCAGTAGACTTGGTTTGATTTGTTTCGAGTCTTTGGATGCAACGCGGACCCGGTTCCCATCAACAATCTTCCGATGTCTCATTGATCGGGCCCAGACTAAATATTCACATAAATCTCACATTTAGTCTGGCTTGTAAGGGTACCTAACTTCATGAAAATGGAAAAATGTTTAAGCCCAGTAAATAATGACACAGCCACGCTCACATTTCTCCACTAAACAGACAGTCAGACAGACAGACAAAAAGCTGACATGGACAGACAGACGTTTTTTTTTAAGTGTCCAAATTGAAGCCTGTGTTCAGGCTGGGCATGGCTCTGCATTGTGATTAAGTGGAGATGAAATGTCTGCATTGACAGCCTTGCCAGGGAAACAACAGCGTGCAGATGGCCAGTGAATGACTCAAACTGCAGAGGCCAGAATCAGTATTTATGATGCATTGAAGACGGGCAGCAGCCAACTCAAAGTGGGTGGGCTAGCTTCATGACCAGCCAGAGAGTGGTAGTTTCAGCAGTTCAGAGAGAGAGAGAGAGAGAACGAGAGAGAGAACGAGAGAGAGAGAGAGAGAGAGAGAGAGAGAGAGAGAGAGAGAGAGAGAGAGAGAGAGAGAGAGAGAGAGAGAGAGAGAGAGAGAGAGAGAGGGAGAGATTTTCCCAGTTTCAGAGATAAAGAAAAAGATTTCACTGGCAAAGGACAAAAGACCTAGGAGTAAGAGAGAGAGGGGTAGAGAGAGAGAGAGAGAGAGAGGGAGGGAGAGAGAGTTAGTAGAGAAGAGAGTCTTTTCCATCTCAAGAGCTATCTACGAGAAACTGTGCACCCATGTGTACTGTATCTTTCAGTTTATACCATGCCATAACAGTCTAGTAGTCTCAGTTCCTTTTCCTCTTTTGCCTCCTCTCCGCTCTCGTACACGACTCAGCAGAGAGACATTTGGCTAAATGTACTGTACTCTAGAACTGTCCCTAGTTTCATGAATGCACAACCACCCCCCACCCCCTCAACCCTCGCTCGCTCTCTCTTGTCTTGACATTCAGCAGTGACATTTTCCACTGCTGCAGGCATGGGACATTGAAAATCGATCGGCGCTCGATCCGCCCTAATGAGATTCAAAGCGCCCCATGTCTGCTGGCAGCAAACTTGGCCCCAGCGAGCCGACCCCTCTCCACTCCACTCCACTCCGCTCCACAGCAGCAATGGCAGCAGCCATTGCTATAACAGCAGTGAGCAGAGGCAGCAGCAGCAGCAGCAGCAGCAGCAGCAGCCAGTGTTGCCAGATATGTCTGATCAAATCCCGCCCAAAAGTTGCTCAAAAAACGTCAGGAAGCGATATATTCCACCCAATTTCAACAAATTGCATTGATTTCTATGGGCATAAAACTGCAGGAAAAAAAGGCCAAATGGCCGATTTTACCTGCAGACGGCCATCCCAAGCCGCCCAATTGGGCGGGTAACCGCCCAATCTGGCAACACTGGCAGCAGCAACAGTCCTCCAGAGCATATATAAAATGGAGTCAATCGGAGATCAATACGGGGCGATTGCATTTGGGTGGCCACAAAACACACACAGGCACATACACGATGCAAGTGCAGACACAGTCACACACACACACACACACACACACACACACACACACACACACACACACACACACACACACACACACACACACACACACACACACACACACACACACACACACACAAGCAGGGCCGGATCAACACACAGGCTGAATATGGCTGAAGACTTGGGGCCCCCGATTGGCCAAAAGTCAAAAATTGCAGAATTGTGATGAGATGTGCCATTGAAAAAGTTTTAAACCTTAATAATACTCCTTATATACTTATCAATACTGTCCATAGTTGGAAGACATACAGTATCCGTAATTCCAGCTCATAATTAGGACACTGCCTATGCCATATGTGGCAAAATATGCCTTCGGGGGGGGGTGGGGGGGGGCACAGCAACCTGTAGCCTAGGGGCCCCAGGCCTTCTTAATCCAACCCTGCACGCAAGCATGGCACGCACGGCACACACACACACACACTCTCACATACAGAGAGAGAGAGAGAGAGAGAGAGAAAGAAAGAGAGGGGAAGAGAGAGGGGGGGGGGAGGCTTACAGAAATTAAGAAAATGCCAACCACGTAAATGCATTACGGCGCTCCAGAGCCCACTTCCAGCAATCAGCTTGGGAGCAAGACATTCACAATGATCATTGAGAGTTCAATGTCAGACAACAGAATCAGGTCAAAGCATTGCATGAAAAGCTGGCTGGTAGTCTGCACATCATCTACTGTAGCCTATATCCACACAAAGCAGCATTACCGTTATTGTGCAAACACATTGAATGTGACGAGCTACATCGGCACTGGAAATAATTGGCTTTGTATGGAGGAGCTGGTGACAAAAGAGAGAAAAGTGATTAAGGTGACGATTTGAGAGACATTAGCGATGGCTTGTAGTGGAACTTCAATGAATATTATGATAATGAGTTATGATGCAGTCGGGAGATGCGGATTGGAGACAGCCGTAGCAACCAATCGTAATGTTGGAATGGTTGGGTTCTGTTTTTAACGGTCTAACTCGTTGTTGTTCCACATTCTGTACATTTAGTCTCTTTTGGTGTGTTTTTGCAGTACAAGGTGGGCTGAGTGGTAGATATTCACTGAAAAGCCTGCAACACAAGTTGTTTTAAATCTCTTTTTCTCTTGATGAAGGAAGTATGAAGACACATTGGAATAGTTACATTGGACTTTTGTAAGACAACACACGTTTTGATAGTGGAAGGAACACCCAATAATATAGAACATTTTAGGCTGAATGTACAGGTGTTGTAAGGTCCCAACCGGTATTGCCTTGATTCTAGTTAAGTCTAGCTGAATCATGTGGTAGCATTATGGTGCTAGCCCTACAGCTGATGAAGGTCAAAATGAACGAGGCGAAACACTGGCTTAGACAAGCTCCAAATGTACAGGCCAGGGTTACAAATCAAATCTCCCCTTCCTGTCATCCCATTACTGATTAGCCCAGGAACAGAGAACAAGAGGGGGGCAGGGGTAAACAGATCAATACCCAAAACACTGTTTTGACAATCGATTACATATGTGTGCGGCCACAGCCACAGCAACACTAGAGGCCAGTAGCCCTACTGGTCTGAATTAAACCTGTCAGATGGGAGGCTGTTTATATTCTAATTAGAGATGCACCGGATCCTGATTTTTAGGATCCTGCCGGATACCGGATCCACTTCTTAAAATCCTGCCGGATCCGGAACCGGATACCGGATCCTACGAAAGGGTTGAAACACATAGCCTACTCGCACACGTGGGCCCTTTTTATTACGTTGGCTCAAACTATTTTTTAGACTCATTGGCTTACTGCCACACTGCCTGCACTGGCCGCTTCCAAAGTTCTTTCACTCCATGCAGCAATTGGGGTTGTGAAAGACTGACTGAAAAAACTAGGCTAGAGATGCACCAGATCCTGATTTTTAGGTAACTGCCGGATACCGGATCCACTGCTTAAGATCCTGCCGGACCCGGATCCTGTGAAAAACCCTATTATCCTGCCGGATCCTGAACCGGAACCGGATCCGGTGCATCTCTAACCCTAATGCTACAGAACAATTTACTCTCCTGCCGTAACAACTAGCTTTTTTTACGACTTCACCTGTATTTGACATGACAGTTCCCTTACCGTGAGAGGTGGACAGGAAGCGAATTGGGAGAGAGACGGGGAGGGGTCGACAAAGGACCCGGGCCGGGAATCGAACCCGGGTCAGCCACATGGCAGGCGAGTGGCCTACAGGTTGGCCCGCAACAACTAGCTTAAACCCCTTTCGAGGATGAAAACGAAGGCCCACAGTATCTCTGCTCTACAACATCACTAACTTCTAGAACAGGCACAATTCTAAAGGTTATGTTCAGTAATAGCAAATGCCACCGAAGTTATCTCTGTTATGGTGCAATAACTTTCTGGTGAAAACCACCCACCCACAGTGATCCCCCTCGGCTTCACCTCACCCCGTGGCCGCCCACTGTGAATAACCTACCTGGTCAAGCATCACAGCACATCTCATTTCACAGCAGCCACCAGTAGCCCACACAAAAAGCCCTGAACTATGTGCCATTGCAGATCAACAAACATTAGATCAACAAATATTAGATCAACAAACAGCAGGTCCATTTTTTTCCTAAAAGCTTGGTAAAATCCACAGAATTTATGTATGAAACAAACCATCAAAGTAGGATTAGTCTTATTTATCTATTGTTTTCTGTCTTATTCTTAGTTTTACTGAATTGAGCAATGTGTGTGA
This sequence comes from Engraulis encrasicolus, assembly GCF_034702125.1. Classification (NCBI taxonomy): domain Eukaryota; kingdom Metazoa; phylum Chordata; class Actinopteri; order Clupeiformes; family Engraulidae; genus Engraulis; species Engraulis encrasicolus. Next base: position 25,180,053 of record NC_085878.1, read on the forward strand.
TAAAGAAACGCAAAACTTCTCCGCCTCACAGAAGTACTCACTGCTGCAGCACCACTCAACACTTTGAATGCTATTTTCTGCCACGTGGCGGACGGCATCTGCATGTGTAATATCCCCTTAAAACACGGCTTTATAAATAAAGCTGTTACCAGAATGGCAATTACCAAGTCGTAATGCATTAATAAAGGCCCCGTGCACTGTCATAGAAGTGTAGTACTATAGTAATTAAGTTTCAATGTCTATCACAGCGTGCCACAGGAGGTACGGTGTGCATTAAGGGGCTACTATGGAGATGTCAATTCTGACGTTGGTCACTTAAAGCTTTCAACATTCTCAAGTCAAGTCAAGTCAAGTCAAGTAGGTTTTATTGTCAATTTCTTTACATGCACTGGTCATACAAAGAATTTGAAATTACATTTCTTGCTTTCCCATACAGACATAGACTAATCTAGGTAAGGACATAGACAGTATAGACATAGACAGTAGTTATACATGGACTTAAGACAGTATGGACATAGACAGTGCTCATACAGACATTTAAAGTGCAAGACTGGACAACAGAAGACTTGTAGAGGACATACATTAAGAGGTATTGTTGTGCTTTTGTGCTTTTCCTAAAAAAGTCCTTTATAGCGTTCTGACATGGTAATAGTAGCATTTTGAAGAAAAATAAATATTAAAAAGGTCTGTCAAGTACACCAGCAGCAGTGTGTGTGTGTGTGTGTGTGTGTGTGTGTGTGTGTGTGTGTGTGTGTGTGTGTATGTGTGTGTATGTGTTTAGTGCAGGTAGAAGGTGCGGTGTGCGTCTGTGTGTGTGTTCGTGTGTCTGTGTGTGTGTGTGTGTGTGTGTGTGTGTGTCAGTGTGTGTCAGTGTGTGTATGTTTGGGTTTAGTGCAGAAAGTGCAGTGTGCTTGTGTGTGTGTGTGTGTGTGTGTGTGTGTGTGTGTGTGTGTGTGTGTGTGTGTGTGTGTGTGTGTGTGTGTGTGTGTGTGTGTGTGTGTGTGTGTGTGTGTGTGTGTGTGTGTGTGTGCATGTTTTGAGTTAGTGCAGGTTGAAAGTTCAGTCACAAGTATAGTAGTGCAGGTGGAATGTTCAGTCGCAGATATGGTGGTGGGGGATGGGGGGGGGGTTGTCAGTGGCCTTGCTGGCTAGAGGCTGACAGTGGAGGGAGAGTGGGTTGAGTGTTCATTCTGAACACCCCACTGAAAACATGGGTTTAAATGAAAGAGATGAAAAGCGTTTGAATGGGTGTCGACGGTTTGAACATGTCCTCTGCAAGTATCCTTGAGGTGGTCTTCTGTATTCAAGCACATCCGCTGCACTCACCACTCACAACATCTCTGGTGATTTCATAGCAAAGAGCAACCGGCCAGAAAATCTGGCCAGACACACACACACACACACACACACACACACACACACACACACACACACACACACACACACACACACACACACACACACACACACACACACACACACACACACACACACACACACACACACACGCACACACACACACGCACACACACACCCACATACACACGCACGCACGTGCGCGCAACTACGCACGCACGCACACACACACACACCCACATACGTGCGCAAGTACGCACACACCCACACCCACATACGCACACACGCACGTATGCACGCACGTATGCATGCACGCACACACACGCACACACACACATGCACACACAAATACACACAAGCTGCAGCAGACAGCCTGGATTTGTCCCCTCATCCATGACGAGCACATTCAGACCTTTGTTTACAGCATGTCTCGCTGGAGTGCCGTGTGACAAGAGGACACACCACATAACAGCAGTGGCCTCTGATAGCAGTTTCTAGCACCAGGAACTTTTAGCTCAGGCTCTTTTGAAACTCCAAAGAAAGATCTATGAAGGGATAGCGTTTCAGAATGTTAGACTAAAAGATTAAATTTGGAATTTAATATTTTTAAATGAGTACAGTTACCGTGTGTTATAATTATGTCATGCAATGCAATCATTGTTGTAATGTCACAGTTGTTTCTGGCCTGGCCTGGCCTGGGAATTGAGGTCATAACATGAAAAGTATGGTATAGCAAATGTACTACAGTATTAGCAAAGCAGTTTTAACTGCACATATCAGCACAGCACAGTCATATCATCACCTTGCTAAGCCTCCATCATGACTGATACACAGCCTCAAACACAAATACATACAGATAGAGCATTGTACTGCTATTGTAGAACAGATTGTACATCCTTTTGTATTGTCTCCTATGAAGCAGTGCTAGACCAACGTTCAGGCAAAAATATTTTCTACACCATAGTTTGTGTAGTTTAATAGTCTGGCATTTAAAAAAGGATATTTAACGCAGAGAAGAGGAGAGAGAGCACATACAGTAGTGAGCAGTGGTTCTGAACCTTTTTTTTAACAAACACCCCATCATAAGCCTGCCAATGCCCACTTGACCTCATCACAAGCCTGCCAATGCCCACTTGACCTCATCACAAGCCTGCCAATGCCCACTTGACCTCATCATAAGCCTGTCAATGCCCACTTGACCTCATCATAAGACTGCCAATGACCACCTTAAAGGGACACTGTGTGAGATTTTTAGTTGTTCATTTCCAGAATTCATGCTGCCCATTCACTTATCTGACCTTTTTCATGAATACTTACCACCAGCATCAAATTCTAAGTATTTATTATGACTGGAAAAATTGCACTTTTCATACATGAAAAGGGGGACCTTCTCCATGGTTCGCCATTTTGAATTTCCAAAATTAGCCATTTTTAGCTGCAAAAACGACTGTACTTGGGCCATACTAGAAAATATTAGCTTATTACTTAGTAAACTTTCATGTAAAGATCAAATTTGGCAATAGGCAGCCCAGTTTCAATGAGCAGCATAGTTGCAGTAGGCCTACCTTTTTTGACCATTTCCTGCACAGTGTCCCTTTAATATTAAAATATAAAACAGACTAATGCACCCCATTTGCAACTGAGCACCCCCCACCCCCCCTCTCAGCTGTCTCCTTCTCATTGCCCCCCAAGGGCTCCCTAGCATGAGACAACACATGAAGTGGAACAGACCAAAGTGACTGAACTCACATATTGTATTCTCTTTCAAAATCCTCAGGATTTTTTCCCACCAATATGCTTCTTCTTTTGTTTCCACTTTTGCAAATAAAATTATAGCACTTCAAGACTTGTTTTTGGGGAATATCACAAATCCAATTCTTTGAACCTGCTCAAAGAACCTGTGATGTAATCTGCTATGCTTCATGATTTATTGGGCAAGTCGGGGCAAAGTGCCAGATCTTATTGAACCCTGCTCAATAACAATAGGGCCAGATGCAACACCTCGTAGTATTTCTCAATGAACAACAGAAACTCATTTCTCATTCGAGCGAGCTGTGGCACTTTTTATTTTCATAATTCCAATTGCATCAGAGGCTGGCAGTTTGTCTATACGCTTAGGAAAGAACAAATGGCACGCCGACTGATGCTTTTGAAGCTCCAAACTCCTCTCTGTTGTTTAAAGCAGTGAGCTCATAGTGCTTAGGCACGCTCCAATAACTCACCATGGCCTCCTGATGAAAACAAATGAGCCTAATTAACGAGCATTATTATCGGCGGATACAGTCTTCACAGCTCCTCTTCATTACCGAGGAGAAAAATACATTATCATCCAGACAAGTCGTGTTTGTGTAAATACTTTTATATCAAACGAAAACAAAAACAAAGGGCATGCCCGAGGGACTCACATCTGTTTATATGTAGCGTTGTTGTGGTGTTGTGATTGATTGTGGTAAAGAGTGATTACATCTAAGTCGGTGCATGAGCAATACGGTCTCCTGATTAGCTTGTGTGAGTTCTAAAGGAGGCGGTGATGGAGGTGGTAGGGCTGATGGTGGATGTGGTGGTACCCATGGAAGCTGACAGATGGTGGGGCTCAGGAAGAAGAGGGGCCCAGAATTGGTTCCTCATTACAGTGTATGTATGGAGTGGCAGGGGGGGCCTATCGGATGGCTTTGTCTCTGGCCAGGCCAAAGCTGTCAGTGGCCCTGGTGGTACGTTCAGTTGCACACATTATAATGTGAGGCACAACACATCACCACTCAACTCAGGGCACAACGCACAATGTGTTGTGAATGTTCAAGCTAACACATCAAAACACTCGCACTGACTGAACCAGTCCCATGTGCAGCAAGCCATTCCTAGGAGAGGATTAAGAGGCAAGAAATAGGGAAAGATAAGGTGGGAAAGTGAGACGTGGAGAGAAAGTAAGCGGATGAGAAGAGTGAAACAGAAAAGTCTCATCTAATTATGTGGTTGGAGGAGGAAAAAGTAAGAAGCTTTACTAGTTCTGTGGTCGTTAAGAGTGAAAGAGAGAAGCCACTGTATACCTCAATCTGAAGTCAGTAGAGAGAAAGACAGACAGATCACCAAGCTCTGTAGCCGGAAGAATGGAAGACAGAAAGAAGCTACACCTGGTTCTGTGACTCCGAGAGTAAATAAGACTAACTATTTAGACTTGTTTTAAGACATCTGTCCATGGAGCAAGTAATGTTTTCGTGATCAGATTTATTTCACTTGTTACGAGCAAATCTTGCTAATAACAACAAAAAAGAATCTGAAGAAGAAAAAAAGACTTTCTCCATGGACTAATCTAAATAGTCTAAATGCTGTAACCGAAAAGTAGTTATAAGGTGATTTTCACTTTCAGTATTTTCTGCAGTGTGTGATCGGAAAAATAGGAAAGGAAAGAAAAGGAAAGGAAAGGAAAGGAAAGGAGAGGAAAGGAAAGGAAAGGAAAGGAAAGGAAAGGAAAGGAAAGGAAAGGAAAGGAAAGGAAAGGAAAGGAAAGGAAAGGAAAGGAGAAGTAAAGGCCTGAC
>NC_085878.1:25192444-25199944 GCF_034702125.1 Engraulis encrasicolus
CATAATAACTTCCCACCAACTTAATAATATAGCCAACATAATAAAAATGTGCAGTTCAGACGTAATAACCCTGCCAATGTAATAATTTCCTGCCACCGTAATAACCGTTGCCTTATTACGTTGTTAGGAAATTATTACGCATGTGGAAAGGTTAAGAAGTCTTACACTTTGTTAAATTTTGTGACATTTTGCCCCATCAATGTAATTATTGAATTAGTGCTGTTATTACATTGATAAGACAAAAATATAACAAAATTTAAGACTTCTCAACCTTCCCACCAATGTAATAATTTCCTGACAACAGACAACATTTTTCAAATATGTTGGCCGAGTTACTACGTTGGTGGGAAGTTATTATGTTGGTGGGTGTTAAACTTGCTACCACCTCACTCAACAAGTCCATAAAAGTCATCCCTGCCCCCAGCAAACCCAAGCTCAAACCCCAGCTTGCCTTACCTACGTCACAACAACCAGGCAAGTGGTTTGTACAGCAGAGCTGTGGTCTAAGGCATCATACTACGGCAAATTAATTATGTTACTTTTAAAAGTTTGTTTACACAGAGAATATTTATGAACTGACCTTTGACAAATGACTAATGGTTTGAGCACAGACTGTAGCTTAAAAAATATTTGTTCACTCTGACAAACTGTCTACGCTATTATAGGATTAGCCTTGTGTTAGATGTTGCTATTTTTTTTTTAAAGTCCATTAATGTACCAAGAATCCCTGTCTTCAATACCCACAATTTCATCTCCACTTGGGGACATTTTGTTTTTTGGGGCTACACTGTAAATGTCAGCCAGTCGTGTACCAGTTCACATACTGTAGTTTGAAGATAAGCCAGAAGAGGTGGCGAGGGAAAAGTTGGACATTCTTATAGCTCTGTTCTCATGTCCAGTTTTGAAAGTGGTAACCAAAACAAGCTGAAAGATTTAATCGAATTTAAGAGTGCATGTGGTTTGTGGCTGTAGTTACAGTGCATGACTACAGCGCATGCAATGCCATGTACCATAAAAGCGTCTGATGAATCGTGCGTGACATTTTGGGCTGGCCTACCCGAACAACAAAACCACAATCCACACACGCAACAATGGCAGGATCAGAACCCTCACCAATTCCCAGAAGTAGCCGGTGCATTTCGAAATCATTGCCAGCCAAAACATTGTTGTTGAAACACGCATAATGCTCTTTCCTCTCTCTGTGTCATATCACCAGTGGATATGTATTAGGCAGGGAAGCTGACAGGGGGGACAAAGAGGTCAATTGTCCCGGGCCCAGGAAGAGATGGGGCCCAGAATTAGGTCTTCATTACATTGAATGTATTGAGTGGGGGGCCCTTTCTGAGGGCTTTGTCCCAGGCCCGGCAAAAGCTGTCAGCGGCCCTGGTATTAGGAGAAACAAAACAAAACATAACAAAGGGAGCATCTGAACTCCATCAGTTGATATTTATCCTGTCGTGATTCCAGTAAGGGAGGAAAAGGACTATCAGCTTGCAACACTAAAATGAAGTGGAGGCCTATCAGCCTTGATAGATAATGGCCGGCTCTGGGCCCCGGACAGGACAAAGCCAAGAGTCATTTTTACGCAGCATGATGCGAGAAGGATGTTGTGAGATAGATAGACTGCCTGTTCATGATTCTGTGTGTGTGTTTGATGTGAGTGTGTGTATGTTGTGTGTCGTGTGTGTGTGTGTGTGTGTGTGTGTGTGTGTGTGTGTGTGTGTGTGTGTGTGTGTGTGTGTGTGTGTGTGTGTGTGTGTGTGTGTGTGTGTGTGTGTGTGTGTATGGCGTGTGTTGTGTATAGTGTGTGTGTGTGTGTGTGTATGCCATGTGTTGTGTATAGTGTGTGTGTGTGTCTGTGTGTGTGTGTGTGTGTGTGTGTCTGTGTGTGTGTGTGTGTGTGTGTGTGTGTGTGTGTGTGTGTGTGTGTGTGTGTGTGTGTGTGTGTGTGTGTGTGTGTGTGTGTGTGTGTGTGTGTGTGTGTGTGTGTGTGTGTGTTCCTGTGTGACAGATAAGATCTCTAAGTGCTGACAGAGAGGGGTTTGTGTTGTCTCCAAGTCGTTGTGTGTACTGTGTGTGATTATGTTACTTGGAACGCCACGCATCCTCCACTTGCATGTGAGGGCAAGCATGGAAGACGAAGATTGTTTATAGCCGGGCATATTTCTGGAACTTTCTCAAGAAAGCAGAGCTGCGTGACACAGCAGAGCTGACAACACTACTTTAGGATTCAGTATCTACTAGCACCAAAATCCCAAACACCTGGTGCTATTTACAGTACACACACAGGCGTGTACAGGTGAGTCCAGTAATCAATTTCGGGATGTGCTTATTAGAAACAGCTGATGTTGCTACAGCTCTTGGAAGAAAAATGCAGTGCAAGACTGTACATTCTAAGGACAAGTTGCTTATGGAGGTCAAGTTCATGAGCAGACACATGTGCTCTGTCTCAAAGCGCACACTTGTGCACTGACATTTAGTACACACACTGCACTGAGGTCTTAAGTGCATACTGTTGTGGAACTGTATGGGCCGCTCCACTAACGTTGTGCCCTTATTGAAAGTGACTAACTACTGTAGCATAGCATTAGCTCGTCACAACCACAATATTGGTTGGCAACTGCTTACATTGCACAACGTCTCATGCACTTTTATTTACATTTCCTTCACCCAAAATAATAAGTTGAATACAACACTTGGCTTGACATGAAAAAGCTGGTCATCTCAGTAACATTACCTACAGAAATAAGAGGCTATTGACGAAACTCTTCTTCTGAACCGAATGTCACATTTCTTCTGTTGAAGAAACAACATGGTTGGCGGTTTAGTGCGTACAGTGTCCATCATTCACGCGCTGCATTTTTCAAAGTAGCCTACACAAATAGGCTATTTGAGACACGCTGACTGCAGTTCTGCAACTTCCTGAAGGAGGAAGAGTTGAATGTCACATCTGGCAACACTAAAACGCTAGTATGTAACTATATCCAGTTGTGGCCAACCTGGACTCAGACAATACAATGTAGTACTATGCATCCACCTAGTTTTACCTGTATATTTATCACAAATAAATTGCAATAATTGGTGACTCTTGTACCTGCCCTTATTGCATGGTGTGTTATTTGATCTGCCGCGTATCTCAAATCAGACATTTCAAAAGTCTTCAAAAATCTTCAACTATATTATCTTTCACACCACCTCTCCTCCCTTTATTGCATACGGGCTACCCAATACCTTTACTTTCTTGATCTACTTTTTTCAAACAAAATCGAATGTTTTATTCTATGATGGAAAACACATACCGTACTGCGCTGTAGATTGATGCGGTAGATCGGGGGTGGTTTCATGAGATTAAAAGCAAGCACTACGTGACTACTCCGTATTGCAAGGCCCAGTGGGTGGGAGCCCCAGAGATGATCAAATCCAAGCCATATGGAACATGAGCTATGCCAACGAAAAGTAATACTGGCACCATGGTCACATGGTGTAAAGACAGACGGCTAAATGGCGCTGGCAAAGTGATCCGCTCCATACTAATGAAGGCTAAGCAGCAGGCAATGGTAATATATTGCATTAAACTCACTAACAGGGCTGTTCTCTTTTGTGAATATTTACTGCACTGATGCCTCACCTGGCCCAGACCAGCGGTAGACTCTAGGCACGTTTTGCATTTGGGTGTGTGTGTCCACTCTACATAATCCTGTGCTAATGTACTTTTTAAAACAAAGAAAAGAAAAAACTAACCCTACTTGGCATTTGCACTTATTATTCTGTATATTTCCTGTGCACGTTGTATCTGCAAGTATTGCATGCTATGATTATGTCCTTTACTGTAAGTTGCTTTGGATGAGATGGAAGAGATGCCAGCTACAGATGTCAGATGTTAGATCAGCCAGATGCAGGATTATGAAGGTGTTTATACGTTTATGGATATTTTTTGGAAAATGTTTGTTTTGGCCTCTCGTCTACACGTAAACAGAGCAATAGAGGGCGCATTTCAAAACTCTGGTTTTAAGAATACCCATTTAGGGGGCTAAAATGCAACTGTGACAATGGCGTTTTTATTTTTATCAACATGTCATGTTTATATGTACACAGATTGAAAAATCTCCGAATTTAAAAATGTTCCTGAGGGAGGGAGGCCTGGTCTCGTCCTGATGGTACCTATTCATTTACGTACATCCCGAAAAAAACAAATGGATGTAACTTTTAAAATAACTACGGTAATACCTTTTGAATCCAGATGTTGTAGTAGGGAAAATGGTGCCTATCAGGATTATTACAGTTTTATTCCCCAGGCTCGGACAGAAGGTCTGACTTAACTATTTTAAAGTTTTATAACTTCCTTCTGCTCTGAGGGGGTCACAATCGAGGATGAAATTGCTCAACTTTTTAGTCAGAGAATGGACAGATTGAGATGTAAAAATAAGCCTTCAGGTGCTTACACAATGTGCGAAGGACTGGAACTTCAAATTTAATCTGTACTGACAATCATCTGTATCATCAGCAGCAGAAGCATTGCATCACCATGGCAGATGGATGCTTATGGGGCAAAATCACAGAGGCACTTCATCTCTCAAGGGGCCCAAACAGTTCCCTTATAAAAACTTCAGGAAAACTGACAAAAAGTGGAATACATTTTGCAACCGCAGATGGGAAAGACAGCCCATTCAATACTTTCTAAAAAGAATTACATCATAATACTACATCATAACAACATTGCTATGAGATTACCAAGAGCCTTTAGTAACAGATTAAGACTTGGTCATTACAATTCTGATGAGCATTAGGTTATAACAGAGGTTCTAGGGGTTTTAATGTTAAAACCTTTTGACCATTTACTACTGCAGTGCTAACCCTAGTGCGGTTTCAATCTTTTAGCTAATTAATGGCCAGCAGTCATGGAACCTAGGCAGGCCGCGCCCGCCTAGTGACGCAACACCTTCAGCGTTGCTTCTAGTCAGGCCAGGAGCAATACAAATATCGTTTCTGAGCTTCAGAAAACGGGAACTCCTCCTACTTTGTTGGGAAGCAAACAACCAGTAGCAAACCAAGGAAGAAGGTTCAACCATAGCCTGGGCGAAAGCGGAGAAAAATATGCAAGGTTTTCTCTCAACAGTAAGTTTGTTTCAAATGAAGTCTCTGTAAAAGGATCTTCACCCACCTGCACTATCTCAGACCTCCACCACCAAGAACTGCTTGCACTATGTGACTTTGCACCTTCCTGTACTTCCTCCTACACATACAACACACCCTGTTTCTACAATGCTGCTTCTAGACCAACTGGACTGCAATGGACCATGCTGGACTGCAAGGTGTTTGCACTGTGAGTACAGCATAGCCTTGCCTTACTCTTTTTTGTATATTATATTTCTATTATTGTTATTATTATTTATGTCTTCTATTCTATTTTTTCCTTAAATGTTAATGTTCAATGTTAAATGTTTAGTTGTTATTTATTACTTCATCACTTTATTGTTACTGGTTCATCACTGGTCCTTTACTGTCACTCACCAATGTTAAATGCTAGGCCGTAATGTATTACTCCGTCACTTAACTGTTATTGGTCGATCACTGCTACTTGTCCTGTCTTGCACTTTGATGTCAGTCCTGTGTATGTGAATGTCTTTTCATAGTGTAGAGAGAGGAACGTAATTTCAATTTCCTTGTATGACCTGTGCATTTGAGGAAACTGACAATAAAAGCTGACTTGACTTGACTTGACTTGACTTGACGACTTACTAGTTGTGACTTAACTACTTTGCGGTCTTAGCATCGACGTGCATTATTATTGCCTTTGTATGTTTTTGGTCGTGTTGGTTTGTCTGTCTGTTTGTCTGTTTATTTGTTAGCAGGATAACTAAAAAACTTGTGAACTGATTTGGCTGAAACTTGTGGAGTTGTTGGAAATTACCAAACGAACAAGTGATCAAACTTTGGTGGTGATCCGAACCAGGACTTTACTGTAAAAGATTCTTCACCATTGCGAGCGTGCAAATCTAGACGCCCCTAGTGACCGCAAATTGAATTGCGGGACAGGGCGAATGTTGATATTCCAGGTTCTAACTCCACAAAAAGAAGGCAGAAAGACTTAATAAACATTGTGTGTAACATAGTCAAATGTTCTAATAACAAACAGCTTCCTTGGTGGAGGTCTGCACTCTCGGAGTGCATTTCTAATCTATTATTACAATAACCTATACAGAGGTGGGTGGACACTTGGTTGTGACTTAACTATTTTGCGGTCGTAGAACTCGCCGCTGCTGTAGGTGGTGGCGAGGGTGGAGGAGCACACCTCCAGGTACCAGGGCTTGTTGCCGTTCTCCGTGGTGCTGCTGACCGAGATGGTGTAGATGCTGTTGGTGTAGCCGTCACACGAGCAGTGGTCGCCCTGCCTGCCGCCGTTACCCGACGCCCACACGAAGATGGAACCCAGGCCTTTGCGGCCCTGTGAAAAGATGGAAAGAACAGTAGAAATGAAATAAAAAGGGAGTGATAACGCCAGACTAAGAGTGCAAAAGACAGACAGGCAGACAGACAGACAGACAGACAGACAGACAGACAGACAGACAGACAGACAGACAGACAGACAGACAGATGAGCTGTCGCCTTGCCTGCCGTCGTTATCAGAGGCCCACATGAAGATGAAACCCAGGCCTTTTCGGCCCTGCATTAGAAGAGATAGAGAAAGATGGGAGATATAAAAAGAGATATATAGACAGACACAAGGAGAGAAAAAACAGACAGACAGAAATAGAGAGACAGAGCGGTAGAAAGAGGGATAGAAAAAGAGAGAAAGACATAGAGAAAGACAGACAAAGAGTGACAGAGAGACAAAGGGAAAGTGTGTGTGTGTGTGTGTGTGTGTGTGTGTGTGTGTGTGTGTGTGTGTGTGTGTGTGTGTGTGTGTGTGAGAGAGACAGAGACAGAGACAGAGAGCGAGACTGCTGGAAAGAGGGAGAGACATAGTCAGAGAGAGATAAAAGAGGGAGAGAGAGAGAGAGAGAAAAACATAGGTATACAGACCCAGAAAGGGAGAGAAAGAGACAGGGAGAGCAAGAGAGAGGCAGACATATAATATATCAGCACTACCTGTCGGGGAGTTCATAATGTCAGGCAGCCCTGGACTGCCCTGCGGGCGGGCTCTGACTCCTGACTCAATAGCGGCTACGTACAGGATATATTAAATTCTTTGTGTGTCTTCCCCCTGTAGCGGCAGCAGGGGGGCTTTAGGCACCGTGCAATTGCGCAAGCCTCTCAGGTAAAGCTTAAACCAACTATCCCCTCGCTTTGGTTGTGGTACGAGAGAGAGAAAGAGAGAGAGAGAGAGAGAGAGAGAGAGAGAGAGAGAGAGAGAGAGAGAGAGAGAGAGGGAGAGAGAGAAATAGTAGAAGTGAGATAGCAAGAACAGGAGAGAGGGCGAGAGATACAGAGAGAGAGAGAGAAAAGAGAGAGAGAGAGAGAGAGAGAGAGAGAGAGAGAGAAAGAATAGTGCTTTGATGC
>NC_085878.1:25204944-25209944 GCF_034702125.1 Engraulis encrasicolus
ACTCCAAACAGCTTGAAAGAATCAATTACTCCTCTCACAGAAGTCACAATTCATTTGAACATAGTGCTGGAACAAAAATAATTGAATTTGTGCCTTGAGGAAGGTTTTGAATTCCAAGGCCATGCGATGCGTGCCGACTGCAGTAACCGAAGCCGGCTGCGCAAGAGACAAAACTGTATTGCACATTTGTTTTACCAAAAGGCAAGCGCTCTGGAATTATCTTTCATCTAAAGCTATGCTAAAAAAAATAAAATGACTGTAAACTGCCATTAGGCTTCTGAAGAACAAAAATATAAAACAAAAACATTCAGATTCTTTGTTATGTAGAAAGATGTTGGCGGGCGACAAGAATGCATTACAGAGACGGCCAAACATCAGTCTGTTCATTCTGTCTTTGTTTGAGGCCATTGGCATTGGATTAGGTGTGGCTGAATCAAACACAAGGCAGTATATTTAACAATGCACATGTCTGGCTGAATGGCTAATGAGAGTGTGAACCACTCAAAGCGCTTATGTCTTCTCATGTCTTTGTTGCCTGCCGTCCAGCAGTTTTATCGGCCATCCATGTTTTTTTTGCGAACAGCTGCAGATGAAGACCATAGAGATAAAATACCGCCAAATATCTCACATCTGACTGACAGCTCTCTCAACGTTGCAAGTGAATTATGAATTGACTGTTTATGAGTCCATGAAAGACTTTTGTGAAAGTTTTCATAAGCAGGCCACAACCTGAATAAAGCCTTCTCCTAAGCAGGCTGAAAGGGAGAGAGAGAGAGAGAGAGAGAGAGAGAGAGAGAGAGAGAGAGAGAGAGAGAGAGAGAGAGAGAGAGAGAGAGAGAGAGAGAGAGAGAGAGAGAGAGAGAGAGAGAGAGAGAGAGAGAGAGAGAGAGATGCATGAGCACCTGCGTGTCCGTGTGTGTATATTTGTGTGTGTGTCTGTGTTTGTGGATGTCATTAAGAGTGCACACCTGTTTGTATTTGTTCATGTGTGTGCATGTGTGTGACTACTTGTGCGTACTGTATGTGTAGGCATGTGCGTGTGCGTGTGCGTTTGTGTGTGTGTGTGAGTGTGAGTGTAAGAGAGAGAGAGAGAGAGAGAGAGAGAGAGACCTGTGTACGTACGTCTGTTAGTGGGGCTGTGTGTGTGAGTGCCTGTGTGTGTGTGTGTGTGTGTGTGTGTGTGTGTGTGTGTGTGTGTGTGTGTGTGTGTGTGTGTGTGTGTGTGTGTGTGTGTGTGTGTGTGTGTGTGTGTGTGTGTGTGTGTGTGTGTGTGTGTGTGTGTGTGTGTGTGTGTGTGTGTGTGTGTGTGTGTGTGTGTGTGCCGTGCATGCCTACCTCCTATGCGTGCATTGTAGGCGATGCCAACGATGCAGTGGGAGTTATTGGCTACAGCTGCCACCTCGCCAGCACAGCGTGTCCCATGTCTGTGGGGGGAGAGCAGAGTGTGTGTAAGTGTGTGTGTGTGTGTGTGTGTGTGTGTGTGTGTGTGTGTGTGTGTGTGTGTGTGTGTGTGTGTGTGTGTGTGTGTGTGTGTGTGTGTGTGTGTGTGTGTGTGTGTGTGTGTGTGTGTGTGTGTGTGTGTGTGTGTGTGTGCGTGTGCATGTATTTCTGGTAATTAGATGATGGATTTATACGTTTACTGAAATTGCTGGGATTTCCTGCAGTCTCGCTAGGCACTGGCTGTGAAATATCACTGTGCACGCCTGCAATACTGGAAGGCTCAGTAGCACAACAGCATTTCCAAAAATGCTTAACTAACATATAGAAAGATAAATCACCATAATGCAATACTGTGTGTGCACTAAGCTTTACTGTAAGAAATATCTGCCTAATTTGCAACTGTGAAACACAATTAGACTCAAATAAACATGTTTGTTAGTTGGAGGCGTGTGTGCTTTCTTTTCTTTTCTTTTTAAAAAAAAAAGAGCTCTGTTAAGATTGTTTCCGAGATCATCTGGCTCAAAGCAATATTATGCCTGAGTAAACTTAATATGAAATGCAAAATGGTTTTCTGTGGCTGAATCCCTCTAGTTTTTATTTGTCGTGCTGGGTGAATTTCTTTGATGAAGTTTCCTAAGTTTAATTCGCGTCAGTTAGATGGTTTGAAGGTGAGAATATTGTTTACAGATTTACATTGTTTACATTTCTGGCACTGAGTAGACCATTACGGTTTGAAAGTAACTCACTCTGTCAAACTTTGTCCAATCAGAGGATGCATTTCCAATGCAAATGTTGCATTTCAGACAGTGTGGCCAACCTGCCTACACTACCTGCTGTTTCTCTTGCCATTGTGCGCCAATTAAATATGAACACTATGCATATTTTATAGGAATCAATGATTCTGCTTGCTTGAGTCTCTGCCTTGGACTAGACAAAGACATTTGTGAGTTATGTTTTCATGCTGTCTCTGAGGACCCTCTGTCGACATCGAAGCCAGACCAAAATCAGTGTATGGGCTCGATGCAACGGACAAGACTGGTAGAATAAAGCTGAGGAAGGCCCATTAACACTTGAACTCGTCTCTGAGTCCGTCATTTCTGACACTGACAGTAAACCCATGGGGATGCCTAGCCGTTCCTCAGAGTTGCTACATAATGAGTACATATAGGGCCAAATCCAGCCCTCCCACTGGGTCTCTCACTGGCCAAGTCAGTCCCTCAGAGAAGAATAAAACAGGATGAAACAAATGTTAGCTACTTTGTTCGGTTGCAATGTAAATACCCTTTGCCAACCAACCAGGTAGCTAACGGGCAAGCAATTATGGTGCAGTAGCCAACACATTCTAGAAGGGAAAGCGAGAGCAAAAAGGTGACTGACTACAAAGACCATCGCTTCAGGCATCTTTTTCAACTGCAGCTCAGCTACATCTGCACAGTAAACAAATACAGTGTTAATTCAACACTTAAGAGAGATCATTTTACGTCTTTTACAGTGGAGTTGGTCAAAGAGTACTCTCTAAGTGTTAGATTAATACCTCATTTTCAGTGTTAGATTAATACTGTGTGTCCTGTTATCCCACTGTGCTCCTGGCTAGTTAAGCTGAAAAAAGCCAGGCCAACAGGTGGTATATGCCAGCCTCCAAAGTAGCGTTTAAATGGCTGGCACCCTCTGGCTTCATTATCTGTAAATGTAATGACAAGATAGGAAGGGTGGTGGGTGGGAGAGAATGTTAAATGCTCCGGCCCGCCCACCCCTGAGACAGGTGCATCAGAGAGGGGGCACTTCACTATTCCCTAAGGGGTTCTACATGGCGGCTTCGCCTGCCCTGACTTCCTTTGAAGTGACAGCCTGATGTCTCGTTAAACCACCGATAATGATCCGCAGATGCAGAACCCAGAACTGACTTGTTTCTCTCTCTTTCTTTGTGTTCTTTTCATATCGTTGCCGTTTGGGCTTTTGGCTGCTTCCTTATCTGAGAATAACAATGGGATCGTTTTTTCCCCTCGAGGTCTGACACTTTCTTATGAAACAACAAACAAGCTGATTAAAGCGGATGTTGAAAATTAAGCAGGAATAGAATCAGACCTGCATTCAAACATTCAAAAATCTTACATAAACATTTTAAGTATGAAACATGAAAGCGATATATTAAGTTGCTACATGGACAAGACATGCCGTTTTTTCAGCCTTTAAATCATGTGTCCCACATTGTTTTCAGCTGTCTTATCCATTTGTAACAGCATTTCATAAGTTTCTTTTCCAGCTACCATTTAAGAGCATATAGAAGAGAGGATTGCACCATGCATCAAATGACATGCAATTCCACTTCCAACCAATAGGGCGGCTGAATATTAAAACTACTTAGTGTTGCTTTAAGACGTTTTGCAGTGGTAAATAGGCTTATCCAGTAAATATAGACATTTGACACTTGACCAGATTCGCTTACTTGTTTTCATTAGTGGTGTCATAGCGAGGAGTGGGGTCGTGGTCGTTTCCATTGACATCATAGCTTGCAAGTTGGTCCTATAGAAATTCAAGAAGTGGGGGACAGTAAGAACACATTCGTCTTGCTCTGTGAACCTCCTCCGAGCCCCGAGCGCCATACTCCGAGCTTATGCCAGCAGCAGCATCTTGCCTCTTTTGTTCTATTACACAGCATGATGAATTGGCGGCAACACCAACCGTGACACGCCGTAATCCAGGATGTCAGACTGAGAAATGAAATTTACTTACGGCAAGGTTATGTCCTGTAACACCCAGCTTAGCGGCGCAGCAGAGCACAGAGAGATGGGCTTGTTTCCCCCATCCCTTCATATAGTCCTCTATGGTATAGAGTCAGATTAGCTGTACCAGCCAGGTACCACAAACTCCTGGCCCGGCAGCCTTTTTGACTTTTATAAGTGACCTTGACCCTGATGGCAATTTTTGACATTTATAAGTAACCTTCACCTTGATGGCAATTTGGCCCAAAATGTAATGAGGAAATCTAGGAGTCATTGGCTATACATAGAATGTTACGGACATCCATCTTGTAGCTTTTTTGCATTAGGCTGGCAACATTGAAAATAACAGACAAACAAGTGGACCCAAAGACACTGATATAGATCTTTATCTTTATACTTGTGTTGTTATGAATACAGAATTGATTGAAATAACCTAAGGTGCTAAAGAGGTGTTGTTGGTGGCAGACTCACATAGTTTTGCGCCAAGTCTGGATGGTTCCTCTCGATGCCGTCGTCCAGGATGGTGACCACCACATTTTTGCCCGTGTAGCCCCTCTGCCAGGCCGCGAGGATGTTCATGTCCGAGCGACAGCGGCTGTTCTTGTCAGTACAGTGCTGATGAACATGAGAGAAGGACAACGTCAATGTCAGCCTTGCCTTACACAAGAGAAAGAATATATACTGTATGTACTCTCATATTCAATTCCCCATGGCGCTACTATTGCACAATGACCTTCCATTACAATCAGCTGCGAAGTGTGAATATGTGTACAGAGTGTGTAGTATGTGTGTAAGTGCATATACACGTATATATCAAAATAAAAAAGAGACAGAGAG
>NC_085878.1:25214944-25307444 GCF_034702125.1 Engraulis encrasicolus
TTCACAGACTGGCCTGTGTCCAGCCTGTATATCAAATATGGGTGAATGGTTCATGACTGACATCCACTGGCCGTCGCAGCAAAAAAGGTCATTAACTTAAGTGGCCGAGAGTGGCCAATTAAACCAATTACTGCTTTGATAGCTCTAATGTAAACTAAAGGATGGCCCAATGAACCCCACAACGTTATTTGATTTGCACCATTGCACACATCATATATTTAGAGGAGTTTGTCTTTAGGAAGAGAGATGGGAGCAGTAGCTAAATGGGTTCAAGTGCTTGGCAGTGACCCTGAGGCAGAGACCGTTTGGCACATCAGTTATGTCCATGGCCACCTACTATTTTGTAAAGCTATTTTGGCCTTTATTTGTGATAGGACAGTTAAGTAAGTCAAATTGCCTGCCTTCTTCTACATGAGGTATTTAGCCTACCTAAGGCTTACTCTTCTCAGTACAATAAAATGAAAGGGGTAAGTGTGTAGGCTACCTGTGTGCCTGCGCACCCCCAACAACTAACAACTATTGTACTTGTAACACCACCACAACTACAAAAACACGCAGTTAACTTATCAGGCCACTTCAAAACGAGGTGTATTTCATAACTCCTTTCAATGATTAATACTCCACATGAGCAGCATGGTCAAACACAGATGGCCAATCTGCCGATTAGCCCACTGCCAGGAACAATGCGGTCACTCACCTCTCTCGAAATGGGATTTTAAAAAAAATCTACACTGCCAGGAAGCAGAAGTACTACGCGACAGGTCGTTGATATACTTGATCTACTTCATATTGCGTTTGCTTACCACCAGGGTTATATCACAGACTGCATTCACTTAGCTTACCTGCCCCAAATTCCTGTAACCGTATTTTGAGGCAAGTTTATCTGCCTCCGCAGAGCCTCCTGTTATCCGCACTGCCCAGTGATTGGTAAAGACGCTCCGAGATGGCGATGTTTGACAGGCAACAAAAGTTGACAACACACACGTAAAAAACAAAAACATATTGTTGCTTGGATCTGTGATCTTCTCCCTCGATGACAGCCCTAGAGTAGCATTTATTGACAATTTTGGGTTAATAAATTAAAAACTCCAAATCGTGTGATCATCAAAATGTTCGCATTTCACAGTTTCATTTTACGCAAAATACCCAAAAAGCAAGCTGGTAGATGGCATTCCATTTGACTAGCAAATGTTCAAAATCCTTCCCTTCGAAGAAAATAAAGACCAGTAAATCCTTCCAAAAAGTTAATAGAAGTGATTCTCAACTCCGCCGTTCCGCAACGTGCCTTTGTGCGCAATGACAGGTCGCATGTTGCTTTCCAAAGTGGCAGTTCAAAGTGGAGGTAACTGCGGTTGACAATTGTGTGGGTAATCCGGACATCAAAGACAGTAGGTACCAGATTTGACGTAGCGACGTACAGTGAATCTCCTGACAGCCTGACAGGCACAGTTAGGCTACTGTTCCATGATGAGTGAACTGATAAACAGATCGGTGAGAGAGAATCTCTCAACGGATGAAGCAGGCTCGGCAAAGTCTCACTGATAGCCTAACTGGGTTGAGATAGTGGGGAATAGAGCGCACTTCACTTTCTGCAGTCCGTGATTCGGTGTCCAGAGTATACACATGCACCCCCACACGCTCTCAGGCAGAGAGAGAGAGAGAGAGAGAGAGAGAGAGAGAGAGAGAGAGAGAGAGAGAGAGAGAGAGAGAGAGAGAGAGAGAGAGAGAGAGAGAGAGAGAGAGAGAGAGAGAGAGAGAGAGAGACTACTACATTGGTGAGATTATCAGTCCCATCCTCACTGCATCCATAAAACCTTGTTTTCCTGGGAGGCAATGAAATAATCCTGACTGCTCAGAACAGAGAATAGCCATTACTGTAAAGAGAAGACTAATTGATTGAAGAGCACTATCAGTGCAGCTCAGCTGACAGCAGTATTGTCAGTTTTACATTCCCAAACAACCTCTTCATTTATTTAACCGTGACAAATCACCAAGGCTGTCTGTTCCTTAATTGCCCTCCCACAGTGACATTTAGCCTAGGCCTATATCTTGTGATTTGTTTCTTAGAGTCCACAAATGGACAAAGATGGCTCACTGATCTGTTATGCAAGGCTTTTCCCAGAAATGACTATTTCCTCTGAGGTATTTCCTCTCTTTGGGGATGCTAATAAAGCTCTATAGGCTACAATAGCATCTTTCTTCCATAATCTTCCACAAGTTTTTGCTGTTGATATTAGCCCATTTGCGCATTTGAATGTGGCACATAGAATTCTTTCACAATCTATTACTTGCATGGAAAATTATGTTCAATATTCCATGTTCCATTCCTGACCCAAATTGACGTTTTCTTCAATACAATCAAACAAGGGAATATCCAGATAAGGAATTCATACCAAGACAAGGCAAATATTATGTTCTTGTGCCATATAATGCTGCACTTATACATTGATGCATTGATGGGGCTATAAACTATGTCCCAGTTTTGCTAGTGAGACATCATGGGAAAAGGAAAAATCAAAAGATAACCCTTCCTGGATGGATTGTAATGTGTTTTGATGTAGGCTACAGAATTATGTCCAGATTAACACATTGTTTGCCCCTGGTCATCTCTTTTCACTGTACCATCAATGATTGGTGCATCCAGAAAAGGTGTCACCTCACTTCTTTCCTGAGGAGGGCAACGATTTTCTGTTGACAATTTCCACGGCACTTAACTAGTTAGTGTGTAAGGATGTTACTGCCCTGGCAAAGGCACTCATGCATGTGGGCATTGTTTTAATATGTCCATGTAGGACTTATATTTTATTTGGAGTGCCTTAGTCAGATATTTTTTTCCCTCATTTTTGACTCTGGATGTACAATACCTTGGACTGAAGAACACCCAAACCCAACAAGCCTACAAACCATCGGACTAAGAGGACAGAACAATCTACTGTACAAACTACCACTGAACACTTGTAATTTCAAGTGGTGGAAAGTAAGTGACAGTGCTGCCCCCTGCTGTCCACTTGATCTACAACAGTACAGTTGATGGCCAGCCCAAGGCAAGGCATATACTTTTTTATGTACATTAAAAGCGCAGAGTCTATGGTATAACATTACTGTCACCAAAATTGTTACTTTAAATTGTTACTTAAAGGTACACTGTGCAGGAAATGGTCAAAAAAGGTACCGCAATTATGCTGCTCATTGTAATTGGGCTGCCTTTTGCCAAATTTGATCTTTTCATGAAAGTTTACAAAATAATAAACTAATATTTTCTAGTATGGCCCAAGTACAGTCATTTTTGCAGCTAAAAATGGCTATTTCTGGAAATTCAAAATGGCGGACCCTGGAGAAGATCCCCCTTTTCAGGAATGAAAAGTGCAAATTTTCCAGTCATAATGAAGACTTACAATTGCATGGTGGTGGTAAGTATTTATGAAAAAGGTAACATTAGTGAATGGGTAGCATGAACTCTGGAAATGAACAACTAAAAATCTCACACAGTGCACCTTTAAGGCTCTCAGTAATGCCATAGCAATGTTGTTATAATGTAGTTGAGTATTTTCACCAAATAGTGAATCGGCCCGCCGGCAACCCCATCTGCAGTAAGAGGCTACTGTTTTTTTTAACATCTTCTGCTTTATATACATTGCAAGAGGCTGTTTGTTAGCCTGCATGCCTGGTGGGTTCATTCTCACAGGCTTTCCTTTTCCTATTATCTCCCAAGACCCCCTCTGGTCATTATGAAACATAATAAGAAGCTAATAAATGTCCTTTGAACTCATTATTCATAGTTACCACTGTGCAATTGGACCCCTGTGCCACTTTTAAGGTCCGATGTCTCATCTTCGCCTCATTTAGCCCCAATGAATATGCCGGTATTATTGTTGCTGAATTGCTCTGGCAAACAGCGCACCACTGCCATCTCTCTCAGGGATGCATATTAACGGATGATGTACAGTATGTCCTAGCCCTCAAATGGTGTATGCGCTTCTGTATGACCTGCTAATGATTGCAAACTGCTCCTCCCAAACCAAACCACTGTATTGATATTACATTAAACCACATGTCTTCCTATAGCCAGTATTCCACATCACAGGAGAGCTATGAAGGCAGGTGGGAGGTGGTCAGCCATGTCAGGTATGCCCCTGTAGATGTAATATAGGCATGCCTTCTAGTTTGAATTATGAGGGGTTTGGTGGGTGGGTATTTCTGATTAGGATTCAGTACTCTCCAAAGAGACAAACAGTAACAGAGTTGGTGGAGAAGTCTGACCATAGCAAGTAGATGTAAAATGTCTCAGGAAAAAAGAAGTACCACACATGGATAGACATGGTACATAGAATGGCATAGAAGATATTGTACACTGTATGTATCCTACATGCTTTAAATGTGCATTTTCTAACCAGAAACAGCCTTCTTTAATCTTGACCTTCTCTAAGTAAATACATGCTTAAGAGTCTACAAATTACCTTAAATGTATCATTTCGAACCGAGAACCCCAAACAACATCCCCGGAATCCGTTTATTTATATTAAGCTTGCACAGCCCCTTGCCTGTGCGGCCTTGCAGTGACTTGTTTCCACTGAGACAGCGAGCGAGTGAAGACAGAGACTCCTTTGACACAGAGCACGCTGTGCCATAAAGATTAGTGCCCTTTGAAGACACAGCGCGGCGAGCGGGCAAAGCCATCCCGCATGCCCGCAGTGGCTCCGGCGGGGTTTCTACAACTTAATTAACTCTCCCGGCCGCACCAGAGGAGAAATCAATACCTAAGCAATGTGCAAGGTCAATCAATGATTGTAATAGAGCAACATTTGGAAATAAAAGAGTCCCCCTTCTCAGTCAAATTGCTATTTTGTCCTGAAATGAGCCAATCTTCCTACTCCCCCTCGCCCCCTCGTCCCTGCTCGACTCTACTCTGCTGCAGCACTGACTTCATTTGTATTTGCAGCCGGAATGTGTCGGAATGCGGTGCAGGTCCATCGCCATGGTGAAAGGTGTTGTGAAAGGTCCCTAGCGGCTAGGGACGGGGATGTCGCAACATTGGGAAGATTACACTTCTCTTAAGGCCTTCTCCTCCCCAGGCTAGTTTGAGGCCAGACTAGACCCAGTGACCAGGCAGTGGCACAAACAGCGACGGGGAGGAAAACAGAGAGGCTTTTGAGAGACCCGAAATGTGGACCAAATCTGTTGGTTTGAAAGAGGCACTGAGGGGTTGCTCGGAGGTCGCCATAGGAACACGGGCATAGCAGGCCTGGAGAAAAAAAAAGAAAAGAAAAAACAGCTGAAGCACACAAGCACACAGAAGGCCTGGAGTGGCCCGAGCCAAGTGAGACAGACACCCTAAACTCCCGTGATTTACACCCCGGCTATTTTAATTCCGCAGAGAGTTGGAGGGAGAAGGGCTGGGTGGGGTGGATATGAAAAAAGAAAGATAAAAGTGATGAAATGAAAGTGTATGTGAGAGAAAAAGTAGAAGGAAGAGAGAGAGAGAGAGAGAGAGAGAGAGAGAGAGAGAGAGAGAGAGAGAGAGACAGAAACAGAAACAGAGACAGAGAGTTCAAATTGCCAGATTGCATGGCAAAAGCTCCAGCGTGAAATGGGTGCAACACAGGACCACCGCCACAAAATACAAGATTAGATCTCCTTTCTGACACCTCAAGAGCATCATAGTCAGGCACAACACAACGTCGCATGTCTTACACCAAGTCCACACTCACACTTCTCACAGCAAAGCCATGCTCTATAAAGGTGGTGGGGCATGACACTTTGTGGTGTGACACCTAGCTGCGTTTCTTAGCAGCCTTATTTGCAAGACCTTTCAAGTTACACTATGGAAGTTTTAAATGCCATTCTGTTCAGTCTGACAAGGATTCACACATACGCACGCACGCACGCACGCACACTCAAGCACACACACTCAAGAACACCCGAACTCGTGCACACACACACACACACACACACACACACACACACACACACACACACACACACACACACACACACACACACACACACACACACACACACACACACACACACACACAGCATAATATAGAGTAAGTAGGCTACTGTATGCATCTGATGAAGGAGGCTCATCTAGCCACAGATTTTTAATGAGAATGGAAATGAGCTGCTTGGGTGAACGACCATAACCATAACCATAATGTGGTGCACATTGAAGTAAAAACACAAACATTCATATTTGATTTGTTTGGAATTGCAATTCCCCCTAGCCGTTTACAGCAGATGGGCCCGTCCATGGGCCTATTCACTCTTTGCTGAAAACACTCAACTACATCATACAACATTTCTATGATAAGGTAGAGGGTCTCAAGTAACCGATTAAGACTAGGTCATTACCATTTTGCTGACAATACGTTTATAACACAGAGGCTCTGTGCTAAGGTCAGGGCCGTAACCAGACATTTTCAAATACTGAGGTCAAATACTATGTGCGGTACTGCATACTGTACATTTAGAAGGCTTCAAACACTTCAATAGTCTACTTGCCAGCCCATAGGGCCCTATAGTGAACCCGGAAATGTTCAGTACCCCAAAGTTTTATGATGGAAATGTATAGTAGGGGTCCCCAGTACATAGAAACTGCCAGATGCTACTTTGTAAATGTTGAGCAATTTTTTTTATTAGCATAATTAGCAGAAATTAGCATAATCGCCCCTATGGCCTTCTTACAGGCCTTCTTCAATCAAACTCTTAAGTTGGTTTTCATTATTCACTGCCTTGAGGATAAATGGGGGTGGCGTATACAGACTGAATTTATCATTGTTGATCATATATCGATTTTCATCATAGACAAATTATTACTGAAAAAAGCATACTGAGGACATGACCTCTGTGTCCTCAATGGTAGTTATGGCCATGGCTAAGGTTGTTTAATCCTTGTGCATATCAAATTACATTTAAATTGTACGTAGGTTTAATTGAGGCATGAAGGCAATATTTATCTGCAAAATAGCTGTGCATACAAAAGGCCTACATACAATGAAAAACGCCTCAAAAGCCTCAGAGGATTTCTTCTTTTATATGCCGCATTGTAATTTCACAGATGTCTATATGTCATGAAACGCTTATTACACAACACCGCACAGTATAGATATCAGTATGATGGACTGTGTGAATTTTGGAATAGAAAACGTTGCGGAGACATTCAACTTTCCCAACAGTAACTATCTGACCCTCTTTGTGAAGGCTATTCTTCCAATGCAGTGTTTCATCGGGCAGGTGACTTTCAGGCATAGAGCGCCAAGCTCCAATATGTGTGAGTGAGCATGTGTGTGTGTGTGTGTGTGTGTGTGTGTGTGTGTGTGTGTGTGTGTGTGTGTGTGTGTGTGTGTGTGTGTGTGTGTGTGTGTGTGTGTGTGTGTGTGTGTGTGTGTGTGTGTGTGTGTGTGTGCGCGCGTGCATGCGCACATGTGTGTGTGTGTGTGTGTGCATGCGCACATGTGTGTGTGTGTGTGTGTGTGTGTGTGTGTGTGTGTGTGTGTGTGTGTGTGTGTGTGTGTGTGTGTGTGTGTGAAATGTGTAATGCTGGCATAGCCTCTTAGTGCAAATGGGGTCGCCGGTGGGTCTATTCACTATTTGCTGAAAATACTCAACTACATCATAACAAAATTGATATGACATTACTGAGAGCCTTATGTAACAGATTAAGACATAGCCATTACAATTTTGGTGACAGTAAGGTTATAACATAGGCTCTGTGCAAAGGGGTTAAGTCACCAGTGTAGACCACTCTGTATCATACCAAATTCAGTAATAACAGAGATCCTCTTCTTCTATGTGAAGGCTCACTTGCAGGCTTGCAGGTAATACAATCTATCAACAAAGCACTGTTTCTACAATGCACTGTATACTGCCAGACATGACAGACTGGTGGACCTCATTGCCGCCAAGATCCCCTGCCCCGTGCTCCACAGGACCAATTCTACAAACACACCACATGCAAAGCCACATTGGTTTAATTCATCCACAAAGCCTTTCTCAGTAATAGCCAACACACCAGATATAATTTGTTTGTCATATGAAAACAAAACTCAGAGTAGCATATGCCTTTGACCTGTTCCTGGTGAAATACTGTACAAAAAAACAAAACAAAATACCAACATCTAATATCTGCCTTTAAGAGCTACAAAGCTTGCTCATTGTGCTTATCTTTGATGGCTCTAGGCCATGCACATGGGCTGGTGGACAGTGGACTCAACGAAGTATAAGAAGAGTCAGACAACTGGCTAAATACTGCAGCAATTGGGGAGCATGTTCTTCTGGAAGATAGGTTTGCTGCGAAATTGCATCATTTTAACAGGATGTTTTTGGTCCTGATAGTGTTTGGATTATTCACCAGACTTGGTTCTTCATAATATTTACTTGTAATGTGGAATCAAGTGGAGTATATAAAATGTGTGTGTGTGTGTGTGTGTGTGCGCGCGCGTGTGTGTGCATGCAAGTCTGTGTGTATGTGTATGTGTGTGTGTGTGTGTGTGTGTGTGTGCGTGCGCGTGCATGCATACATACATGCATGTGCATGTGTGTACATGTGAATGTGTATGCGTGTGTGTGTGTGTGTGTGTGTGTGTGTGTGTGTGTGTGTGTGTGTGTGTGTGTGTGTGTGTGTGTGTGTGTGTGTGTGTGTGTGTGTGTGTGTGTGTGTGTGTTCGAACATGTGTGTGTGCATGCAACCGTACCATCGTTAGCTATGCGCGCACACACACAGGCTACACGGCGTGTTCCAGTCCAGTGTTGATCCAGATCGGCTTGTCAGATGTGCCAGAACCACTCAGCGATTCCTGGTTGAGGCGCTCGTTTGATTGATTCTCCAGCCCACACATCCCATCAGCCTGTATGACAGTGCAATTACAGGCCCTGCCAGACAGAACCACTCCAAGCATCTCAATGGCGCCGCGCTCTGATTTGGTGATAAGCAGTGTATGTGTGTAAGCGTGCGTGCACATGTGCGTGCATGTGTGTGTTTGTGTGTGTGTGAATGAATGCATGCATGCATGTGTGTGTGTGTGTGTGTGTGTGTGTGTGTGTGTGTGTGTGTGTGTGTGTGTGTGTGTGTGTGTGTGTGTGTGTGTGTGTGTGTGTGTGTGTGTGTGTGTGTGTGTGTGTGTGTGTGTGTGTGTGTGTGCGTGGGTGTGTGTAAAAGGAGTGGTGGCCAGGAACAACATTGGTCAAAGAAGGGAAGTAAAGATGAGAGTAAAACTGCTGTAAGATGAGAGTAAAACAGCGGATGTAAATTGATGAGGAACCAACATCAAATACTGAGCTTAAAGGGTAACCTCAGCCAATTTCAACATGCAGTTGTAATGCTCACACTACAGCACTTGTCAGTACCTGAGATTTTTATCTTCTTCAGCCTATTCCGATATCCTGGTCATTGTAATGGGGGCAGGTGTTTGTTTACATTTCAAAATGCATTTTTATTTATTCACAAAAACATCCAAAAAGGTTATGCAACACCAGTACACAACTAGCAAACAGCGATACCTTTTGGGTAAATATTTGGAGTAGGCCTATGTTAAGATTTTTAAAAATGTAAACAAAAGCTGCCCCCATTAGAATAGCTCATGTCTCGGAAAGGGTTGAGTCAAAAAATGCAGCATCACTGGGTACTGACAAGTCAAGGGTAGCGTGAGCAATACAACAGCATATTGAGATTGGCAGGAGTGCTCCTTTAAGCTATTGTTACTCACCTCTTCTTAGACTTGACATATATTATAGATGTTACGCTATACATCTGACAGTTTGACCGTATGGAAATAAAAAAGGATGTTTGATTCACCCCTTACACCACTCTTCCAGTGGTACAACATGAAATACCCCTTCAAGCAGGGTGTAAAACTAATTTTGGTTCAGGGGCAGCATACAACCCATGTGATCTCAAGCGGGCCACACTGGTAACATCATCACAAAAGAAAAACCTTAAACCAGAGGATTAGTTTTCAGCACTATCGCCTTATCTTTTCAGCTTGTTTTAAAAGTGTGTTGCATATGTAGAAAGCAATGCAATACTGATAGTACAATGCAGAAATAATTTAATTGATTACATAATTTCAATGTTCTACACAACTAGGGTTGCCAACTGTCAATGAATAAAATACGGGACAGTTCATTTTGGCAGGGGTCTGGGGGCCTTCCACCAGAATTTTAAAAAATTCTTAAATGCAATTTCCTGCATTTTAACACATTTTAATGTCCCCTGTCCCGTTTCAAGGGACGGTTGGCAACCCCACAACTGAAATTATTTTAGAAAAAGTATCAACATTTGGTAGGCCTACATATGAGCTTTATGAAATGCCTCTATACAAATTCACCAATTATTATAAGTCTGATGTGAACTTTACAACACATAAAAGAGAGAGAGAGACGGAGGTTTGGATCATTGCGTTAATGTCATGCAGGTCTCCATTTTCCTTTGTTGCCCCCAGTGGCGGAATTGCGCATTTCGGTTATTTCTTTGAAAAAGCTAAAAAACAAACAAACAAAAACCCAAATTGAACCCTCTGGCAGGGTGTATGTTTGACAACCCTGTCTTAAAGCCTTTTTACACCACTGATGAGGATTGTCAATATGTTCCAGAAATAGTGGGCTGTTATGGGCAAGTTTGGTGGTGGGGTGGTGTGGGCAATGTGGTGCAGTGCGCTAAACCCCCCACATATGGGCTTACATGCCCATGGGGACGCACTCCCCCACACACCTCTCATTTCCTCTTTCCATCTTCCTCTTCGACTGTCCAGTGTAAAGGTCTAAAAGTCACATTTTAAAAGAAGACAAAAATGGTGGTAGTGCATAAGCCATTCTCTCACCATCCTCCTCCACAACTAAGGTACCCTGATCATGCTC
Source organism: Engraulis encrasicolus (assembly GCF_034702125.1). Classification (NCBI taxonomy): domain Eukaryota; kingdom Metazoa; phylum Chordata; class Actinopteri; order Clupeiformes; family Engraulidae; genus Engraulis; species Engraulis encrasicolus. Next base: position 25,225,799 of record NC_085878.1, read on the forward strand.
CTCTTCCCCCCACTCTGCTCCCTTGGGATGCAACTTGGGCTGCATCCTTGCCAGTTGAGGCATAAATGCACTTTAATTTAATCATGTGCACTGTGTGCTGCAGTGCGTCAAGATGACAGCGGGTGTTTCCTAATGACTCATTCACTGATGATGGAAAAATATGTCCAAGGGCTCTATGCATATAATCTTAGATGTAATAGCCATAGCCTTTTAGTGAACATCATTATGACTGAGGAACACTTCACTGATCAATGCAAAATACACCACAACATCACTACGACAAGACATCTTGCATCAGGGCAGCCATGGGCTATAATGGTTTGGGAGATGGCCTATAGCATCGGAAGGTTGCAGGTTCAAATCGGAGGCACCCTTGAGCAAGGGCATGGCACATAACACTGAATTGCTCCAGGGGCTGTAGCCATTTCCCTTTACCAAAACTCCAAGTGCCTTTGCCTAAAACATGTCAGCTGGGAATGATGTAGGCCTAATCTATAACAACACCCCTTTGTTATGACATTCTGGTTATAGCATATTTATAATGGTCATAATGGATTCATCAGGAGGATGAGGACTTGACAGGTAAAGTATATTATAGGTCAACATAACTGTAGGGAGGCAGAAGAGTTGCAGCAAATGGACAGGGGGTGGTGCTAATGGTTGCATTTACAGGGTGTATGCTGCAGAGGTGTCAGCGTGTCTGTCTGGATGTAGTCGTAGACTTGTCATTACAGTTTTTTTCTTTTAGCGGAAGCTATTTTTTGGTAACTTTGTTTTTGCAAACGTCTATACTGTACACACAGAGAGACAAACCTAACATGAACTTAGCGACCTAGCACAAAAACGGCATGGCCCTCATATTACCACATTTACACTATTTAGCCAACTGTTTGGCTTCCTTTTATTTGTGGAAACTCTGATATAATATACTGTAAAATGGTTCACTCTGAAATTCATTTGAATACAAAAAGGCACGGCTTATGGCTTGGCTTTTCAGTGTGGAGCGCAATGAGGAGAGTGAGAATTGTAAGAAAGGGTGGGCAAGGAAGAGAATTTGACCCTTTTCCCCCAAGCAATGGAGTGCACACGCGGTGATGTTCAGGAATAGTGTCCAGGCACTTTTTGCCCCTCATGAGTCTTGTTGACAGACCCAGAAAAATGACAAGATGCTTTTCTCACAAAAAAGAAATACAGTTTTGTATATTCAAAGCCACCTTTTGTTACGTTATTTTTTGTGTTTCTTATTTTATTCGATGTGTGAAAGCTTTACATTACATTACACTGCTTTTGGCATACACTTTTTGACCAAAGTGACTTACAATCGAGGACATAATCACAGCCAACATACAAAGTGCACAGGAAATACAGAACAAGTGCAGATGCAAAGTTAGTGTTTTTTTTTTTTTTAAATCACTGTAATTGGAGCAGTGCACAATCTCTCTGTAGGTCAAACGAGAGGCAATTTTGCGTTGTTTCAACAAAATCAAAAGCTACCTAGTGCTGCTTTAGCAACAGCTGGTAAATGTCAAGTCTTGCCTTGAAGCCCCCTCAATACTGTAGCTTCTTACTGTAGCTTCACTCTTTGCACTCTACACACATCAAACAAGCGTCTGGACGTGCAGCAACAACCTTTTCAACCTTCCAGCCTCATACCACACAGAACACCATAGGCTATATATTTATATCTGACCGGGGCTGATATTAAGCTGCCGTAACCTTTCTGTCACCATTTCCATCACACCCACAAACACAGCTAAACTACGCTGATCTATTTGTGTAGGGTTGTGAACAGTTTTTAATTCTGTTAAGAATTTGTATGATAGTATTTTGTTTACTGCACGTGTTTGTGTGTGTGTGTGTGTGTGTGTGTGTGTGTGTGTGTGTGTGTGTGTGTGTGTGTGTGTGTGTGTGTGTGTGTGTGTGTGTGTGTGTAAGTGAGAGAATGTAAATGTATTTATCAGTATCATTTATCAATCATTTATTAGATATTAGTCTTTACTGCACAGTGTGTGTGTGTGTGTGTGTGTGTGTGTGTGTGTGTGTGTGTGTGTGTGTGTGTGTGTGTGTGTGTGTGTGTGTGTGTGTGTGTCTGTGTGATTCTTGTCAATACACATGTCAAGTACACTTCAAATTTTGACTTTGAACTTCTGTATGTACATAACAATAACATACAGCATAAGATAAGACAAGACAAAGACAAGAGAGGAAGTTTTCAGTTTGACGATAGCTATAGGCCTACTGACAATTTAACTGAATATACTGTAGCCTATTTTGTTAGTGTGCACCTCTTCCGATGAACTGGAGGAGCGAGTTATTGATTGTGGACTTTTCACTTGGGCCTATGTTATCTATTGTTAAATGATTTTTTTTATTGCACAGGAAAGATCAAAGTGAATAAAACACTTCATAAAACATTAACTCTGTGTGTTAAAAGGAAGTGGCCTTGAGTTGCTTTCACTCACCTCTAGCCCAGTCTCAGAACCCACTGTCACCACACCCACCAGGAAATGCATAACTCACACCATTTAAGGGTGCAATCACTTTTAATGCAGTGATGCTACACCGAACAGTTAATGAGAACTGAGTATAAAATAAAGACTTTGTAGGAGTCCTAAGTTTAAATTATCGCTTTTAGTGTGTCAAAGGCAATGGGATTGATCTCTGTTTCCTTGTTAGGATCAGGAGGGTTTGAAGGATGAAGTGGTGAAATCTGTGGAGGGGATAGCCTACGCATCCATATGCATATAAACACACCCTTTGATTTATAAAGCGCAGACAAGGAGTAGTTCTTCCCATGCGCTATTGCAAACACCTTCAAAGTCCTTATTCACCAATGTGTTTACGCCACATGAAGTTCCAAAGACTGGTTACATCAGCTGAAAGTGTATCCAGCCCGTAAGATTCTATGCCATTGAAGCGCCTGTGTGCTGTCTCCTCTCCTGACAGTGGCGGAGGCTTTCGGGGACTTACCGGAAACCAAACTTTTTTTTCAAACTTGGTTCGTAGCATACCCGAAAGAGGAAAAGAGTTAAGAAGAAACTGCACTAACCCACATCTATGGGTACCAGTTCCTCATTTTAAACATCACGACATGTTGGATTTTAGATGGTTGTTACCAATAGAAAACGAATTTGGAACTTCACCGCGATAAGGGAGACGTCGAGTGTTTTTGCCCTCACATAACGGATCACAGTTTTTTATCATGGAAGATGTGAGTATTATTCCTTCTTGATCTGGGCGTGATGTCTTACACCAAGGCGTTGCAACATCATTTGAGTGTATCCTTTTGATTGCCTGAATATGAACAAAGTTGTAAACGCTCGTTTGTCTTTTTGACCCATTTGGATACTTCATTCACGCATTTTATTAAGTTTTTAACAAGTGCCCAATACGGTTTTAAACAGGTAGGCGATTCAATCACGTTTTGGAAAGAGGTTTTCAAGAAATAATGAAGAATAGAGTCGTGGGAGAGGTTCGGCCTCAAGTTTCGCCCAGAAAAGTTATTTGGTTAGGCTACACCATTCGCAAGATTTAGAACGCGCATTCCTGCAAGAGCAACATAGAAAGTGTGCCGCTGTTTCATCAAAGTAACTTTCTTGTACTCATCTGCCTTTTCTTCGAGCCGAAAACACAATGACTTTGGCGAATTTGTGAGTCGATAGCTTATGGATTTACTTCACAGCCCTTTGGAAACACTTCCAAAATAAGTTAACCTGTCAGCCCACCAAGGATGCATCTTTGTTTACCGATGAAGGAAGTAGGTTACGGTCACATAGAGTCGGGCAGCCGCATCTAATGAGCGCTGTATGATTAACCTCACAGCTCTACACTATCTATGCCGACATCTTTACGCCTTGCTTCACGCTATCCAAACGAGAATATAGGCCTACTTTAAGAGAAGAAAAACAAACGTTCTCTTGGTTGTCATCAATGGTCTTCATTATGACCCAACCTCATGAGAGATAGGAGATTGGCTACTTTGTTGCCCACCCAGCACCAAGCTTGAGACATTGGCAGTGGGAAAAGTTATTATAGCTTCATTTACAAAAATGATAAACATACCCTGTTAGTCTCTCCAGTGATTCACTGGTATTGCTTAGCCTTCTTTAACACCTTGACATCACCCTGCATCACAGTAACTGTCTTCTGCTTTTTTACTTCCTGTGTTTGACAGCAGCTTCCTGAAAGTCAGTTGCTCTGTAATATTATTTTCATCAGAGGGAAAAACTTGTACAGCAGTTCTAAACATGTGTTGCAATAAATAAAGTAGGCTACACATTTGAATATTAAGTAGATGTGTAAATACATAGATGTAGATGTGTAAATACATAGAAATCAATATCCCTACAAGACTGGGATGCATTGTGAATTTGTAGTGTGGGCTAGTTTCCGTGGGGTTTGTTTGTGCACAGTAGTGGGCTACAAAGCATGTCCCCTGGTTTGGGCACCCACATTGTGGCACAGTGCCTCGGTTCCATGTGTGTAACCAGAGAGAGAGAGAGAGAGAGAGAGAGAGAGAGAGAGAGAGAGAGAGAGAGAGAGAGAGAGAGAGAGAGAGAGAGAGATAGCCGGGGGTGAAAATGTGTGACAGTGTGTGTGTGTGTCTGTCTGTCTGTGTGTCTGTGTCCGTGTCTGTGTGTGTGTGTGATATAGAGAGACAGAAAGAGAGAGAGAGTGAGAGAGAGAGAGAGAGAGAGAGAGAGACAGAGACAGAGAGAGAGAGAGACAGAATGAGAGAATGAGAATGTGCCTCTGACATCTGAACCATCCACTAGGTCATTTCCTTCAGCCTTGTGAATAAGGACGGCATTTTTTTTTTGCACAGTGAGGCACAGTGCCCGACAATGATGTATGCACATTCATACACTGCTGCCCCTTTCATATTTGAGGGGAATGACTCGCGCAGATCAGCAGCACACAACAATCAGCCCCTCTCAGTATTGTTCTCCCTTGTGGTCGGAGGGGGAGAGCAGTGTGCCTTAAATCCTGTAGATTTATTCCCCCCCTAGTCTGCCATGCTCTTCCTGCTTTTGTCAGACTTTGTCTTTCAGGCCCTGCTCTTCTCTGTCTCTCTCTTTGTCTTTGTCTGTCTTTCTTTCTGTCTCATCTCTGTCTCCCTCTCGCTCTCCCCTTCCTCTCTATCTCTTTAACTTTCTCTGCATTATCTCACCCTCCCTCTCTCTCTCTCTCTCCCTCTGTCTCTAATCACTCTTTGTCTCGGCTTTCTAACTTGTTCTCTCTCTCTCTCTCTCTCTTTCTCTCTCTCGTATGTGTCCTTTTGAGCATGGGCCGGGTGTGGAGTCACATCTTTTTACCACCGAAAGACTAATGGAGGGAGCGATCATGTGAACAGCGAGCAGATGATTCGAATTTAACTCCTCCTGTAAAGACAGAGGAGAAGAGGAGGGTTCAGACCGCGCAGGTCAAGTCCAGAGTCTCTCCACACCACGGCACCTCAATGGGTCCCAGATGCAGCCCGTTTCCTGATCGAAAAGATGTTATGCGCAACACATGTGAAATGGGGCGTGCCTCAGTCCGCGCCCAAGAAATGTCAACGTGAGACCATGAGTGCTTAGTAGGCCTATACTCAGGGGCGGACTAAGAGGCAAGGCTCCCCGGAAGGCACATTGTGACAAATTTACATAGACAGTGTCATAATTATGAGATAGGAATTAAGGATAACATGTCTACCAACTACACTGAACACGACAGATGACTTCCAATATTGCATTTGGTCACAATTCAGCAGTTTTTCTCTTTTGGCCAGTCAGGGGCCCCCTGACAGGTAGGGGCCCCTGGGCTGAAGCCATATCTAGCCTGTGCGTTAATCCGGCCCTGCCTATAGTTCAATGCGAGAGTTGGCCTTGAACTCCCAACACTTACAGTGCAGCAGAACCGGAGGTTGGCAGACGGTTGCGTGGGTCCGCCTGGCTTGAGCATGTGCTGACAGTTAGTTGTGGTCGTCCTGTGTGCTGACTGCAGGTGTTTTTGTGTGTGGGGAGGTGGGATTTTGGGTTCCAGAGAACCGAAATGGATTTTGCTCTTTTGCAGTTTTCTTGAACAAGGACTGTTAATGAGTCAGTCAAAATCTGACCATGTCTCTCACCAAAACACACACACACACAAGCACGCATGTACACACGCGCGCATGCACACACACGCGCACGCACGCACACACACACACACACACACACACACACACACACACACACACACACACACACACACACACACACACACACACACACACACACACACACACACACACACACACACACACACACACACACACGCACACTACCTCACCACACAGTAACCATAGATAAAAAAGTGCCAAGCAGAATAGATTTTCTTGATTACATCATTGACAGTCATGTGTTTTTTTGTCTGCAGAATAATGATGACGGGTGATTCTACATTAAAAAACCCTTCTGTTTTAAAGACACCAGCAGATATTTGCAGAAGTCTGACCATATTACTGTATTTTGGTTTTAGTGTTTGCTGTCACTTGGATATTGTGTAAACACAACCGTAGAGTTGCACACCAAGTGTGGTTGTTACGGCAGGAACATTACATTACACTGCATTGCTCTTAGCAGATGCTTTTAGCCAAAGTGACTCGTAAAAGCAAGCTACAATTTGTGGATGTATGCAAAGTAACAGAGATGCATAGAAACATCAACATCAATTACAGACTCAACTCGGCCATCTTGATCATTTCAGACACGCGAAGAGACAGTGGTTTCAGTGAGATGCATGTTGTTTATGTGACATGCCATCCAGCAACCAATTGTATGTAGCCTGTGCACACGTACAGAAGTATAACGAGGCTGTCTATTCTTTCCCCCCTGAAAAGCCAGCTTGCTATTAATGTGCAAATTAGACACGACCGCTAAACCACACACCACACTCTCAAAAGCACTCTGCAGCACACTGCTCGCTCCTCCCAACCAACCACACTCATATCTGCACTGCACTTATTAAGTCTAGTTAAGATACTCAATAGAAGTCAACAGAGGGATGGTTGGATTGATGGACGTTACAGTATTAAACTACTATATTTGCAGTGTCACACACACACACACACACACACACACACACACACACACACAGACACACACAGAGACACACAGACACACACACACACACACACACACACACACACTCTCTCACACACACACACACACACACACACACACACACACACACACACACACACACAGAACGAGAGAGAGAGAGAGAGAGAGAGAGAGAGAGAGAGAGAGAGAGAGAGAGAGAGAGAGAACAATATATCAAGAACACAATCCCAGCATATATTAGGCCTGGCATATGAAACATATTTTATATTTTAGTTCTGAAGACAACCTCCAAGACAGATGAAATCCCATATGAATTGCTTGGGTGTTTAAACTTGAATTGTGACTTTACAATACAATGTAACATTATAACACATTGATAACATATGTCTAAAAGTTGCTGATGCAATGTCCGGAAAAATAAGTGTGTTCTTTGACATTAAGGCAACATTTTCCTGCACAGCACAGCACACTTGCATCGGCTGAGAGCCTTTGAGTTCACAAATGGCCCGCCATCTGTTTTCAAAGACGGATCTGTGCTGAAAGAAAGAACACACTCCCGGTATCAAACTTTGCCCCCGGAATACTAAAAGAAAAGCCATTCGAGAGCGACACAAAACATGCTTTTACGACTGAAACAGCTTTAAAGTCATGGACTGTGTATAAGCTGCTTGGGCTTTCTGTTGTTCTGTGTCATACAGAGCTTTCCACCCCACCCAACATTTCTGGCACAGTGTTCTTGTGTTTTATATGTGCTGTTCCAATTTTTTTCCCCCTCACTCTCATGTCTCTCCCACCACCCTTACCCCCACTTCCCTTCCCCTCTCTCGCTAGTCATTATGGGAGCAACAATAGACCAATCAGAGCCTCCCTCTGTGGCCATAGACAATGCTGTGTTAGCGTAGGGGCACTCCGCCTGTCCAATTTCCTGGACAGTACAGTGCAGTACCTGCCCTCAGAGGCTGCAGAGAGAGAGAGAGAGAGAGAGAGAGAGAGAGAGAGAGAGAGAGAGAACTGTCTGTTTTTCTCTGCTCTGTCTCTTCCTCTGCTCTGCAGTCAGAGCACTTCCACGCTCAGTGCCAGACCCTTTTTTCCTAACGAACAGTAACAGCAAAGCGAAGGGGAAAGGAAAGCTTAAACTAGTGGTTCTCAAACTTTTTTTGAATAAACTCCCCCTGGGCCTCAACATGAGCCTCCCAACGCCTCCTTGACCTTATCATAAGCCTGTGACCCCCCCCCCCCCCGTACAAAAAAATAAAACAGACTAATGCCAATGTTGGCCAACTAAGCAACGGCCCCTTAGAACCCTGTAACGCCCCCTGAGGGCTGTAGAGCCCCCGTTGAGAAACTCTAGCCATCCTGTTGAAATGTTGCCCTATACTGTACCATGACGCTATTTTGCTGGTTGGTTTGTGTTGATCTGTTGTTCATGCTTGTGTAGGACGTTGGACGTTGTGTTGGATGCTTGAGGAAGTGTGTGGTGTAGTAGTGTTGAGACAGCTCATGTAAACACCCTTCACTCACCCCGTTGAAGTCTAAAACAGGGTTTACGTCAAGGCTTTTTATGATAGGCCATAATGATGATATGCAAAGTTTACTTGCCTTATTTATGGCTCTGCCATGAGTTTATGTTTCAGCATTTGCAACCATGTTCAGAATGTTATTAAAAGACAATTAAAGGATTTGTTGTACTTCAGTGATCATTTTAGCTGCTCTGGTGCTAGAAATGCTTAATGAAATATGTAAGTTATTACATATGCATCATTCACAGCAAGCACATCTATTGCCGATGTGATGATGATAAAAGTGTTGACTTTTCAGCAGTTGCAAATGTTCCACAATACAGTATAAAAATAATTTATGGACACGTTTGTTATGCAAAGTTTTACGTGTAGAACGTTTAAGCAATCACTTTCATTATGCTAGTCGGAGTGTGAAATGATTGAAAGAAAAAAGATGACTCTCCGTCTTGAATGTGACATACCGGTAACTTAAAGAATCTTCAAATTTATTTTGACATTTTTTCTCCAATTGTGAAAGATGTCATTTGTTAAAACAACACTATTCAGCAGGTTGCCGTCCTTTTAAGGCATGTTTTACTAGGCGACGTCTTCTGATTCATCTTGATAGTGTACGTAAAGTACTGTATGTCTCTGGAGACATAAACACAGCTGCCATGTGTAGCAGTTTAGCCGGCACCCCTCGGCCATGCTCTGTGGAACTGTGTAAATAGACCACCCATTGGAAATGGAAGAGAAGCTTTTAAAGTCTGTCTAACATTACCAAATGCACAGGCAACGATATATGTACAGTAAGCAAGCACCCTAGAAAGATTTTATCAAAGCAAAGCGTACTTGTGTTGTGAATGCTTTTGCATTGTTGTCAATGCTTTGTCATTGTTGTTGGTGTCAATCTTACACTTTTACTTCAATAATGTCATGACCCGTTTGCTTTAAGGAAGTGATTTGTCGAAAGCAAATGTGACAACCAAACATATACAGTGTTTCCCGCAGAATTTTTGTTAGTCAAGGTGGTGGGGGACGTTGAAAGTATATCTTTTTTGGTTAAGCAACTATAGAAATTACATTCACAACATGAAATCTTTATCTTTTCAGGGGACCTAGTCAATTGTGGTAGGTGTTTCTTGTCAACGTGACCGCCTTAGCAATAAAGTGCTGGGGGAAACCCTGATATATTTATTAATGATTAGTGTGAATGAAAACACTTAGGGCACAAAACTGGGTCATGTGATTAATCATCTTGCATCTTGCATCGTGACTCTTGACACGTGTTAGGGAATGTGCATTTGAAATACCATCCAGTCCTTGCTTTTAAATTGAAGCATCTGTCCACTCTGGCAAAAAAAAGAAAATTGCAGTAACGTGGCAAACACTGAAACTGAGAAACAGTTGCCATACTGTCTTGTCCAACACGGTGTACTAGTGTGCAGCTATAATAGGTGTCATGCTTTCCACACACTTTAGTAGCAAGGCGGCGCAAAATATTCAGTCGCAAGACAAAAGAGGTGTTATAGTCAATTTACAGTCTAAACTCAGTTTTGAACAAATATGTAGCCTTTTGGTTTTGCAGGGCAGTAACACTGCGTGAGTGTGACATTGATGATTTTCTTCCCCTCTGTCTTTGCATGCTAAGGGAGGGAAAGAGGACACAGCCAAGCCCAAAGAGGTCAAGTTCACAGGCAAGGCCGGCTGGTTGAAGAAATCGTCTGGGAAGATTTTTGGGACGTACAAGGACCGATACATTCAGCTGGAGCACACGGAGGTCGTAGTGTATGAAAATGAGGTAATAATCACACTACTGAAACAGTACAGTACTCACACATTGAATGAGAGACTTGTGGTATCTCAATGGATGGTAATTGAATTAACAGATTTGAATAAAAATAATAATTAGTAAGTTGTTAAGATCATAACTTCATTAGGTGAATGTGAAGAAACATGGTGTAAATCAGGGAAAAAATACTGTAACCAAATGATCTGCACATGCAGTAAGATAATTCCACTCAATCTTGGAGTAATTCTACCAAAACCAATATACATGTATTTTCACTTGTTACAGTTTCATTTTTTTTTACGTAAGTTAAATGTCTTTAGGTGAATACCAACTAACATATATAGTGTAAAACTGATTTATAGTATTTCAGATTAATAAGCACTTGTGGGGTTACTTGGTCTTTGGCTTTACCTCCTACTCAGAAAAAGCCTTTCAAAAGAGAACTGCAATATTTTTCGCCACAGGAACTGAAGACGTGTCTAGAGAAGTTGGACCTGGAAAACTATGAGAAATGCCACGAGCTGCGGGGTGCGTTTAAGAAGAAAAACAGGCTGATATTGATAAAAGCTCCGAAATGTGCAAATAAGGTAAGGAGCTGTTGCTACTACAAATCACTGAGAGGAAACACTCATCTTGGAAAAGCTCCCACCACTTTGTTCTGGGTTTGCTTTGCTTTGCCTTGTTTGTTTTTTTGTTTCTTTTCTTTGCTTGGATCTGTTAACAAACAGCCCAGCTGAAATGTTTGGTTGTTGGTTTCTCTGAAGGGAAAGTAACCTTTCAACCAGTTGGTTATGTTCACAGTGACGGATTGGAGCTGGATTGGTGGGCGTTGGTGTCTGTCAGTTATGCAATTTGAATGTGTTGTGGAGGGTAGTGCAGAGTAGTGTGGGGTAGTGTGTAGTTCCTGGTAGTGAGACAGTAGGTTGTAAATACATTGTTCCTGCTTACCGGCCCTGAAAATGAGGAACTGGAGTGGACAAAAACAGTATCACTACCCAAGAGTGATTTTTTGTGCGTCTATTTATGGGAAAAACGTGTCGCGCTTGCGATCAGCAGTCGTATTGATGTTCCATTTGTGAAACTGTGCTAACAAGCAGTGATTTCAAAAGATAGAGTAGAGAATGTTCAACACCTACAGTAGAGAATAGAGAGGCTTCATTAATCCCAGAAGAAAACGAAGAGACAAATAAAAAAAGTAAGGAGGATACAGAAAGGATGCAGATATGCCTGTATAGCACATGTTCATGGATGAAACTTAAAAGTGTTCATTGTGTTAATGTGCTGTTCCAAATGGTCAGTGTCATCTTTGTTTAATGTATATAAGTGAGCAACAGTTTATGATAGGCCTATGTGCATGTAGAGCTATCACAGTGGTCAGAAAATCTCCCTTAACATTTGCAGAACAAAGCAAGTACCGCAAATGTAATATTCAGGGCAGCGAGAGAGACAGACTTCCCGCTCCAAAGATATGTTATTGAGAATAGTTGAAGCTGGTGGATGCCAAAGTGGTGAACTATTGCATATTGTGAACAGATGATGAAATTATATCGGGGCCTGACCCACGGACGTCAGCAGATGTTACAGAGCTGTCTCGAAAAAGTCTGTGGGTGCGTTCCAATATGCGACCTTGCGTCCTCCACTTGTGCTTGTGGCCTCGCACCAGGAAGTAATACGTCGTGATGACATCACTGACAACAGCATTGTATTTCAATATCTCGCAAAAGCTCAATTGTTAAGTCATTTTCTCATGTGAGAATTGGATGGTGAATAAAGAACAGTCCCCCAAAAGTTGTTGTGGCTAGGCTGACAGCTGGGAAACTTTATTGTTTTCTCCATGGAGGAGGGGCCAGGAGGTGGGGCGAGGCCACAAGCACAAGTGGAGGACGCAAGGTTGCATATTGGAACGCACCCTGTGTGTGTGTGTGTTAAAGCCGATGCAGCCCCGCCCAGCCTTGACTGTCACTTTTTCCCCTCTCCGCTCCGCTCTCGATGTTGTGACCGGCCTGGGGAATGAGTCAGTCAGAGCTGCTGCCTACAGTTCTTTTTTCTTTTTTTCTAAAGCACTGTCATTCTGAAACTGTAACTTTGTTTTGGAAAAATTGTGGATTACATGGTGTCATAGTATATGCATTTTAGGGTTTCAGAATAACCATTAACATTGCTGTCATCACTATATTTGCTGGGTCTTTGTCTAGCAAATTATGGTTTCACTGTTTTCAATAGCTCAGTAGTGAATGAAGGTGAAAGCCCCAAGTTAAATATTTAGGATGCACAACACACAATTCTTCTGTAAAGTCCTCTTGAGTGTCATTTAAGTGTCTATTGCTTGGTGAAATGTTTGACGCAATCATTGGAGCGGGTCCATATGAGTATGTCTTGAGTAAACCATTACAGGATGTTACCGTTTATTAGTTCTTCTGTTGGATTTTCCGGCCTGTATTTTCTTGTTTTGAAAAGCTCTCTTGTTGAGGGTTTATTATTATGAAGTCTGCGTTTCAACCACTAGTCAGACAGTGTGTGCACTGCAGGCTCTTGACAATATCCCTGAGCTGTAACAAGCAATACAACATTTCTGTAGGCTAGTTAGTAGGGCTGTAACAATACTCAACTCAAGATTCGATTCGTATAATGTTTTTTGACCTACGGTTCAATACACCCCACGATTTTTCATATGTCTTATATTTTTAAATGAATTGATTTGCTTTAATCACATTTGCAACATTATAGAATAAAATTATAAATAAAACCATGATATTTTATAGGTGCAATAGGTTATAAGAGGCTACTAAAAACTTTAAGACATTTACTAAGAACCATAATGATTTTGATTTGAAGCTTGGAAGCAGCATCACATCATATCCTGTGATTGTTTTGTGGACTGAAGGGCGCATCACGATACTGCCTTCTTGCATCGCAATACAGTATCTTGACTGTGTATCACGATTACTTTGTTCGATACAACATCATTACAGCCCTACTAGTTAGTTACCCTGTGTAATTTATGCTATTTTAGACTCACACAAGTGAGTAGAATGCTTTTACTCAAGATTTTGTTGATTCTGAGAAAAAGTTGTCTTATCCACACTCTACACAACTGACAGTTTTGTCATTTTTGCAGGTTCATGATGTGAAATTGCAAGCCCAAAATCAGGAGGAGAAAGATGCTTGGATCAAGGCATTCAGTGATGGCATCAACAGAGCAAAAAATAAAATCTTTGATGAGGTATGAGTCATCCTTAAAGTAGATGTCTGTTTATCCTACTAGTACTGGAAGTAATGTGTGCAATGTTTTGTTCCGCCATGTTTTGTACTACCTTCTCACTGAGTCAAGCAATGACATCTTGGTCAATGTACTGTACACTACTGTTGTAGCGTAGCCTGGCTATCTTGACCATAAGCTCATACAAACTTAAGTCTAGCGTTTTCAAAGGAGTCCATATTGTATATCTAATGCTATTGGACATAGCTAAAAACAATTTCATTTTGATAATTTACTTAATATGCTGTGATTTAAACTCCACCCATTTGATTGAGGCTTGGTTTTGAGGAGCCCTGAAATGGCAGATGTAGTTTGGTCAGACCGACTTGTTCATAAATCATATAAGTTCATATCTGTGTATTATGTAAGGGTTAACGTTCGGCGAGAAGGTCGCTACCGTGGAATAGCAGCACGACAGAGAGAATCTTTAGACCCCGACGCGGAGCGGAGGGGTCTTGTTCTCTCTGAAGTGCTGCTATTCCACAAAGCGACCGACTCGCCGAAAGTTAACCCGCTTATTATATGGATATACTTAAATGATTCACACATGGCGGGGACATTTCTTTAGACCTATTTAATGTTAAGATTGTTGCTGCGCAAAACAAAACAGTGCCGTTGTGGAACACCGCTAGGCAACAGCTAGGTAGCCAGGACAACAGGTGTTGTCTATCACAGCAGTTGATTAGAGTGACAAAAGACCGGACCCCCTGCGGAGTGATATGAAACATTCGCTTTAGCCACTGACTTGTATACAAGCCAGTGGCTTTAGCAGTGAACGTCTTGTTGCCATTGACAGCGGTAGCCAGGACAACGGGTGCTGTCTATCACAGCAGCTGATTAGAGTCTTGTTGAAAAGTCGCTTTAGCAGTGAAAAGTCTTGTTGCCATTGACAGCGGTCTGTTATAGACCAACCCGTCCGTTATCGAAAAATAACAGACGTCCGAACGTTGGGGAGCCCCGTTGAAATGAATGGAGCATTCGACAGATGACGTCACAACCATATAATATAGACTGACAATACCCAATAATAAGGGTCTAAGTCCAAGGTTACTCCATTGACTATAACTGTGAAGCCACTGATCATGAAATGTTTTGGGTTGCCAGGTGAAGGTGGAGGAAGGGTGTTCTTTAGAGCATGTGACACGCACAAGGCCCAAAGGGAACCGAGGCAGGAGACCACCCACGAGGATACACATGAAGGAGGTTAGTAGATATGCTCAGATCCTCCCTTTGTTTTGTGTTAGGCACTACAGATGAAATGTGTTTTGCTATTTCAGGCACATTTACATGATATATGATATATTTTATATAACATACTGTACATATTTTCTGTGCAACAATGTTCATCAATACAATATGCATAGTCACTATCAAATAAAGCATTTCCATTTCCTATGGTATGCAAGGTGATTTTGCAAAGGCCATTACTTACTTATTTCAGTGCTTACTTTTAGTTGTAAAGTTAATTCCTCACTTCCATTGCTGTAGTTGTGGTCCACTAATTAGTTATGGTTTTGTTTTATTTGATGTGTTCATCTTTTGTGGATTATTGGAAGTATGCATTGCAATCTCACTCTGGCTGTCTCCATTGAAGTATGCAATGTCAACATGGCTGTCTCCATTCAATACAGGCTGCAAATGTATCCTCGGATGGAATTCTGAGGCTGGATTTAGATTTGGATTTGACTGACAGCACTCCCAATGGGACCCATTATGTCAACATTGAAGATGGCGCCCCAAAAGAGACTTCCAAGTCCAATGATGATGAGGCCACCAGCGGTTCTGCCCAGGATGAGCCCGCTAGTGAAACCCCCACCCCTCAGAAGAAGGTCCTAAAGCCCCCCATGCCTCCATCCAAGCAGCAGAAACCTTCCTCCACATCGGAGGAGGACGCACACGGTGAGACGACGTCGGACAGTGGGGTCGACACGGGAGCTCCGCCCACTCCCAGCAAGCCATCCAGTTCACAGGACGACTTGTCCTCTGATTCGTCCACAGCCGAAAAAGAGCCGAAACCCCCAAAGCCTCCGTCTAAGGATAAGAAGCCAGCTCTGGTGGATGAAGAGGAGGCAAAGGAGACTCTGGATGATGCTGATAATGATGAAGAAGAAGAAGGAGAAGAAGCAGGTGGGAAAGAAAAGCGGGAGACGGAAGAAAGTGAAACGCAAAAAGCAGAAACTGAAGAAGATGAAGGCAATGAAGAAGACAAAAACGCAGTTACTGACGAGCTTACAGTTAAAGCTGTCCCCAAGCCTTCCGTTGTCATGTGGGACACACCTTTACCTGAAACGTCTTCAGAACCAGAGCAGAGAGAGACAGAAATGCCGGAAGAAGAACGTTCCACCCCGGAACCGATGAAGAAGGTTTCGGGGCCCCCTGCCCCTCCTAAGAAGAAACCAATTAAGTCCCGCGCCAGCTCTAAGGATGACGAAGAGTTGAGTGACGCCAAGAAGAAAGGTCACGATGAAAGCTCCTCCTCGTCTGAGCTCATCTCTGGCTCGGTGGAGAATTTGGCAGACGGCCAACCTGAAAGTAATACCCCCGCTTCAGTCTCTCCTGAGCCCTTGGCCAAGAGTGAGGCACTTACACCGTCGACAACCACCACGGTCTCAGTGGAGAGTGTCGAGCCCTGCGAACTATCTACGGGGAAGGTGGAGAAGGTGGTGCAGGAAGAGCAGAAGTCTATAGATAGTGGACAGCACTCAGCCGAAGAGTCAGAGATCGGAGATACCACTTCCACTACTACGTCCATCACTGCGATGTCAGTCGACAGTCAGACGGCAGTCCAGTCAGGCAGCAACAGCAAAGAAGATGAGACTCAGCCATCACTGAAATCGCTAAAGCAGAGCGACAGTGAGGGTCCGTCCAACAGTGCTAAGACTCCCAGTTCTTCTCAAGAGGACAGCAGCTGTGCACGTGTTTCCACCCCGCCACCCAGCACACAAAGCAAGAAGCCTCAGATTCTCTCCCCAAGACCTCTGGTGCCCCTCAAGCCCAAATCGAAGGTCCGGTCTGCTTCAGTCGGTGACCTTCTGGCAGATCCACCAGAGGAGAAAACACAGAAGGAGCACAGTGGTGGTGGTGGTGGTGGTCCGTCCACTGCTGCTGCCACTGCTGCACCCGACGGAGACGTGAAGAATTTGCAGAGCACAGTGACTCTGGAGCTCAAGAACACGGGAGAACTTCTGCACACAATAGCAGACAAGCAGACAACGGTGGCGAAGGAGGGGGAGGAAAATAATCAGGGTGAACTGAAACCAGAGGAGCTGCTAGCCACTGCCATGGAGAAGCTCAAGAAAGCTGAAGAGATCTTGAGTGTGGCCAAGAGTTTCAAACAGAAGACACCGGTAGACAAGGAGAACAAACGAATGAGCTGGTGATGATAGTTTTGTTTAACTGCTGTTTTTACGGCATGTGGTTATTCTTGTCTTGCTTAGCATTGAATTAATTTTTTTTTTCGCAAGTTGTTTTTGCTTGTGATCAAGTGCAATTTTTCAGTCCATCACTTTTACAAATGACCTTAACAAAGTCCACATTATAGTATAGGATAATGGCTTGAAAACAAAATCTTTTTTTATATTATTTAATATTTGTAACATATACTGATATAAAATCACCCACGTTCTTAGCATGTTCAAAGCATTTCAAACAGTAGACCATTTAAAGGGATATATCATGTTTGCACCACATAATCTTAGTCCTCTGCTTCTGCATACAATGTTGACTGCCACTGTCCACATGAGATCGGAAACCAGAAATGCACCCTCGTTTTTGCACAGTCTCACTGTACCACACCAACCTTGTGATATGATGATGTTCGAAGATCAAGATTATCCAAAAAGGTTTTCATGTAAACCAGCCACTCAGCAAGAGCCATTTCAAACAAGTCCATGATCAAGTTCAAATTCATGCAAAATAATGGAACAGTTCTGAATCGATCGTTTCAACCTCAGCAACCATTGTAAACTGTCAGTGTAGCCAACTTAACCGTGCAAGTGACACCGTTAAGCACCAAAACACGAATGATGTAGGTGTAAATCCATGCATTTAAATTTCACCCTAACACGACTTTCTAAAAAAGCTTCTGAGGCACTGCAGATCCAAATGTTATTGTGCACATGTCACGTCGCAGAACACAGATCAAAACCCCCCTCAGCCATTCCATGTCACCTCTGAAGCACTGACATCACGGAAACCTTACGGCCCTTTCCAAACCTTTCTAAGCCCTTTCTTAGCACTCCTTGAAATGCAACGAAGCCTACACCGTTTAATTTTCTCTGCTTTGATGAGATGTTTTTAAACTTACGGTGGGTGGTTGTGGACAACATGTTGCTTAAGCGGTGTGTAGAGATTAGATATAAAAGGTGGTATCAAGCCAAAAATAATAAATCTATTGGAACTTATTTTTTTAAGAAATTCATATTGCTTGTGTAATTGTTAATGACTAAGGATTTATGAAAAAAACATTTTATAATGTTGGTTATTACTTCAGTCGCATTCTCTGCTAGTGCAAAAGTGTTTACTGTACTCTACATGGTGTTCAGGGTACATTACATTACCTGTGTAAATAATAATAATAATAACGTGAACTGTGCCCGTCTCTGCATATTGTACAGCAACATCCAACCAACAGGTTACTTCTTCTCTGTTCTCATATGCACACAAGGAAGCACATCTATAGAAAAAAAACCCATATATGTGCACCTTGGTTTCCTTGGTATCTCCCCTAAGCCTGTCACTCTCTGTGTTGTGGTTGTCATCACACAAGCCAGCGATGCTACGGTTTAAAATTAGAGTGGAGGAACTTGCTACTTCCTGAGTGCTGCGTTCACCCCTGCAGCATTTTGTGTACTCCTACAAGGTTATATGTGAAAGGCATACAAACCTCTTGCACAGTAAAAAAAAAAAAAGATTTGTGTTAATTCAATACTCTGCGAGTCAGGTTAACATCTGCCAGTGTATTTGATCCCAGAGTACTCTCTAAGTGTTGAATTAACACTGTGTTTCTTTTACTGTTTGTATCCTCTGCTGAAATGCAAAAACTGTAAACAAAAATTCTTGTGTTGTGTCGTTATGTGTAATCAACAAGTCACTGACAGAACTGCAGCACTATCCTGTGTCGTCCTGGTTTGTTTGTCTGTACATTAACACTGAGATCAAATTTATGCTGTTGATGTTTTGTTTTGTTTTCATTTTTATGTACAGTCGATAGGTTATTGTCCACTTGAAGAGTGTTAGGTATTACCCAGCTAATGCAATTGTTTTTTGTATTATTATTGAGATGAGTTTCAAATTAAAATGTGGTACCTTCATATATGATTTGCATTCTATAGGTTTGCACAGTGCTCTTCATGTGTGCATGCAGAGGTTAAAATGTAGGTGTCTGGTAAACTGTGTTTGAGCGCACAATTGCCACTGATCCATGTGTTTACAACGCAACCAGTAGCGTACCACACACCTGTGAATCCTGGTTGGCCTAAACCCTATGCTTTTGACATAGGCATAAAACTTATTATTATTCAAATATGTGAATTATTTCTTTTTGAACATAAAATTGTAAATAATAAAATTACTAAAATGCTTAATATTTAAGTTATTAATCTCCTGACGCATACCCTTGTTTTAGGTCTCTTGAATATGTTCGGTAGGTTCAAAGAAAAAAGTAGGATGTCTCACAAGTCCACTGATACACAGTAATTGGGCCCCTTAATGTTAAAGATTGTTACTGTTCACAGTTGTGTCATGTTTTAACTCTTGTGTTGTCAAATTGATTTACTAATGAAACTAATGCTGTTTAAATTGAAATCATGACCATGTCTCGCTAAGCATGTCTAAATAAATATTGCCTGTACTTATATGTGATCTGATTCCTGGTGTGGTGTGTCTCATATAGCCGTGTGCATATAGACTCTTAAGGCAGGTTAGGCTCCTCTACGAAGGTATCTGTTGATCGAACACCGTGTATCATGGTGTTTCTTAAAGGATAACTTCAGTCAATTTCAACATGCAGTTGTAATGCTCACTACCCAGGACTTGTCAGTACCTGAGTTTTATTTCTTCTTCAGCCTTTTCCGAGATCCTAGTCATTGTAATGGGGGCAGCGCTTTGTTTACATTAAAAAAAAAAATAGTTAACCAGTTCCAAAAACATCTAAAAGGTTATGCAACATCAGCAGACAACTATCAAACAGTGATACCTTTTGGGAAAATATTTGGAGTAGGCCCATGTTAAGATTTTTTAAGAGGTAAACAAAAGCTGCCCTCATTAGAGTAGCACATATCTCGGAAAGGGCTGAGCCGAAAAATGTGGCATCACCGGGTACTGACAAGTCAAGGGTAGCGTGAGCAATACAAAGGCATATTGAAATTGACTGAAGTGGTCCTTTAACAGGTGGGTCAGGAGGGGTCCTGGTGGGTTTGTGGAGCTGTGGTGTTTTACGAATGTATTAATTCACTCTATCACTGTCAGTCAAACAATTGAAACCAGATGACGTGATATTGAGGAGACAGTGAAACATTGTCAGTACTCCTCTCCACTAGTTGATAGACATGGTGTACGTCAACATACAATGAAAATGTTGATGCACAATATTAAATGTGTGGTTATATTTTTTGCCTATTTGAAAAACTGCCTCAGAACTGAAAAAGGGGCTAGTTCATTTCCATATTTCTGGCAGAGCTGGCTGCCTAGAGTTTTGATCCATCATGGAGGTTGACTCTTGCTTAATGGTTGGAAATCTACAGTAATTAAGATGTGAGAATGTTGTAATAAACACTTCCTTCACAAAGCACCTCAACTGCATAAAGATACATTTCACATTTCATAGCCACTGATAATAGTCCTACAATTTCTTTTGGTGATTTAAAATTACTGGTCTGTAATAATAATGCAAATACGACGTTGGACATCATGATGGACATTAGGAGTGAAAGCCCAATTGAAAGCACAGTGATGAATACCACCGAATCAGTACCCTCTTACTGCAGATGGGCCTGTTGACGACGAGCCTATTCACTCTTTGGTGAAAATACTGAACTACATTATAACAACATTGCTATGACAACGCAAGGATGATTAAGACTTGATCGTTGGCATTTTGTTGACAATAAGGTTATAACAGAGGATCTGGATTAAGAGGTTAATGTCATTGCCTTTTATATACGAGTAGCAACATATAATGGATTCAGTTTCATTTACGGTCAGCCATGTGTAATGGTTAGGGAAGTTGACTAATCACAGGGTTGGAGGTTCAATTCCCTTACCAATTCCTCCCTCCCTCCATGGCTGAAATACCCTTGAGCAAGGCACATAACCCCAACTTGCTCCAGGGGCTGTAAACAATACCCCGATGCAATGTAAGTCGATTTGGATAAAAGCATCAGCTACTGTAAGTGTAATGGAATGTCATTTGGGGAATCCCACATCCTGTGTTGCATTTATCATAGGTATCAAGCTTTCAAAAAGTTGGGGTGTTCTGGAACAGGCGAAGAAATTGTCATTACAAATAGCAATGATGAATTATATAAACCTTTATACGTGTGTGTGTGTTTGTGTGTGTGTGTGTGTGTGTGTGTCAGGGCTTGACACTGGCACCTGCAAACCGGCCAAATGCTGGTAAAACTTGGCTGTGGCTGGTAACAATTTCAGTGTCACTAGCCAATTTGGCAGGTAGCATATTCTATATGACATATCAGAATAGCCTGCTGTACTTTGCCCCCTGTATATCAATTTTGTATCAATTGTTTGTAGAAGTTTGAGAAAACGCTCAGTTACTCAGTTTCTATTTGTATGATTTATTTCCATGCAGAAAGCTGTGCACTCATCTTCTTGCTTTAGAAACAATATCAAATTTGTGGCTAGTAGAATAGCTGAATGGCTAGTGACTTGGGAAAACCACTAGCCACAATGGCCAGCAAGCGAAAAAGTTAATGTCAAACCCTGGTGTGTGTGTGTGTGTGTGTGTGTGTGTGTGTGTGTGTGTGTGTGTGTGTGTGTGTGTGTGTGTGTGTGTGTGTGTGTGTGTGTGTGTGTGTGTGTGTGTGTTTAGTCAGACAAAAGTGAGGGGGGTGGAATGGCCCTCCAGTCAAAGTGAGGGGGATGCAACGTACTCATCCCCTGCGTCGGATATGCCCCTGATCATAGGTTATATCATTATACAGGGGCTCTGAAATATTTTGAGCCCCACCGCTACAATATTATAGTTATCTGGGGGCCCCTAGAAAGCCTTGATTCCTTTGAGATGCCCTGACCTATACATAATCCGTGACAATATGCTCAGTCAGTGGTTAACTAACTGACATATTGCAGTCATTCATGGAGTGACATGCCGGCACTTTACAAATACTCTTATCTGCATATAAAAATATGACATTAAAACACTTGTATCTTAGCCTGGCTCTCAACAGACATGGGCTCTACGAACTCGCAAAGCTGTACTGAAGCACACCGACATGGCAAGAGTTAGGCTACTTGTTGTGTAGTGCACCTGTTGCATGTTGCTGCTCTGTGCAGTAAGGCCTGTTTAAAATAATGTTGTTCAGCAAGGGATTAAACAAGGGAGGAAGGTGTTAGACCACTGGCCTAATTATTCTGGCCTACTGTTGTTGGTAGCTTTGTGGGTGCTACAAGTTGCTCCGTTTTTTTCCCATTATGACCACTGAGTTTACAACAGGGGAAATACAGAGACCTTTGCAAAACTATTTATAGATGTGTTGTTGTCACCAACAACCAGCTACCTATGCACGCACGCACATGCTCAAATGCTTTTGCAGAATGTGCAAGTTGGGGTCTTTAAGAAGCTACTCAGTGCTTTAGACAAATAGTATTTGCTTACATAAAAGCTAACATGTTGTCTGTCATTCTGTCTTGGCTAATTGTGTCTTTTAAATGGGGAAGAGAAACATTCAGAGCTGATTTCTCTGTTATGTACTTTTAGGAGTGAACACGTTCAAAATGCCACAGATAGATCAGATATGAGATAGCCCATGTGTAATGTGCTATTATTGTAAAGTTTAGAATCGGCACTACCAGAATCATATGATGAACTCAATATGTCCCTGGGCCTACTTGTGGCCAACTTTTGTTTCCTTGTGGTTAGTCACACACAGTGGTGTAGTCTACTTTTTTGTGGTGGGTATACTGTATATTTGAGCATTTTTTGAAGTGGGTATACTGTATATATTTGTGCTATTCAAAACAATGGATCAATCAATTTTAAGTGGGTATACTGAAATCCCTGAAATTTAGAAGTGGGTATACTCCTTATACCCGCGTTCTACGTAGACTACACCACTGGTCACACATTAGGCTCTATTTTTAATTAAGGGAAAGGTTTTTAAATAGTAGCCAATGTTTGTATACTGTATGTGTAACATAATATTATATTGCAAGGGCAGACAATGCCATTTTAGGTTTATTATTTCTTCACTAAGCCTAAACATGTGTTTCTTGCTATCTTACTTATCTGTCAAATCATAGCAAATCAGTTTGATATATAAAAAGTTGTGGCAACAGTGGGTTGTGGGTTAAAATCAATTTCTTGTTCGCAACAACAGACAAAAGCATGTTTTGGTTCATCACACTGTGTGGTGGTCTCATGTTGGAGTGAGTGCCAGTGAAGCGATCAGTGCCAATGCCATAGCCTACCACTTGCCACTACTAAGGGGATGTGGTATACTTGTCACACCACACAAGTGAAGTTATCATAGTTTTGAGTGTAGCCCCAGATCCCGCGCAATAGGAAGTACTGAGAGAGAGGATGTTCTCACTGTATCTCAACATAAACATGTTTGTGTTGGACAAAGATGAGTAGCTAGATGTATATTCAACATAAACAACAACATGGTTTAAATACATGGACCGTGCATAAAGGTTGTTTGAAATAATGGGAAGCCATGTTGTGAAAACATCGCCTCAAAGCATCTATAAATCTCTAAAACACATTCCTGAAAACACGCCAGTGAAAATTTCTCGAGAAAATAGATCATGCTCCCTTGACGTTAAGTCTTCAAAATATGACAGAAGACTAAAAACGGAACAAAAAAGGAACCAGAGTTTAAAAAAAGAATACCAATAGAATTGAGAGGAAGTATAAACTCTGCACTGTACACATCCCCTGTACTGTAGCACACTGTTGCATGGTTTCAATATTTTGTGAATGTTCTGCATGGCTTCTTGTACCTTGATAGGATAGTGGAGAACAGAGAGGACCTGGTTGTGAGAGAGAGAGAGAGAGAGAGAGAGAGAGAGAGAGAGAGAGAGAGAGAGAGAGAGAGAGAGATGAAGATTGGGAAATGGCCCAGGATTTTAGTGCACTGTGCCACAAACCTCATGGTTTTAGATCTTTCAGAAGAAACTCACAACTCTGAAATAACATGTATTATCACTTAAAACCACTCAACATTTTATCATTGTTTATCTGCTAGCTTTGAACATCTTCACCTTTTGATAACATAATGACAAATAACTCTTAATTTTAGTGCAAACTGTACGACCGCTTTAACCAATATAGGTAAATTAAACATAGGCCTACTAGGCCTTGAGCCAGGACACAAAAATTGACCTCTCGCAATCGAACGGGTGGGCAAGTTCTAAGCTGTTTTTTTGACTTCTTGGACATCTCAAGTAAACAGTTTGGCATGATAACCATTGCAAACAGGTAGCTTTTTGGTAGTTATCATGCGTTGAAATGGTGGACCAGTAAAATGAAAATGTGAAAATCGGTATTGTGGTTCTTTGCTATTATGTAGTTTGTTGACCACACAAGGTGCTTCAATTACCTCAGGGATGCTTCCCCTTCTATTAAGACCCTACAGGGGTTGTTAGACCACACTAAGAGGCCTAATAGAATCACCTCAGCAATTTGTGAAGGACAAAATGTGATAAAAAGGATAACATATGAAAACCGTTTTTTTTTTTTTTTTACTTTTTTACTTTTCCCCCAACAGCAAAGCAACACCAAAAAACATAACGAATTAACACATACTAACATGTGACAACCATGTATATTAATATGGCATGATAACCATTGCAAAGAGGTAGTTAGTGAAAGATCATGCGTTGAAATGGTGGACCAGTAAAACGGAAATGTGAAAACTGTATTGTTGTTCTTTGTTATTATGCAGTTTGTTGACCACACAGGGTGCTTAAATTTCCTCAGGGATGCTTTCCCTTCAATCAAGACCCTAAAATGGTTGTTAGACCATACCAATAAGATCTAATAGAATCACCTAAGCAATATATGAATGACAAAATGTGATAAAAATGACAACATATTAAATCGTTTTTTTTTTTTTTTTAATTAATTTGTCCCGCAACAGCAAGAATAACATTAACAAACACCATGAACAAATACACATTAACCATATTAAAATAAACTAAAGAGCATTATTTCAGTCCTCAAGATCTGACTGAGTCCAGTAAGCATCTGGAAATATGTCAACATGATTATCCTCTTCATGCTGATATGCGCATGTCTGAAGTTTTTAGAGGGTTGTGCATTTTGAGCTACTTCTCAGACATTGGCAATCCGACAGTTTACATTGATGGCTGCACTTGCAAGACATCAGTTGTAGCACTGCCTCGGGGGCTGGAGATTGCCGCATCCACTGTATAGTGAGCTGGTCATTTTCATAGTTGGCCCAGCCATGGTCAAGTGGGCTTGGGATTTGTGGATGTTGCTGAATACTTGCTCTCAAGATGCCAGCCTGATAGTTGGCAAATATAGCATGCATGAGGAGGCAGTCCTCACATGGTGGAAGTTGTCTTGATTCACACTCTCCATGCTGAGTGCAGAAAAACTGGTAGCAGGTTGTATTTATGTTCTACGTATTTGTCGATGTTATGTTTAGTTTAGTTTAGTTTAGTTTATTTAGTTTAGTTCAACAGGGACCATGCACAATACACATTGATTACAGAAGTAAAAAGATGGCTTGTGCCAGATTATAGCTATATAGCTAATTTCCATCTGCAGTCCCTGGACAGGTAAAACAACATGTAGAGTAGGCACCTAAATGTTTCATCAATACATCCATGGACAGCTCCAAGTCCTGTCCTAGCTTATGAAAAACTGCTTGAAAGAGCTCTGATCTCATCGTGAGCTTTAAGGCTCTAAGCTTTCCACGGCCTGCACTGTCCTTTTGTGTTTTTATGATTATTTTTTGTATTTACCTTTACATTATTTTTCTATTGTAGCCCTAGCCTCTTCCCCCTTACATTAGATAATGTGTATTTCATGTTAAGATATTCCCTATCAAATAACCTGGTGGCTCGGTGGTACTCGCACTGGGTACAAAGTAGTTCAAGAAAACTGTCGTAGTGTACCCCGGCTGTCAGGTGGTGCACTCCGGCCGGCTGGCTTTAACGTCGTAACGCAGTCCCTCTGTTATAACCTTATTGTCACCAAATGGTGATGGCCAAGTCTCAATCGGTTACCCAAGACTTCCTGCATTGTTAGCAATGTTGTTATAATGTAGTTGAGCGTTTTCAGCCAAGAGTGAATTGGCCTGTCTCCAGGCCCATTTGCAGTAGGAGACTATCAGAGGTGGAAAGAATTACCATACTTGGTTCAAATTCTACTCAAAGTAGAAGTAAAATTACCTCTTTAAAAATGTAATTTGAGGAAAAGTTAGTTTTCAGTTTGTCTGTCTATTGCTTTCCTTAAATAGCACCCTTCGTGACCTCTGTCTATCTCTACACAAGTCATCTTCCAATAACCTGGCAATCGTGACAGCAAAATTCTGTGTGCCCTGGTGTGGCAAAATTGCAGGCCTAGGGTCAGCTCATTGATACAATAGCCCATTACTCTGAATTTAGGGGTCTGGATTTCATTGTGTTTGGGTCTGGGACCTTCCATTTCAAAGGCTGGGACGCCTACCAAAGGAAATAGTCTGATGCATTTCATTTAATTCCCTGTTGTGGGATTACATTCATGAATAAGTTTTGTTAATAAATAATAAGTCTTGTATATCTTCTAAAAAAGGCTTTCAGGCTGCGTTGCTATACAGATCTAGTCCCTGGTGTGTGCTCTACTATTCTCAGCCAGTCGCTTGCAACTCTATTGTGTCCCACCGTCTGTGGGCTGTCGGACTAATGGTATGGGGCCGGCGGGCCCTAGATAGTAATCCAATAGATTAGTCCAAAATAGATAATTTATGGTAAATGGTAATAACACACAATTTCCCTTCATGTCTGACAGATTTTCCCTTTTATTTCAATTTTGCCTTCCTCAGTACTCAAGGTAGATGTAAGTAAAATACTTGGGCCAAATTGTAATTTGAGTAAAAATAAAATCACCCATTTTAATAACTACCTTGGAAACTACAAGTTACACATCAAAGTACTCAATTACAGTAATTTGAGCAAATGCAATTGCTGGAGGTTATAGAACTTAAGTATGAGGTGGCCCCTTGTCAGTATATCAGGAATATACACATCGCAATTAAAAGTGTATAGGCCTTTTCCTCACACATGTGTTATGTTTAAGCATGCATGTACAAGAAAAGGTATTGTACTTGAATTGATGTCTATCTCTGATATTGTCTAAAGAGTGCCTCATACTTAAGTACTACTTATTACTACTTAAGTGTTTTTGGGAAACTCAGCCGAAGACGATATTATAAGAGTTACCAGCAGGGACAGCCAGATGAAGGTAGATATTTGACAAATGCAAGCAGATAAAGCTCATAGAGTCAACTCCATCTGTCAGGCACAGACACACAACCACTGCCACACCAACACGCATGCACATTATGTGTTTTCTCTGGGTTATGTGTGGAATGATCAAAATTTGAGAATAGCATAACATATGAATCTAGAAACCACCACTTATCTTCACATAGTAAATGTACTTTCATTACCAGACACTGAAGCAGTAA
The DNA here is from genome assembly GCF_034702125.1 of Engraulis encrasicolus. NCBI lineage: Eukaryota > Metazoa > Chordata > Actinopteri > Clupeiformes > Engraulidae > Engraulis > Engraulis encrasicolus. The sequence goes on from NC_085878.1 coordinate 25,253,302, forward strand.
CTGTAAGGGAATGCAACTTTTAAATGTTTTGATTGTTAATAATCGTCAAACATGTAATCTGTTATTCCCTGTTACTGGCCTGCTCTCTGGACTCTTCATACAGTATGTTGCTTTGAAGGTGGGGTGATCCCTCACCCCCACTGCTTTCCAGAGCGGGTCAGTCTGTTGTTTTGGGACTTTACTTTTATGGTTAGATTTCCAAACCCCAGTGATTGTATCATAGGCATGCACAGATATAGGAACGGACTTTGTGGTGCTAAAGCACCTGCCCCTTCGCAGTATTGGACGAAAAAAAGGCCCTTTTTGAACGTTCCATTTTTATTTTGCCACAATGTGTTCCATATTGGCATGATCATCTACGGTAGAAATTCTTGAGATCAAAAGCATGTGACAATTCCCCCTGATATAATATAGTTTATAATAAAAGGGTGAATAACTTATGTCTCAAGGCCCTGATGTAATTGTATTCTTATGCAGTTTCACATGGAATTTGACATGCTTTGTAAAGAACTCTTAGAAATTTAATTACCTTCGCCAAGACAAAGTCGGCGAAGGTTATGTTTTGACCGCTGTGTATTTATTTATTTATTTATTTATTTGTTAATATGTTTGTTTGTTTGTTTGTACTTCGTATAACTCAGACAGAACTGAGCCGATTTTTATGAAATTTGGTGGGATGATTGGTCATGACCCAAGGAACAATCGATTAGTTTTTGAGAGTGATTGGGTCAAAGGTCAAAGGTCAAGGTCAAAATGTTTGTTTGTACTTCGTATAACTCAGACAGAACTGAGCCGATTTTTATGAAATTTAGTGGGATGATTGGTCATGACCCAAGGAACAATCGATTACTTTTTGGGAGTGATTGGGTCAAAGGTCAAAGGTCAAGGTCACGAAAAGGTCAAAAACGTACATTGAGCCGATTTTTATGAAATTTGGTGGAATGATTGGTCATGACCCAAGGAACAATCGATTCGTTTTTGGGAGTGATTGGGTCAAAGGTCAAAGGTCAAGGTCAAAATGTTTGTTTGTACTTCGTATAACTCAGACAGAACTGAGCCGATTTTTATGAAATTTAGTGGGACGATTGGTCATGACCCAATGAACAATCGATTACTTTTTGGGAGTGATTGGGTCAAAGGTCAAGGTCACGAAAAGGTCAAAAACGTACATTGAGCCGATTTATATGAAATTTACTGGGATGATTGGTCATCACCCAAGGAACAATCGATTACTTTTTGGGAGTGATTGGGTCAAAGGTCAAAGGTCAAAGGTCACGAAAAGGTCAAAAACGTAAATTCAGCTGATTTTTATTAAATTTACTGGGATGATTGGTCATGACCCAAGGAACAATCAATTACTTTTTGGGAGTGATTGGGTCAAAGGTCAAGGTCTCGAAAAGGTCAAAAACATTTTTCTTTGCTAAGCACTATATGCCAGAACAACATGTGCATGCGCAATTGAATAAGAGGTCAAGACTGGGCCAAATATGTAATATTACGATATTGAAATTTATTTCAATGAAACTAACACCAAAATTTGGAGAATGTTACGCCCCACACTCTGAAGATGGCCAGAAAAAAATAAGTGGCGTAGGCGAAGGTTTGCGCTCTACCGAGTGCCCATTCTAGTTTGCAATACAATTAAGTTGTTTTCAGGGGACCTAGTGGAGGTGGGGTCTGTTGTGAAGGTGCCCACCTTCAATATAGGCCTAAACTGCTGGGGGAAATCCTGATCTGTGTTCATAGTGCAGCCTTTTATAAAATTTGAAGTGGCCCACGAATGAAAACGGCTCCCCACTCCTGCTCTAACCTAGCAAGGCAACTGGAAGTTCCACACGCCCCCCGCCCCCACCTTGAGCACCTGCCCCCAAAAATGTCTGTGCATGCCACTGGATTGTATAGTGTAGTACACTCTCAACAACAGCATGGTACAAAAAGTTACTTTATCCTCTCCAAACACCCTGTTGATGTAAAAAGTGAAGTCTCTGCTTCATCAAATAGGTCTTTGTCTACATATCAAATTCGAGTGTGTCTCTAAATTAGTTTACATTTAAGTACAGTACACTTTGTTTGGATAATGAAACTGTTTTAAGGACATTTTTAAGAAAACTTGTAATACAAAACCCACCTGTATTGTAATGTACTGGCAAAATTGTGTGGTGAGGCATAGAAGATTTATTTTTCTTACCCAATCTACCAGTATTTTCACTGTTGAGAAATAAACCCTCATTTTTAAACGAAAAGTCAGTGAAAATGGGGGCCTGAACTAAATTAAGTGGGAAATATGTGTAATGTGCCCTTTGAACTATCCAAGAATGTTGTATAACATCTTTTCCTATAAATATATTTATCTAACAGTCATTTTTATGTTCAATTTATCAAGATATTAGCAAATTAGCCTAGGCGTTTTTAGTGTAAAATGGTTCAAATAAGAAATGCATGATAAATATGATAAAGCTACTGTTCTGCAAAGGTTATCATACCAATTCATAAACTAGACATATATAGCAATAATAAAATACCAACAAGACTTTGCCCACCCTTTCGATTGCGATCGGTGGTCTGGCTCATGGACTATACAGGAAATTACTTCTTCACTGCAGGTTATACTGTATTATTTGACCTTTGTCTTTAGTTGGTTGTTCAGGTTTCTTGCCTGTTTTTTCCCCCGCATGCACCTGTCCTCTTGTTGTTGGTCCACTGTGGCCTTCGACTATTTAATTTCAAAGCGTGGTAGCAAAACACCAGGGGTGAACAAACTGGATTGAGAAAGTAAAAGTCCTGCCAGATTTTACTTTTGCCTGCCTGTTTGCCTCTTCTGGAAACAGGCGATATCACAGCTCATCAACCTGGCTGAAGGGGTGTGGTAATTAGGACTGGTTCACTACACTGGCTGGAGCTAATACATGGGTTTACCGTTTGTAAACAATCCCTGGCTGTGCGACCCTGGCTGCGCACTGTTCAACCTCTGATTGTTGGAAACTGCTGTCGGTCAAAAAATGAGCTCACGTGGTTGGCTGCTTAGCATCTTGCCCCTCCTCACAACACGAATGTTTATAGCCTAAATGAAAAGCCTATGTAAAGTGGCTGGGTTTTCACTTTCAGAACCTGTGAACCCTTGCTAAATGTTCTTCTGAGGACATTAAAGCAATGTACATTTACTCTCTTAATTTTCACATCCAGCTCGCAGCCACAAAATTCAATAGCCCATTCAAAGATTGCCGTCAAAGCTCATCAAAAGTTTGTGACTGTACTGTGGGAATTGTCCATGAATATGGAGAAGTACGAAGCATTATGTTTTTTTACACGTTTTGCAACTCGATATGCTAATTCATGCAAGGAAACAAAAAGATTCCTGCACATTGGTCTACAGTTTGCATTAAGTACCCTAATGTATTGTGTAGAACAGTAGCCATATCCTGTAAAATACAATGACGCATCTTTGTTTGCAAAGAAAATGCAAACCTATTTTACAACATTGCATGTATACAGTAATATATTATGTAAATAATGTGACGCCATTAAAAGCATGGCTGTTTCATTTGCACTATGACTGTATAATGCTGAGTATGACCATTAGATAAGGATGAATGCTCCCATCTCATAGAACATAGATAGTTCCTCATCTAACATAGCTGTAGGTAGCCTCTCAGTTTCCATAGGTCCTATGAAAAACATCACATACTTCTTGTGGGGAAAATATAATTCAAGGGTTTAATGTGATACTGTATTACATTTGATTCTCTGCACCGTGGCTAGGCTTATACTCAATAATGCTTATGTTGGATGTTTCATCCCCCCCCCTCCAAGATAATTAAACTGCCATGGTCAGAAAACCCTGGGTCTTCACAAGTAGGCCTATGCCATAGCAACACACGTCTGTTTTTAATTTAGGCTGTGTCACTCATCATGCTGAATGTTAAGAGTTGAAATGTGGTGTTTTTAGTTTGCCTGCATCCTACAAGTATGACTCATTGGTAGAGAAAATACCACGTGGCCTACTACAATGTGATCAAGACCTAACAAATACTGTTCAGAAGGCCTGTATTAAAAAAGATCACCCAAAAGTTTCACAGCAGTTCCAAGATACTGTTCATTGTCTGTTAGGCTGTGCTACCCTCTGCTGGTCATTTTGTTGAAATTCCATAATTTAGTGTATGCCCCACTTCTTTTTATTATTTCATGTTTTTAGCAGAGGCGGTCATCCCAGGTCCAGTGTTGGCAAGCTAGGCCTACTTGGGATGAGCGTCTGCGGGTAAAAACGGGGAAAATTGGCCATAGGCCCTATGGTGGTTTTTTTCAGCCGTTTTGGGCTCATAGAAGTCAATGTAAATGGTTGAATTTGGGCGGAATTCAGCGCATTTGGGCGGTTTTTGAGAAGCTTTTGGTCGGGATTTGGTCAGACACATCTGGCAACACTGCCCAGGTCTGGGAAGTAAAAATAAATAAATAAATATTTATTTAAAAAAAAACCTGCCACATAGCCCCATTCGATTCACCAGCTGATAATTAGGCTATCAGAAAAGTTGATAACCCAATTAGTGAATTCACTTGTGGTAGGGAGCACAGAAAAGGATCTAGTTTTCTGACTTTTGACACTGAAACTTGCCTGCCAGTATTTTTGTTGATTGTTATTTATTTATTTATTTATTAGGCCTACTTGTCAAATTGGCACGTGTTATGTGGATTGGTAGGCCTACTAAAAAGAATAGCCTAGGCTATATGGTTTAAGAAAATAAGGTCCATTGGTAATAGACAAACTGAATTGAGCAAGTGTAAGGCATGTCAGATATTCCCGCTCACATCATGTGCTCACAGGTAATTTCACTAATTAACTCGTGGACCTGGTTCAGGGATGTAGAACTTTTTGGCTCGGTGGGAGCGTGCAGCTGGATTTTTGCTTTCTGAAGGAACCCGGGACGTCCGCCTCCTGAACTCATGCTAGCCAATGTCATCCTTTTCGGCCTTGCACTGGGTAGCCACTGAGTATTGTAAGTAAAAAGTAACATGGCAGTGTCCAAACGTTAAGGTTACAGTTCGTTTGGACATTTTTAGTTAGCAAAGTTAGCAATGGGCTTTCCATTTAGCCTACTAGCCTAATGCTCATCTAAAGTGCATATTTCTCATCAATCGTCTTCTATGGATTTCACCTTCATCACCCGTGTGAGCTAATGGGCAAGAGTCTGTTCACGTTCCGCATCGAAGGGTAAGAAGCACTTTTTTTTTTCAGTGGATGATCATAAATTTGAGTTAGCTAACGTCCCTCAGAAAACTGGTAGCCTAAGTTGTGCAACATTATTCAATTTTTAGGGATGTTTCTCTTGCTGTTGGACAAGTGGCAGTGAATTCCCCTTGAACGCGTGGATCCAGAGGTAGGCCTGTTTTTCCCATGTAGTATCAAACACATGACCACATGTGCTGATATACCGGTAATCGCGGAGCAACCGCCATTCTGACATAGGCCTACCGCCAATACGACACCACGTAACTCGGAGCTGTCCACGCGCGAGCCTTCAACGGGTGTGTCCGGAGCTGTCCGCGTGCGTGGTGCTGAAATCGGCACATATCACAAGTTGAAATAGGTAGCCTATATTGTAAAAGCTTACACAGTAATATGCGAGCATGTTTGTAAAATGATCAATTGTTGACTAAACTCTTGTTTGAGAGTGGAGTAGGCCTAGTGAGGGTGTTCAGTAATTAGGGGTAATGAGTGTTCGTTTTCTGTATTTACAAAGCCACAACTTAGAGTAAAACGTTACTTGCTGTAGCCTACAAGTTATGTTAAATGTTCAAATTATTTAAAAAGGACCGAAAAGATCTTCACATGCTCCACCCTAATCAATGCCAGAAATAAGTTTACATTTGGACTTACAAGATGTAACACAGCCCCTTTACATCCTCATTAAAAGTTGCATGGATGCAATGTCTCATAACGGTTTCCTTCAAGAAGACATGATTAGGAGATTTAAGTTAGTAAAAACTTAAGCCGTTGAGTCGTTGAATGCAGAGAGACCATGTTAACCTAAGAGGAAAGGAAATTCTGGAAAAATTCCTTTTCCTCAGTTTCCAAATGGCTCCTAAGGCACAAACTCAAATACCAATGTTGACTTTAAGGCCAACCAATATAGGCTTCATTTCATCTCCACCAATATTGGCGACGTGGCTATGTATAGCATCATGCTGTCTGTTTTTTTGTTGTTTTGGTAACACTTTATTTTAGGGACACATCTATAAGCACTAATACATACAATGTTGATGCCTGCATAAGTAATTTGTAAGCAAACACTAAGGCCTACTAGGTCCTTACTAAGGTTAAATTGGTAATAAATCCCTTATTGTGTATGAACAAGATATTTGCGAATACATGCCTAACAAATGTTTGATTTTGCTTTGTACATGCCTTACACGTTACTTATACAGGCACATTGTATGTAGGCCTATTAGTGATAATAGATGTATCCCTAAAATAAAGTTTTACCGTTGTTTTTTTTTCATTTTTTTTTTTCAGATGTTGCCCAAAACAAAGAACCACTGTCAGACAACAAGGTTTCCCAAAAGAAATTGTTTAATAGCCAATGGTGAATAGTTTATCCTCAAATAAAAATACTCAGTATTTACAAATATGCTATTTGACATGTTCATAATCAGATGTGAAAGATGATCTTCTAAAGCGTACATACCTGGAATACAATTGGTCAAATCCTGCATTCTGACTGCTAATGCATAGAGATGTTTGGAAATCACCAATTAGTTGAGGACACAATGAAATAACTGAAATTAAATTGATTTCAATTCTGTGCTTCCTCACCAACTTAACTAAATACTTAAATTTCCTATTACATATATTAGCACAACCAAACCTCATCAAACATCCTCATAATTTACACGTCTTCAAAGTCTCAACTGCACATCTTTGCTAGCCTTGGCAATTTACGCAGAGCTGAACAGTGGGACCTGCTGTACAATATGCATACCCTTTCACAAAGGTTATTTGTTGAGGTGCAAAGCCTGTGAGAGGATTTCAGACACGAGTCTTCAAAGCTTGCCTACTTTCTATTACTTACAAGGTAATGCCACAATCCTTGCTTGAGTAACTACAAAACCTAAAACAAAACAAAAACAGTTTAACCCTTTTATGGTTTACAAAAAGATACAATTACCTATTTACAAATTTCAAGTTTACATTTCTAATACAAAAAAAGTGCATTGAATTCAGGAATGCGCATTGAGGATCTCCAAGTGAAATATAGAGACCTATCCATTAGGGGGCAGTCTTGGGTAGAGAATGAGGCGGTACCCTGCACAGGAGGGGCTCAAGACTGAAGAAACCAGTGCATAGATGGGATGGCACGTCAGGAGAGTCACATGAGTCCTCTCTCTCTTTTTTTGTATAGCCGTTCATCAGAGCAATTCACGCCAGTGCTTGATGTCACCTTGCATCAACAATACAGATCGCACATGCACAGTGCACATGTATGTGTCCAACCCTGCTGGTCCAAAGGTTTTGTGAGAGCACCAGAATATTATTGGTAATAATTAATAATAATAAAAATAAAAATTGATATATCTTAAGCCCGCTCCTTTCAGACAGTTCAATCGGGGGAAATGTCATGGAGGTCATGATGGAAGGTCAATTCAGGTCCTTCGTTACAACAAAAAAGACTGATGCAGCAACAACACCTCCAACAGGATCCAATAGCATGGGCAGCCAAGATCCCTGTGTGTGTGTGTGTGTGTGTGTGTGTGTGTGTGTGTGTGTGTGTGTGTGTGTGTGTGTGTGTGTGTGTGTGTGTGTGTGTGTGTGTGTGTAGCCTGGCGATGCCATCCTATGTACTCCACCCAAAGATTTTGGCTCCGCACCATAGTCTGGCAAAAGCCTCCAAGCTCGGTTCGCTCACTGTTTAGCCATCAGCAAACAGTTGAGAGTGGTGACGCAGAACTCACCCGCGAAGTCCGTTACTGATTGGTTAAGGTAACACTATTCACACTTTTGTTTTGTTATTTGTATGCTTTTGCGACGCTACATCGTAACAGTCATGCTAATAAAGCACAATATGGGTTTTAATTTGTATTCGGAACTCCAATGAATTTAAATAGCAGAGTAAGATCAGACCATCTCCCACCCTCCATGGAGATGGATTCCTCTTAGCTTTCATCAGACTGTTTGACGGAGTCAACAGTCGGCTTTCGCCCAGGCTAGTGTGTGTGTGTGTATTTAGGTGCTTTATTCAGACGGCAGTGCAGGTCGTGTTGGGGTGTTGAGCAGTGGGTTCAGTGGTCGAGAGACGAGGGGTCATCCAGTGCTCAGAGAGGCCGAGAGGGGCTGCTCTTCTCCCGTCGATGTCCATGGAGACTTTTTATGTATCCATTTACTTCCTGTTTGCTTGTTTGTTTGTTTGTTTTGATTGGAGCGGCGTGTCTGTACTGGGATGGTCCCTGAGTGGTGGTAATGGGTGTGTGGGCGGGGCTAGTGGAACCCGGCTGGTTTGGCCTGGGTTACCGCTCCTCTGCCACCTTCCCATTGGTCTCCTGCTCCCCATGATCCCGCCTCTTTTGCCTCTGGAAGAAGCCCAGCTGAGAGAGAGAGAGAGAGAGAGACAGAGAGAGCGAGAGAGAGAGAGAGACAGACAGAGAGAGAGAGAGAGAGAGAGAGAGAGAGAGAGAGAGAGAGACAGAGAGACAGAGGACAGACAGACAGACAGACAGAGAGAGACAGACAGACAGAAAATTTGAGTGAGGTTGTGAGTTTGAGATTGAGGTTGTGTGTGTGTGTGTGTGTGTGTGTGTGTGTGTGTGTGTGTGTGTGTGTGTGTGTGTGTGTGTGTGTGTGTGTGTTTGTGATACAGACAGATAGCGACTCAGGGAAGAGGGGTATAGATGGAGAGATGGTGTCAATAAACAGCTTAGTTTCATTGGATGTAGGCGGATAATTATCTAATACAAAATGTGGTCAGTTACTGCTTGCTTTACGGGTTGGTAAGGTCTAGCAACAAAAGGCTATGTGGCAACAAAAGAGCATCAACAGATGTAGAGAGTACTGTTGAGAGAGATGAATCATGCCTTTCCATTTACTGTGTTTACACTGCACCACAATAACATTGCAATTTGTTTGCTCACACACATCACTCTGCATGCAATTCGACGTATTCATAATAGTCAGACACTTATGAACATCTTATTAAGCCAACCCGAGACGGCAAAGATGAACACTTATTTCAAGCATTTCCAAGTGTGGATTTTCACATGGAAGATAACATAAATGAAAATGAGGGCGTTTTGTGGAAACCTGGCTTTTGATCCTGAATTCTGATATGAACAGAAGAAAAGAATAAAAAACAGCGCTATAGGGCCTATAGTGATACAGCATACCTAGGGGACAAAGGGGGTTCTGATGCATCCAGCTACCTGTAAAATGCAATATTACAAATATTTCAAATACAAAAGTTGAATCTATGTTGTCTCAGGACCAGAAACTGGGTGGATAACCCAGTCGAAAAGCAGCGGGAAACTTAAAACAGTTTGAAGTAAGCTTAATGCCAATCCAATGGCATCTTTAACTTGAGTACATTAGTTTTACAGCAGCCAAATGCATATTTCCCCCCTGGATACTATAGGACAGTGATATTTACCTTCCATAGAGCCAGGATCAGCAGGGCTAGTAATAGCAGCCCCCCAAGAGTGCTTCCTATTATAATCCAGATGGGAATTCGATAATCTTCTTCTTTTCTTACTTCCAGTATTATCTGTTGGAATAGTTGGAGTATACACACACACCAGCATCAGAATGGCTTGGCAATGATTGGGTCAAAATTGGGTCTCTAGGTCAACTGTTGTTAAATGCGCTACACTGTATAAAAATGCATCTGGCCTGGCTTGACCTCTTGACCTTTTTGACAACTAAGACATCCCCTTAAATGTAGGCATACAGTTTTTGAACACACACAACTCATATTTAGATATACTGATGTGAACAACGTGTGTGAAATTGCTAAATTACATCTCAGATATTCAAAGTGACTTACAAATGAGGACATCAAAGAAATGCAGTGGAAGGCAAAGTAATCACAGACAACAGAAAGTTAGTACAGCCAGGATACAGTACAGTGGCAATACATGCAAGGGAACAGAGTGAAATCTCTGAAGAAGCGAGTCTGTATTCTGTATAACTGTAGGCTCAATTACATTAAGTTACATCATAAATATCTAACACGGCTTGCAAAAAGGACACCAATGCAAATGGAATGCAAAGTAATCAAATGACTCGTACAGCCAGGAAAGAGCACAGTAGCATAGGAGAACAGATTAAGATCTCTGAAAAAGAGGGTGTTTTGTCTGTATTGTGTATGGGTTAGCGAAGCTGCATGCTCAGGTGATATCAATAGATGGCAGCAAAGCTCAGCAAATGGAGGAAAAGCCGAAATGTGCAGAGTGGTCCTTTCGGTCCTTTGGCTCCACTGAGGTTGAGCATGCTGGAGAGAGGAGAGGAGAGGAGAGGAGAGGAGAGGAGAGGAGAGGAGAGGAGAGGAAGCACTGCAGTCTCCAGCTAGAGAGAGGCAGGGCAGTCATCTGAACTTCTGCCTTCACTCATACACATACGCACGAACGCAAGCACGCACGCACGTGCGCACACACGCACACACACACACACACACACACACACACCTCTGCCTTTACTCACATTAGAGTAACACGCACACACACACACACATACACACACACACACACACACACACTACAGTAGTGATGATCCATGGCTGTGGGGAACTGCTTGCGTGGCGATCGTGCAGCAGGCCGTGCTGTATATAAGAGTGGCCGAGCTTGTTTTGGCATGTCATAAACAAGCAATCATAAGCAAACTCACATGTCTCAAGGGCCGTCTTTCGAATAAAAACATGGGGCTGGACGTGCTGAGCTGGATGCCAGCTGTTGTCACCAACTCCAACGTTTTGAACTTGAGCTGGAAAAAATGCAGACATTGTTTTAGGTCATTTGAAATGTGGGCAGCGTTGAACAGTAGTACATCACTCTCTATCATCACAGTGAAATGCCAGGATGTGTTCTGGAAGGTTTGACTTCAATTGGTCTGTTGACTATCAGAATGAAGTCCAGTTGGAGTGCTTCCTGGAACTGTCCAGTTTTTTAAGATGGTGCTCTTTGGTGACAGGCTTGGTTGATTTCAAAAAAGTTTGAGAAATACCAAGGCACTCATCTTCTTTGTAATTAAAATGCCTTTATTTTGTTGGGCATAGCATGATTAAAATACTTCGACGCGTTTCGGCATGAAGCCTTCGTCAGGAAGTGTGCTGTGGTCTGTTGACTTCCCCGTTGAAACAGAGATGAACTTCAAGTTGAGTAAACATGTGTTCAATCTGAACAATGGATGGATTTTCATTCGCAAGTGCAACCAGCTTGAAGTGTTTTACAGTGTACTGATTGATGATTCCAAGCGACGATGATTTTCAAGTTCTACTCACAGCGTGTAGCGAATCGATTCGTAGGATCCCTCTGATGTAGACACCAACTTCTCTATGGGACGGGACGTTGACAGTGCACTGGATTGGCAGTGTTAGCGTGTTCGAGTAGTTCTGCCAGAGAGAGTAGAGAGAGAGAGGTTCCATTGGCCCATTGTTTCTGGGTTCTATTATTGCAAGGGGGAGGGGGGAAAATCCCCCTTTAGGCAGACCTAGGCAGACCTACGGATTGTTCTATTCAATGCTAGGAGTATGCTAGGAACCTGGTCACGTTAGGTGCCATAGAAACCTATTATGTTGGCATATCTCTATATACTTAAAGAATCTCTGGTTCTGCACAGACAGGAATGGTGTTTACACAGTGACATGTTTGGTGATTGCATTTATGGGTGCACAAGTACGAGGCATTAATGTCTTAATTCATGTCTGTTACTTATTAATGTCTGTTTGCAAATACTTTTAATCATGCAGGAGTAGATGAGAAAAGTCAAATTACCAGGCGTGATACTCGAGAGAGGTCTTCAGGACCTGCTCGACTGTGGGCCACATGTTGTGGAGGAATGCAATGGGTACCATCGATCTACAGAGGGCACAGTGAAAGCTGGGGTGTCAATATTTCACATTAAACTTCTATTACTCCATAAAGAGTATTGACGCCACTGTGGAGAGTGAAATTACTCAAGCAGTGGAGGCAAAAACAATTGTAAAATGCTGCAGGTGACCAGTTTACTGTAATATAAACTCTACAGCTCTTAATATTAACACAATATTGAGTGGACTTAACACCGAAAGCTTTGCACAGTCCAAAGAGTCACTATTTTTTGAGGTGGAACAAATGTTACCTGACAAAGAGTTAATTTCCACTCAAGAGTTATCTTGTCACTGGTATTTTTTGCTTTGTGGAAGAATTTGACATTGCTTACTCTGACCTCAGAAAAAATAATAAATCCTCCAGATTGTTTTTTTGTCCCTTCACTATTCTCATATGGAAATACTCCACAGAGGCTACACGCTACAGAGATTAAGTTTTCTGGAAAAGAAGGAGTAGCAGTATATGGTAATGCTGATGAGATAAGAAAGAGACAGTTTTTATTTGACTGTCTTTATTGCAGCTTTTAACAGATACTATCCATATGTGTCATTTGAACTGTCCTTACCTGATCTATATCAAAGTTGGTTATCTTCAGAAGCTGGTTTCCATTTTTCGTGACTTCTGGGATTTCGATGTTCAGCTGCAAGTCCCTGACTGGAAAGGAGCCCAAGTTTTGAATCTGTATGGAGAAAATTGAGGAAGTGGGATGGGAAACCAAAACATACGATGTATGGCAGCTTGTCAAACTGAAGAGTGTGACCAATATCTTTGAGTACTGTGTATAATTTAATGAAATTCAGTGTTTAATTTGGCCCAGTTCACTTACGAGGAAGGTGAAGTTAAATGGAGGGCCCATTATTCCGGGCGTCTCCAAGGAAAGATCGGCTTTAATTTCATAACGGGTTGGGTCAGAGTCTCTGTCATGAAAAAGAGGAAAGAATTATATTGCCGTGCAGAGGCACAGAATTCCATGGTGGAAAGTGACCTCCGCAACACTTTGTATAAAAGCTTGGATCCATAGGACTCAATGTAACCCAGATGCTCACAATATATATGCCGTCATAAAGCTTAAAAGAGGTTGTGTATTCCCAACAAGTCTACAATACATAATCATTACTACTATCTTTGGTAGACAGGTACCTTTATATGTACTGTATGTGCTGTCTGAAGATAGAATAGACACATTTTTCAAGTGTTAAAAAAAGGGATGTGAAAACAGTACAAAATAGTGATGGGAGTAATATTGCACTGATGTATCCCCCAAACAATCCCCCATCACACTGCACTCGACAACCACCATCCAAAATAAAGACACCCTGGCTAGAAACACAGAGTTTTGTCTCCTGTGAGAAATGTGCTGTCTTGTTTGCACTTGATAACTAGCTTTTGTGCTCACAGTGGCTACTGTTCATACATACAGTATGGGCAGGGCCGCTGACAGCTTTGAACAGGCCTGGGACAAAATCATCTGAAAGGGCCCCATCTCAATACAATTTAACGGGGTCCCGATTCTGGGCCCCCTTTTCCCCTGGGCGCAAGACAATTGACCTGTTTGTCCAGCCCTGTTGGCAGGCCTGTATATGGGTGAACAGTATGTAGGGTAAGTAATGAATGAAAATATAGCCCTAATCAAAAAGGATGTGTGAGACATGGCATTTTTACAAACAGTTGGTTGCTGTCCCAGTCTGTGTGGAAAGTGATTGTGTATACGCAGCTTTTACATGTCTTGGTTGTTCAAGATAGGTTGTTTGTATAAGATTACTTGGAAGGGATAAGAGTGTAACTATCTTCCATTCGACGATTAGCTTGTGTGCATAAGGGGGGAAACTTCTAAATTGTATTTCACTTTGCTATAAACATCATTTTAGAACATCTGCTGAAATCCATATATCCATGCTAAAAGTTTCAATGCTTTTCTTTTTATCTGCTTTGAAATCAGGTTTATTGTATGCTGAAAGTTGTCCAAACATCCCTTGCCAACACACAACCCCCAGCGTCAAACTCTCACACAGTAAGCAGGCAAGCCAATAATAATGGATAAACATTGTAAAGCCGAACTTCTTACCTTGTAAAGAGAAGGTCAGTCTCGTATTTCAGCTGATAAAAGTGGTCAACTGCATTGTCGTGAAGGGATACTTCCTCTCCGTCACTGAAACCAAAGAGACAGACTATTTCAGAGATGACACTTCATTTCAGAGAAGCATTATGACAATAATTGTCAATATTAGCTGGTAGTCTTGATGCATTTCATAGAAAAGTTTATGCACTGCTTTTACCTGACAGCATGAAGGTTTACCCGCACATAGTCCAAGACCGTTGAGCGGTTAAATTCAAACTCCAGGCGGAACGATACCTTCCGGAAGACAGAGATACAGGAATATAGTCAATGCTGTTACAATTCCACAAGCACCAACCCTTTATGTAGGCCTATTACCAAGATTAGAAACATGATAGATGATTGAAAAAACGTAATGAAAAGACATAATGAAAGTTAGTAGTATTATGTGTAGAACCCAAACAGCAACATTGAGTTCAAAGGACTGAAGGGCTTGAGGAGGAAAGCCTGCAATAACCTGTGGGAAATCCTCAACTTCCAGCCCGACCCATGCTCCATACAGGACAGTGTAATATTTTAAATGCATACAGCCTGTATTGTTCTGTATTCACCAATGAATGGACAAAATACTGTATATACAGTAAGGCACTCAACCACAGAAAAAAATGTTAAAGAGCACAACAACAACAGCATACATATCAAAAACGCACAACGGAAGTGCAGATTGCCTCTGCACTTAAGAAGACTGGGATGGAATGAGCTAAAGGCTACCCGTCTTGTGCATGGCATTGGCCCTGATGGATTCTTGCTGGTCATGCACAAAAAAATCCTCCTAATCAGGTATTTACTTAATGTGCGCAGGAGGTTTGTGCATTGCTGACACAACACAGATGTTTCAAGAGGGCAGGCAGGAAGGCCGGCTGCAGAATACTGCCTCTCCCCCGTTTCCTGAATGCTGTACGAATTAGATATGTCCAAGGAATGCTCATTTGCTTGGTATGCCCGACCAAAAAATGATGCCTGCATCACAGGGCTGCTTCTGCATGGCTGAGTTTATGTGAGTATCTTAGAGAAGGAGAAGAAGGAGGAGGAGGAAGTGGGCGTCCGACGGTAATAAGGGAAGCTAACAGGGGGACAAAGGGGTCAGCTGTCCTGGGCCCAGGGAGAGATGGGGCCCAGAGTTGGGTCCTCATTAGTTATTGTGTGGGGGACCCTTTCAAATGACTTTGGCCCGGGCCTGGTAAAAGCTGTCGTCGGCTCTGACTGTAATAACCTATGTCCCCACTCCTTGAAAAAGAAAAAGAAAAAGAAAAAAGGGGCTTGGAAAAGGCTGCCACAAAGCCAGGCCATGTGGGTAATGGCTTCTTTTGGTTTTGAATGCTGGCACGGCCGGTCCGGAGCATGGAAAATCCTGCACGTCTCTCGGCACAGCGCCGCCTCTGAAATGTTTATGTGCCCCCTTTAAGCACCAGCTAGCCACACGCCCGACCGATTCATGAAGAAAGGGGACCTTATGTGCGTAAAACATTTAGGAGGGACATTTATCTAGTTAGCGCCCTGCTAACTATCTCTGAACTATCGCTGAGGTGGAACATTGGGTGACAGTTGTGTGTGTGTGTGTGTGTGTGTGTGTGTGTGTGTGTGTGTGTGTGTGTGTGTGTGTGTGTGTGTGTGTGTGTGTGAGTGTGTGTGTGTGTGGGGGGGGGGGGTGTGGGGGGGTGTGTGTGTGTGTGTGTGTGTGTGTGTGTTGGTTGTGCGGAGTAACAGGGACAGATTTTTGTGGCTTTTCTGTGTGATGGGTCGCTTCCTCACAGCTCATTCTCTGTAGTCCACAGGGACTAAGAAGATGTCAGGAAGAGAGAGAGAGATGTACCCGTAGAAAGAGATTGAGCATTGGTCTCTCTTTTTTTAAATGCCCAAACTTCAGTTTAATGGTTTGAGCCTGAGTCAAGGCAGGCTTTGACTTACAGCAATGAATCATCTTGTGCTTTTGGGACCGTCTGGCATTCCAGGCCTAATGAAACAAATTATGGCCCAATGACCAGGCTAAACAGTGCCATAAAATGGCACTGTTATCCACTGCACAATGTCACACTGACCAGCATTCGCTGTGTACTTTGTAAATCACACCACCCCAAATACCTACAATACCCCCCCCCCAACTATCCTTCCCATGTATTGTGTTTGTTTCAGTCACCAACGCACTTAACTTACCAGAATACTGTTACCCAGCAGCAGGGCTGGACTGGGATGAAAAATCAAGCCGGGCATTTTCAGCCAAGACCGGTCCACCAGGCATTGAGAGAGACAATGAAGCCTGTGGTAACATTTGAAGGGTTTATTTGCTAAACGGTGTATCTCCATTGTTTGACTTTTGCATTTTATTATTGGAAATGACTGTTCAGAGGTCCTATCACCTATGTGTGAATTCTTACCATTCAAATATTTTGAGAACATACTTTTTTAACCTATATAAAATGCATTTTGCAATGCAATTCAATGGAATGCCCAATATAAAATGACAATTTCCCAACATTCTACAAAATGGAGATACACCGTTTTGCAAATAAACCCTTCATTTTTAGTCATCTATGACGAGCTATTTTGACCACAAGAGCCAAAATGAATATTTAAATCTGACTCAAAGAGGTTTACTATAGAGGCATGAGGACTGATAACATTACATAAAGGGGAAGGCTAGGCCAAAATCATCAACAGTCCACCAGGCAAATGCCTTGTATGCCCTATGGCCAGTCCAGCCCTGCCCAACAGTAAGTCTTTTCTACTGAGGTCATGTTTTTGGACTCTAAAAGTCCATATTTATGAGCAGAGGAGGGTTGAAGGGCTGGTTTCGGTGGTTAGTGGTCAACAGAATGAGGGCTCTCAGGAAGTTGGAGAATCAGATTTCTGACCAGTGCACTTCATGCCCATGACCAGGGCTGCTGACAGATTTTGCTGGGCCCAGGACAAAGTCATCTGAAAGGGCCCCTTACCCAATACATACAATGTAAGGGGGACCACATTCTGGGCCCCCTATCTCCCTGGGTCTGGGACAACATACCCCTTTGTCCCCTGTCGACGGGCCTGCCCATGGTTATACGGACATGTTCTTCATAGCAATGTCAAGTTATTGGGTTCATTCTAATTAATGGAAGGGCTGGGCGGGATGTTGTTTGCCCATGATGACTGGCAAGAATAGGTGCTTGGCAGTTAGTTCTAAGTACGCCCACCACTCATAATCTCTCTCTCTCTCTCTCTCTCTCTCTCTCTCTCTCTCACTCACTCACTCACTCACTCACTCACTCACTCACTCACTCACTCACTCACTCACTCACTCACTCACTCACTCACTCACTCACTCACTCACTCACTCACTCACTCACTCACTCACTCACGCACGCACGCACGCACGCACGCACGCACGCACACACGCACACAACGTAATGTCTTACTTGAGAATTGGCCCTCATGAACGGTGAGCTGACATTGCAGAATTTCTCATATCTCTTCTTTGGTACGTTCCGGCACTCTATCTTGATGTCTTGGTTGTCCTGTAATGACATACACAATGAAATAAGAGATGGCATTTAAAGTAGTCAGGTGTGGCATACATTTATGAGTAATCTGATGGCTATAACGATAATTCATGAATATTAACAGGGAGACTGGATAAGCACAATAAAGCTAGAATTTCTGATATTAACATAGAAGTAGAAGAAGAAAACGGATAGACTGTTAACTTAACATAATGTAACACGAGAATAAGAAAATATGTCAAATTGTGAAATGAAGCTATCAGGAGTGCAGTGTCATACAGTACCTTGACAATGAGACTGGAGAACCGCAGATTGGGGGAGAAGGAGATGTTGAGGCGTGCTCTGTAGGCGTTCTCTCCACGGTTCTCCAATCGTGTGTCCACCACCATCCTCCTGCGGGACGCCTCGATTATCCTCTCCGATGCCTCCCCCTCGTCCTGATTCAAGCACACCGTTCCCCGTGTGTGGATCACCTGACCACAGAACTTCCTGAAGTAACACATACAAGAGAAAGCTCTGAAGTGCTCCACAGATTGACTTCGACAACAAAGTGTGACACACTCAGCTTGCAACATTGTATGGGCTTGAATTTCTTTCTTTTTTTTTAAAAGATATTTTGTCGGTCTTTTTCTACTTTATTTGACAGGACGGGATGAGGGGTGGACATGAAGCAAATTGGGAGAGAGACGGGGAGGGTTCGGCAAAGGACCCGGGCTGGGAATCGAACCCGGGTCAGCCGCCACTGTGTATTTAAAATCTGACTCAGGTATTTTTGTTAAATAAATATCCAAGTGATCAGTGTTTTTTCCAACATTCATGGTGACTGCGACGGGTTTGATGATGAGGATGATGAACCTACTGTACCTCCTGGTGATGAGGTCAGTGTGGGACTGGAGCACGAGGTTAGGGACACAGCGGTCATCCTCATCACAGCCGTTCCAGAAAGGCAGCTGCAGAGTAATAACAATGAAGCCAAGTGAAGTCAGCCACTTGTGAAATCAAACACTTGCAAGACTCATCTCTCAAAGTCACAAAACCACCTCAGACTTCTGAGTGGTTTTCTTTGTTATTAACATGAGAAACAAACATCAATACCAAAATTATCTGCACATCCACTTTCCAAAAACGTGTACATGCCAAACATGAGATTGTTTGGAGAGTTTACTTTTACGCAACGGCATTGACACGGCAGTTTGTAAACAGTTTATGTCGCAGTAAGCACTGAATTAATAAGACACCCTTTGGTGGCAAAATAAATAGGAACCTCCATCACACCTCTTGTTCTTCTATTAACTGTAATTGTTATTTACGTATGTCATTTCCTTAGCAACGAGAGTAGCCTCATAAACTAAGTGCTACAACTTGCATAATGGCATGTGATTTCCTAGAGAATGTACTACGGCACGATTGCAGTTGGACCTCCCTGTGTGCTTGAAAAACCCCTCGTTGCCTTTGTCCGTGGGAAAGCAATTCCTACTCAGCCAGAGGCCGAGTAGTAGACACAACTTATATTCTCACAAATCTTCCGCTAGAGAAAGAGGTAGAATAAACAAGTCTCTTGCAATTGCTTCTGCTTACAGTACCACTGGACAGAGCTACGAAAAACACTTGACGTATACATTGTGGTGATTAATGCGTAAAGGAGAGTTTCTACCAATTTCAACATGTACTGTTGTAGTGTTGCTCGCACTACCCTTGACTTTTCAATTCCTGATGACACAGAACAAGGCCTGGCCATTTCAATGGGGGCATGGTTTGTTAACATAAAAAAAACATCTTAACATACTCAAAGTATCAACTCAAACGTTATGCAACATCAGTGGACACCTTTCAATACAGCAATAATTTTTAAGACGCTTTTCTTTTATAGCATAATGTAAATAAACCACGAAATGGCTGAACAAAAAATGCCATGTCGTCGGGTAGGCCTACTGTCAAGCCAAGGGTAGCATGAGCAATATAACTGCATGTTGATTGTTGAAATTGGCAGGAATTCTCCTTAAATGCTCATTTGTGATTCGATCTGGAGTCTTTCAGACCAGAAATAACAGAATAAGCATGTTGCCCAGACTTCAAAACAAAATTTACGATAATGTGACATGACAAATAGTATCAGCCAGCCATGGCCCAATGGTTAGGGAGTTGGTTTCTGGATCAGGGGGTCACAGGTTCATATCTCTCCTTTACGTATCATAAATCTTCATCCATGATGTCCTTGAGCAACACATCTAACCCCATATTGCTCTAGGGATTGTACCAAATTACTGTAAGTCTTTTTTGTAAAAAAAAAAAAAAAAAGCCATAGATATGAATACTAGAGATACCATGTTGACCACTCCCTTGTGTTGGTACCTGTATTTTTTTGTTCATGAAAATGCAATGTATTTTCAACAAAATGACCACTTTTATGTGTTTTTGCCAATCTTTCAAGAATCAGTGATGTACTGTATGTAAAAGAGTCTAAAAGCTAAGTAAAAGCAGTAAGGGCTGTCCCAGTTCCTACTATACGTACCTCGACCTTGATAGAGGTGGGCCAACCGTCGTCCATCACCGGCCCCTGGTGCGAATCCAGGGCGTCCACCTTCACACTGAATACGATTGGTCGAGCATAGTCGGTAGTTTCCTAAGAAGAAGGAAATCAATAAGCTTTGCAAAACTTTGTAAAACTTTGCGCCAAATACAGAATATAACCTATATGGTTCTTCCACATTATGCTCTTAGTATTGTCTGAAATTTACTTGTTCACAATTCTCCTTTGGCTAAGGCCTGCCCTAAAGTGCTTTTTGACCAATCACATCGCAGCAAAAGGACAACCTCGGATAGTTTTGACGGCGCGCCATTGAACTCAATGCTGAAATCACATGTTTTCAAGTAGGCCTACAGTAGGGTTTAGCAAGATATTACGGTTGTATTATTATTAAAATATGATTGTGCCTGGGGTATATTGTGACAAAGGTGCAAGCTTCCCCGCGATGTAACAGGAGGTAATCGATTTCCTCTTTACCTAAAACCGGACTAATATTACTAGCAGTTGAATAGTCTGGCTTGAAGGGTCTCGGCATCCTCACTCGACTAGAAAGCGCACGGATCAACAAGCATACTTTGTGTGCTCCAATCATGCCACCATCTCACTCATGTAACTTTTCAGTAAGGTTGTAAGCAAAACACAAACCTACTTCAGGTTAGGATTTTGGTTTTCTGACCTAAATTCATGAAGAAACAGCAAAGTTAACTGTTAGTCACATCAGGATTGTTTTGACTAGCAGCTGATGGACGTTTATTTTCTTGAGCTATTGAAGACATAAATGCCAAACGTTAATGTTACACATTGATGTGGTAGCTTTGAAGATGACAACATCCATCACGTTGGGTGATTTCGTCCAACAACGTCTACAGTTTGAGCCAAGGACATAGGCTATGCGAGTTAGCTTACCATGGTGCCACTGGTTACAATATGCCTATCGATACCAGGGTGAGAATTTGAGATCCCACAACAGCTAAACAACTCTGATGCATGACAATTCAGGAAATAAAAAATATGAATGGAGGAGGGTTTATTTCTTAAAGTGAACAACTGCTGCGATAGGCAGTCACTGCATTGATCACGTTGATATCACAGCATAGAAAGTTTATCTGTCCGACCACTGTAACCTAAGAGGGCGGGGCTTAGCCAAAGGCGAATTGTCTCTTTTCCACTGCCGGTTTTCTGGTAGGCCTACAGCTCGACAAAGTGCAACTCAGCCGCCACTTTTTGCTTTTCGAATAAGCACGACACAGCTCAATCGTAAAGCAAAACGTGGCGGCCGAGTCGTGCTGTGTCGAGCTGTAGGCCTACCAGAAAACCAGCAGTGGATAAGAGGCAATAGAAAGGTAAAATTTTTATACAGTAACACCGTGCTTCGTAATTCAGTGTAGGAAGCTCTGTGTGCTGCTCTAGCAGTAAGTAATGTGGTAAATTTGAATAGTCTCTTAACTTTTAACTGAGAAATGAGATTTAATTGTATCCCACAGGTTTTATCTACCTTTTATCCACACACACACACACACACACACACACACACACACACACACACACACACACACACACACACACACACACACACACACACACACACACACACACACATATATATATTCTTTATTGTGTTGACTGTGATGTTTGTCTTGTGTGTCCTTGTGCGTTCTTATGCCACCACCAAAGCAAATTTTCCATTTTATGTAAGTTAAATGGACAATAAAGAAGTCTAAGTCTAAGTCTAAGTTGTGAGCTTGATTATAACGTTAACAAGTAAACAAGTGCAAGTAAGCATTTGAGATTAACCGTAGCATTCTTCCAAAATAAATAAGGCACAAACCACCACCATAATCATAATACCATTAGTGACCCGAATTAGAAAGAACTGCTCTCACCACAACGTGGAAGTAGATATGCTCACAGCTCTCCTCCCCTGGCATTAGTGTGAGGTTGCGTGGGCCCTGCTTCTCAGGCTCATCAAATATGGCCCGTGGGGCAAAGCGTTTCTCCTCGATCGACACGTTGTACTGCAGAGCTAGATGGAGAGGGACATGCCTTCATGAGACTACAGTGCACTGCAAAGGTTGCGGTGTTAATTCAACACTAAAGAGTAGGGCCAGCACTCCTTAAATATGGAATGAACATAGCACATATTAACACAAGTTTCCTCTGTGGAACCAAAAACCAAAAGATTGTACTACTATTCATTATTTCATCCGATCACTAAATCCCAGCACTTTCTTCTAGAATAGTCAAGGAAGGATGAAGTTATGGAAACAAGTTGACGTCTTTTATACATCTATGTACCACATACTAACTTATGTAGTGACTGGTGGACCAGGCTTTCACTGTGTGCCTGGTCATTCACCGTTGGCATTAATGGATTTAAATTAGATGGGCACTTTGTCTGAACATATACAAAAGCTTATTGGTTCTGCCTGCTGGAAGAACCTGAAAGTTGACTGGCTCCTAAAAAAAACATTAGTCAACAATATTGAGCAGAAGCACCGACCACTTCTAAGCCAGGCTTAACCTAGCTTAACTTGACTTAACCTGGACACTAAACGCAAAACCATGCAGGAAAGAATGGAATGTTGAAAATCCATTCCTTTCATGCATTTTGTAGGTTGCATTGAATTGGGGTGTGCAGACCGAAACGGTCGGATGAGATACGTGTGATGATATTAGAAATGTGAAATATGCTTCATTTAGTCCGGGAGGATGTTGACATTGACTTTGAGTTCATGGATAGGGTAATGTAATGGATATCTATTCCAGCATCTCTGTCCTCCCAGCACTAAAATTAGGCATACATGGGATGTCCTAGAACAGGCTCTTGAGGTAAATAATGAATAAATAAAATATTCTTTTCAAAATCTGACTTTTACTCCTCATTGATATATATATTTTTTACATGGCAGGTAATGTTTATTTTTCTTTGTAGCTGTGAGGTCATGTCAAAGACATGTGATCCTTAAAAATGATTAGGTTGTCTTTACACAAAGTCTTCATTTTAAAGGAGACCTGTTATTTATTGCTGCTGTCTTGACTCACAGGGAGGAAAGCCTTTAAAAGTCTTCCAGAGGTCAGTCTTTGAGGACAATGCTCACTAACACCGCAGTGCAGTGCCAGCGTTGATATGCCGAAGTTTCAGTCTAATAGGAAGCAGACAATTGCGTGAGGAACAGATTGCAGAAAAAAGCTTTTCAAACTAAAATACCTAATGATTTAGCCTCGTGATCGACACGGCACAATGAGTGAGTGCCACAGACTTTAAAGCTTAGAGGAGTAAAGAAAAAAAAATGTTAGTGAGGGTGAAACAAAACAGAGCAACGTTTCCACTTTAAAAAGTGCTGAGTTTGTATGAAGTGCAATCCCAGCACATCTGCCTGAGGTTAGCAGTACAGCTGTGGGGGAAAATGGCGGGGACACAACAGAGATGTGCTATTGTTTACAAGCCTCTTTGTGTCTCTCTCCCCTGATGCCATCCCCCTTATTTCCCCCTTGGAGCCCACGTGTGTCAACCCACGTGACGTGCTGTTTCTCTCTTCCTCACCCTGCATGTATGTAACATGTGGTGGTGCGTCAAGATGGATATTCAGGGGTCATGTGGGGTTAACCTGGAACACTGAGGCCACCAAAGGAGTTTGGTTGTAAGCAACTGGACTTCTTTTTGGAGTGCATTTTGCTTACAACTAAGGGCCTTCGGGAAAACATGACCTGGATGAGTTAGACTCTTATGACAGACACTTCGACTCCCCTTTTTGGGTTCCCATAGTAGTTGCTGGATGGTTACGTGTTTGCTACGAGGCAAGACCTGGGTCAGTGCCTACAGAGGAAAATCTCTGAAAATAAATTGTGATCAGCTTCTGGCATAACCCTTGCAGGGTGGGCTGCCTTTCTTGCTCTCAATCAGCGCGCTGGAAACCAGACCTGTCCCTCTGGGATCAGTGGCTGGCTGGACGCAGTGTGGCTCATTCACTCCTTATTTAAATAGTTTACCAAACGCTGACACGGAGCAGGCTCCCTGATATTGCGGCGGCGCTGTAGTTGTCTGGTACAACAATGAAGCATGTGTTGTGTTTTGACTTCAGATTATTGATGTTCTTTAGGCTTCTGATTGGATAATTTAGCATTCCTTTGCGTTGATTTGTAGCAATTTCTTGGGCCTTTTCTGTTGTGCAGTGAGTAGTCCACATTGAGTAATATGCAGACTGGAGACATTAGTCTTGAAACTGACATGACAGGGATTTGTTAAGTAGGCAAGTGCATCTACTAAAGAGCACCGGAAATCTCTGTTTCCGCTTGTTTAGATTGCAAATAGTTGTCTAGAGGTACTTTTAAAAGACTCAACAAACTAAAAAAAAGAAAGAAAGAAAGAAAGAAAACCAGAAAGCGAGAAAGAAAAGTCATTTTCATAGTGAGTCATAGGGTGTTTGATTTGGAATGGCTTTCACAGAAGCACAGGAGAAAGGCACGTCTATAAAAGCACCCTACTGGGACCAAGACAGTCGCTCTTATGCCTCACTGACCCTTTCAACAACACTGAAGTCATTCTGGAGGTCTGAGCGCAGTAGTTCCCAACCTTTTTTGGCCTGAGACCCCATTTTGACTTCCCAGATATCTGGGGACGCACGGCAACACACATTACAAATAAATGTACAGATATTTATTCAAGCTTAAGCCACAACCACAATCTTAAATAGTTGTTATGTTATATTTGTTAGCAATGTTACATTCATTAGAAATATTTATCGATACTCATGATACCACTAGTCATTTCAGGCAACCCCACATGGGGTCCCGACCCCTTTGCGTGTCTAGCTTTTCTCCAGCACCCCCCACCCCACCCCTCTAGCTCTGAAAAACAAGGTCTGTATAGGACAACGAGGGGGTGAACCACTCAACACTCACCGACTTCCTGTGTTGGTCGTATAGGGGTGCGAGACGTGACGTTGAGGCAGACGATAGCTGACATGCAGGTCACGTCCTTGCCACCCCTTCGACAGTCCTTGTTGAAAATGTTGACTTTGCTAGGTTCAAATCTCACTCCTGCATGGATTCGGACCACACTGCGGGACCTGTGGGACATATGTATATGCATGTCTAAAATGTATAGTATACTATGACCACATTTCTCTCTCAGAGAGAGTATTCAAAGTTGAGCAGAGCAAAACATTGTTTCAGATGCCACTTGAGCAATGCATTTGAAAGAAATCTTCAAGTATTCCTTCCAAAATTTGCCTTTGTTTACACAAGAGACAAAAAGATTGAGCAAAGGTTTGCAGACGTTGGTTAGGTTGCTAGGAGACTTGGGTTACTTTGAGCTGACTGACTGCTTCTTTGGCCAGAGCTGCTGGCATATCATGTGAATATTTTAGGAAATGTGGTGAAATGGTGAGTTAGATATTCTCACCACAGAAGCACTGCTGCACCGAGAGATCCGACTGATAAATCCACAAGCCCATCTCCATTGATGTCCATCTTTCCATGGATGCTGCGGCCAAAGTACTGTAGGCCATTAGCCAGTTGTGCTGCCCCAATTCTCTGCGCGAGTAAAGGAAACGCATACATGGCATTAGCATTGCAGTTTGCTCAGATGAATTAACCAATTAAGTTGCTGTGAATGAATGGCTAAAGAGTGAGCTTTGTACAACATGCAGTTGTATTGATCATGCTACCCTTCCTTGACTTGTCAGTGTTTGAAGCATTTTTTGTTCAGCCCTTTCCAATATCTTAGTCAACCCATGCGCCCCAGATAGCAGGCTAGGGTCTTAGAAAGGACTGATCAAAACAATGCAGACTCTCCATATACTGACAAGTCAAGGGTAGTGTGAGGAGTACAGCTGCTTGTTGAAATAGGACGGAATTAGGGCTGTAACGATATTGTATCGAACTGAGATATCGTGATACACAGAGTCATGATACTGTATCGCGATACAAGGAGGCAGTATCATGATACGCCCTTTTAACATTTTGGTACTCATCATCCCAGAAAACAACCACGATATGAAGGGATAATGCTTCCAAGCATCATAATTATTATATAGAAACTTTATTAAAATTATTAGTAGCCTCTTGTAACCTATTCTACCTATAAACTGTCATAGTTTTTATTCATAAAGTTTATAATGTAGGCAAATGTGAAATCGTGGGGTGTATCGAACCATAGGTCATGAATCGTGATACAAATCGAATCGTGAGTTGAGTGTATCGTTACAGCCCTAGACGGAATTCATGCACACACATAGCTGAAAACAAGCATCACCTGTTTGTATTTGCGAAGTATCCTGTTCCGTTGGCTGTAAAATACATAAATGGCACCCCGGTGGTTGTCCTCCAGTGGAGCGCTGATCACCACGTCATTGTACCCGTCTCCGTTAAGGTCAGGCACAGGGGCCAGCGCTGACCCAAAGCGGGCGTTTTGCCCCTGGTCTTGGACTTCCAGAGACCCCTCTAACACAAACCGGGTCTGGTGGGGTGAGAGAAGTGCAACCGGACTGGACTGGTTAGAGATAGAATCAAAGTCTTCAGTGTGACCAATGAAGAATAATGTCAAGTACACACGGATATATTGCTGCATGCTAGAGGGTTTAGCTGGAAAGTATCTGTTAAGTAAGTGTGACTAATATACCAAACAAAATAAAAAACAGAATC
Source organism: Engraulis encrasicolus (assembly GCF_034702125.1). NCBI lineage: Eukaryota > Metazoa > Chordata > Actinopteri > Clupeiformes > Engraulidae > Engraulis > Engraulis encrasicolus. Next base: position 25,280,129 of record NC_085878.1, read on the forward strand.
TCCTATGCCGTTAGGGAGAGACAATCCTTACTGTCAGATGAAGGAACATCATGTCTCTGCTACCTTAACTCTCTCTCTCTCTCTCTATCAGATGGCTTAAGTTACTGTTTGAAATTCTTTCCCACAAGGACAAATAGCAAATGAAAGACAAAACCCACAGTAGTTCACTTGTATTCTAAATCAGCCAAAACCTCATTTTCAAATTCCATTGTTTTCTTTAGACGAACTCCTGCCCTGAAGACATCTGTTTTAAAAAGTAGCCAACATCAGGCCTCCCATGTGCTCATGGTCAAGCAATTGAAGAGTTTTTTTGGTCTTTTTTTGAACAGCGACTGAGACTGTGCAAGAACTTTGCGATCAGATACCCCGACAATGATGTGAAGTAAGCTTGAAAGCATTCGCAAAGTTTTTAAGGGTAATTAGCCTTAGTTCCTGGAATGTTTTAGGAAAAGGTGCGTTGGGTTTCTCGAGCAAGCCGCAGCTGTGTCATCTATTGTGTCAAGCTCACACACATCATCTACAGACGTTTTTACCCTCCATTTCGGTTTTGTGATATACGGCGGCGGGACAAGTAAGGGAAGGGGCAAAATGAGCTCACTTGTTTTTTCAGCCATCCTTAAGGAGTAAGGAGTGAAAGGGGAGGATTATTCCACCACTCTGTGGAGTGTGCACTGAGCTCTCAGCGCCAACTAGATAGCAAGCAAGCAAGAAAGAAAGCAAGGACAGGGAGGGAGGACCAGGTCCATTGTAGGACTTTTATTTAAACCACATGGTGTCCTGTCTAGAGTCTCCCAAGATGGCCACTCTGTGGATGGTCCAATTACAGCCAACTGGCCAGTCCCCTATACAAGTCTGTCTGCCTTATTCACAAGGTGTTAAGTCTGGGCTGAGACTGAGACTGGGTTGAGGAGGGGCGAGTGGGGGAGAGTAGCTTTAAATGTTTAAGTTTAAATAGAATACTTTATTGATTGGTATTTCCATGGAGCTACAAGAGTTAGCGCCGAGGCTGTTTTGGGGAAAGGCCTAATAAAACCTGCTGGAGAGAGGGGGCCTGGCTGCCTGCACTGTCTTTCTAATGAACAGAACTTTTTTTTGTGTTTTTTCTCTCAAGCGGTTTCCACCTATTAGGACCTTTCATCCACGAGCAGCAAGTAATTAGCTTTGAAGGGGTAAATGTTTTCCTACTGAGTTCACCATGCACTTGTAGTGTAGTGTGGTGTTGTTAATGAAGGCACGCCTTATTCTATTTAATGCGTGATGGCAGGTGCCCTGTGTCTCGCACTTGGAGCAGGTTGGATTAATCAGTACGTACAGTTATACACTGGAGTCAGTTCACTTACAGTTTTGTTTAGTAAAAAGTTAATGGAGATGGTGCTTTTTTTTTCTTACAGCCGAACGTGAAAAATGTCAGCTGTCATGAAATAATATATTGAACAGATCTCATTAAATGTGTAGCTACAGTATTTCGTATGACATGTAAATGTGTGTTATATATACATCACCAATCCAAATGAAGATTTTTGTGGTCAAAGAGTTAAATAGTTGGATCTGGAGGTTACAAGTTCAACCCAGTTACCACTACAAAAAATGTGGGTGGGGGTGGGGGAGTCACTATGTTATAGAATACAGTACATATATTCCTAAAGTGGGTAGCGAAGGGGAGTAGAGTTGGCCCCGCCAGGTCTCACACCCCGGCATTCTGGGTAGTAAACTGGGGCTCTGAACGCTACACTTTTCCGCAATCTTTTTTCTCTGACATGATTAACAGAAATATTAATAATGCACGCGTCCTGTTTGGCACTGTGGAAAAGCTAGCAAGGCCCCCAAATCAAATGCCCTCTGAGTTCCTCTCAGTCAGCAAATGCAATGAGTTTGCATCCTTTTTCAAAGGTAAGATTGAAAAAATACGTACAAACATACTCACACATGTGCAACCGACCCAAGATTCGGACCAACTTGTTACGGTGAAGTTAAATCCTAACCTCATGAGAAATTTTAATTTAGTTGATGTGGACATTCTTAATAGAACGGTACAAAGTCTTAGCTCCTCTACATCTGACTTAGATATTCTACCAACAGCCTTCTTCAAATCCATCTTACACCTAATATCACCAGATGTACTTCAGATCATCAACACCTCACTACAAACAGGCATATTCCCAGGCTGTCTGAAAGAAGCAGTTGTGAAACCCTTACTGAAAAAGAACAACCTGGATGCACTGGTACTAAACAACTATAGGCCCATATCCAATCTACCATTTATGGGTAAAATAATAGAGAAAATTGTTTTTAACCAATTAACTGCCTTTTTAATGTCTAATAGCTATTTTGATAAGTTTCAATCTGGTTTCCGTGCCTACCACAGCACTGAAACAGCTCTTATCAAAGTTATGAATGACATAAGATTGAATTCTGATGCTGGCAAATCATCCGTCTTGGTACTTCTTGATTTGAGTGCTGCTTTCGATACAGTTAATCATTCTATACTACTACATAGACTGGAACTCTGGGTTGGTTTTACGGGCATAGTGATCGACTGGTTAAAATCGTACTTACAACAAAGAAGTTTTTTTGTCGCCATTGGAAGACATACTTCATCACCAATGTCTCTGGATTGTGGGGTCCCCCTCCATTCTGGGACCACTACTGTTCAATCTGTATATGTTGCCACTGGGACACATTATCGAGAATAACTCCATAAATTACCATAGCTATGCGGATGATACCCAGCTCTACTTATCTATGTCCCCCAATGACTACACCCCCCTTGAATCACTCTATCATTGCATGGACCAAATTAACAAATGGATGTCTCACAATTTCCTCCAGCTGAACACAGAAAAAACTGAAGTAATTATATTTGGGAAAAGAGAGGAGAGACAAAAGATTGCTACTATCCTTGAAACGAAGGGACTGAAACCAAGGGAAACAGTTAAAAATCTTGGGGTCCTCATTGACAGTGACCTAAATTTCAACAGTCACATGAAAGCTATTACTAAGTCTGCATTCTATCACATAAAAAACGTCTCTAAATTTAGGGGCCTGATGTCTAAACATGATCTGGAGAAGCTAATACATGCCTTCATTTCTAGTAAAGTCGATTACTGTAACAGTCTGTTTACTGGCCTCCCAAATAAGACCATTAAACAGCTTCAACTGGTACAAAATGCAGCTGCAAGGGTTCTTACAAAGACAAGGAAGTTTGACCACATTACTCCAATTTTAAGATCGCTGCATTGGCTCCCAGTAAGCTACAGAATTGATTTTAAGGCAATGCTACTTGTATTTAAATCATTAAATGGAATGGGACCCACATATCTACTGGATATGTTTCAGCTGTATGCACCGGCCAGGTCACTAAGGTCAACGGAGAAGAATTTGCTGGTGATTCCAAAAGTCAAAACAAAATGTGGAGAGGCAGCCTTTAGCTTCTATGCTTCAAAGCTTTGGAGCCAGCTTCCAGATGACGTAAAAAATGCACCTACTATTGATAGCTTTAAATCTAGACTCAAGACAAAGCTGTTCTCAGATGCTTTCTTAAATTATTGAATGAAAAGACGGTAAAATAAGAGAAGTAAATTAGTAAAATAAGAATTGTTTTTCAAGGTTTTATGTTTATTTATGTTTTATTTTATTATTATTTTTACCTTATGTTTTATCTTAATGTTTTAAATGTTTTTTTGACTCTAATTCATTTCCCTGTTTTCCTTTCATTTACATTTGTTAACTTTGTGAAGCACATTGAGTTGCACCTGTGTATGAAATGCGCTATATAAATAAACTTGCCTTGCCTTGCCTTGCCTTGCCTTACACTAAAGAGCCAGGCTCGTTGGCGTGACAGTCAGATCGCACCCACGGGCAACAAGCCTAGTGATGGTCACTCCATCACAAAGTGTTACTGCAAAAGTGTGCAATGGCTTCCACACTGCCCAGGTGATCTGTCTGCACTCATTTCACAGTGAGCTTACCTCAGTTGGACCAAAAGATAGTTATATTATTTCGAATCTAATGAGTTCTAATGATTAAAATAATTTAATTAAAACATTTATATCAAATATAAGGCACGAGGGGGAAGGATAAGAAATAAACAATAAGAAATAACTGTTTGGCCAATGTGTAATAGTGATGATAGTCATGTACTTTCTTTGGAAACAGTTAGTCGCAAGAAAAGGAGGAATGATGTGTTACGAAGCCATTTCCAGTCTAGAGCCGTGTGTAAATCAACTTTTTTTTTAGCAGAAGACAGACCATCGTTTTCCTAGAAACGAGGATGCAGAAAAGGCAGACGCATGTGTGACTCAATGGTGATAGTAAATGGTTCTCGTCTTTCTTCCTTCTGAAGTCGAGCTCCCCAAGTTTCCCCCTATACCCATCCCTTGTGATACCCTCATTCCACACAGCAACACACAGTCATGCAACACGTCCTCTCACCTGCTCTGTCACACAGTATATATGTTTTCCTGTAATGTACGGTAGGAAAATATGACGCATTGAGTGACTCAATGATAGCAAATGGGTACCGTTTTCCCGTCTGATGTCAAGAAGTCCATCTCTTCTTTTGTGGGGCCCTCATCCCACACAGTAATAACCATATAATAATGCATTTCAAGTTTTACATAGCGCTTCTCTCAACAGTGTTCTTCTACATTGCCAAGAGTTGGCAAGATAGCAGTTACATCCTTCTGAAACTGTAATTTGTAAGCATATCTAGGCAGCATTTGGATGATACACAATCATGTAACACGTCCGCTCACCTGCTCCGTCACACGGTATATATAGACTTTTCCTTTCTCCCAGCCGCCGCTGAAGAACATGGGGGCGCCCACAAGGAGGTTGTCTGTCACACCATCTCCATCAATGTCCACGGGAGCAATCTCACTGCCGTAGTAGGAACCTATCTGTAAAACAAAAAATCAACGGCACTTACATCACATCCCCAAACTAAAAAAACGCACAAGGCAGAGGACGCTTTTTTACTTACAGAAGTAAAGTGTGGTGACTATGGCACTTGGTGAAAAAAGCAAGTGAGAAAAATGTGTTACACTGTCCTCTCGAAAATCTTTGAGGTATAACAGTGGCTTTTATGTACAGTCTTTAATAGGAAGAAGTGAGATAGTTACCGGATTCACAAGACAAAGGAGGCACTATAAAGTCAGTTTCCAGTCTAAACTCAATGTGATGGATATACTTTGGCTTTGTAAGGCACAGTGGGGGGATACAGTTATTTGTGTTGTGACAGTATAAAACCCCATGACACCCCCCTTCCCCCTTCTCCTCCCCGCCCTTCATCATCCAGGTGTGTTCCCCATGTTGCTTTTTCCTTCTTCTGTCATTTTATGTTCCGTTAAACAGCCATAAAGCTGAGTCCAATGATCACCCCGCCAAAGAATGTGAAAGTCTGTCCCCCGGCTGTTGTTGTTTTTGTCTGTGGTGTTAAGAACTTGTTTGATTCTCGTTCCTCTTCTTTCCCCAAATGGTGGGGGCTGACTGTGTGGCAATTTAGGCACTCTGCTTTGAATTACCAAAATGGCAAGCACATGGGGTTGGGGTTGTCCCAGCAATGTCTGCCTTTGGCTTTTTGGGAGAACACATCTGCAGCAATAGGTACTTGTACACACACCTCAGTCATTTTCACACCTTGCGTTTGTGACCTAGATCCTTGCCTTTGGTTGTAGGGAGAAAACATCTGCCAACCCTCACTTTGTCACTGACAATGATTTGCTATGATCAGACAACATTTGGGACTTAGAAATAATTTCAGCCACCTGGTATTCTTTATTCTTTATTCCACTAGATGATGTGAAAAGAAGGGTAAGTTAAGTGTGTGTGTGTGTGTGTGTGTGTGTGTGTGTGTGTGTGTGTGTGTGTGTGTGTGTGTGTGTGTGTGTGTGTGTGTGTGTGTGTGTGTGTGTGTGTGTGTGTATTTTGTGTGTGTGTGTGTGCACCCGCACCCGTTCAACTTTGCAATGCATGGATTTGTGTGTCTGCCTCAGTGTGCAGCACACATGTTTGTCTGTGGTTGTGTTTTCTTGTGGTGCATGTTTATGAGATAGGAAGTAGGAAGTAAGACGTTCTCTACCTGTTGTCCCTTAAGCGAGTGCAGTATCGTGAGGTTGCCTTCATTTGTCAGCGTAAACACAATGACCTTGCCAGTGTGGTTGAACCTCGGAGCTCCGGCCACGTACAGCTGACCGTTTCTGGCAGACACCACCGAGGTCACGGTGTAGCCTGTCAAGCATGGATGAAAACAAAAAAAAAATCACTCACGGTTCCTCTACTGTACATTGCCAAGAGTTAGCAAGATGGCAATTACATCCTTCTGACCGTGTCATTTGTAACCTTATCTGTTATACAGCGTTCGGAATCACACATCACAATTACACAATGCGCAATATCCCCTTTTTTTGGTCACGGTGCAAATGACACCCATCACACCATAACGTTCACATCCTTTTGGGTTTTTGTCTTACTCACTGGAAGTGGTGTGAGGAAAACAATCCGTTCATTATGTTGGGTGGGGTGATCTTTGCTGTCCGCCTATACTGAACTGCAGCAAAATTTCGGCTTCCTTAAATCAGTCCCTAACTGGCAAAAGATGCAATAGTACATCTGCAATTGCTGAACCGCAATCAGTCCTCTCTCTCTCTCTCTCTCTCTCTCTCTCTCTCTCTCTCTCTCTCTCTCTCTCTCTCTCTCTCTCTCTCTCTCTCTCTCCACTCCGGCTGGCACAGTCTCTCTCTCCCCACGCTTATTAAGTGAGCGCAACCAGATTCGTGCCTGTGCCTCTGCCTCCGGCCGGGCTGCATAATGAGTCTGGAATAGTCTTCCGTCATCAGCAGCAGCAGGCATCAGACAGCAGGCAACAGGCAGTACAGGGCCCTGATGGGAAATGGGAAAAGCAGAGTCCCGGTGGACCGGGGATGTGGGGGATAGGGATACCCAGTGGAACGTTTATGGATAGGGCCACAGCAGCAGCGGTGGCGTCAAACCACAAGGGCTGCAATGCAATGCGCTTGCCACATGCTCGTCCGGGAGACAGAGAGAGAGAGAGAGAGAGAGAGAGAGAGAGAGAGAGAGAGAGAGAGAGAGAGAGAGAGATGAAAAAAGAAGGGCGTGTTGCTTGATAAGCAGTTGGTAAGGAGGTGTGCTGCTCCTTTCAACCAAACTTCCTACTCAGACAGACCCTCTGCTTCCCTTTTAATTGTCATCCCATTTCCTATTCCCATCCCTTTCCTCTTCATTTCACACCTTGATATCCCACAGCAGACGACAGGATGTCAGTTTGTCTGGGAAGATCCTCATACATCAAGGCCATTCGGAGAGAGAGAGAGACAGTAGACTGTACAGTAGCTCTCAGTTTCCCTAACAACGGGCCCAACAACAATCCATTTGAATGAAGGTTGCACCTTCAAACTCCAAAAAGAAGCCCAGCACTTTACAAGTTAACTCTTGACTAATGGCTGTATATACGTACTGTATATATAATATAAAGTCATTTCTTTTGAGAAAGGAAGGCAGTTTTATTACCAAGGTATGCGCCATGATTTTTCAGCTCCTCAGGGAACTCCTTTGAGTACGAAGACTTCGGCGGGATCACTTTCCCCTGGCGCGTCTCCTTCAAGACTGCCCCATTCCAGTCATAGGCCCCCGGTGCACCGACTAGGATTCCATCCTGCCAATGAAATGAAGTGAAAGGGCACAGACATGATTAGAAAACCTTTGAATGTCCACGTCCAGACTACTATGTCTGCAATTCTTTCTGAGTAGCTTTCCCCTTTCTTTGTCACTTACATTTGTATGTCACAAATGAATTTGGAATTTGTGCTTTGCTTTACCTTGAAGTATTTCAAAAGGTCCTTGATACCTCTTGGCCAGGGCATGGAAGTGAACCACCTGTCCCAACTAACCGGGTCCAGAACACAGGCCTCATTTCCTCACTAATTAGACAGACTATAGTGGGCCAATTACGAACTTAATTAGTTGATTGAACTATTTGAGTTGGGAGCGGGGCACTGTGCAGCAGCGGCCATTTGTGTTAAAGTTCAACTTATGCTACTGCATTGCAGCAGTTTATTCTCAAAGTGAATGAAAAAGATCATTGAAATGCATTCCGTGCTGTGACGCCATATTCTTGCACCCGAATATGCTCTGATTATAATGCAGTAGCTGATAATTAAACTTCACATTACATTACACTTAGCTGATGCTTTTATCATTAGTGACTTACAGTTATTTCATGGTATTGGTTAAAGTCCCTGGAGTAATGTGTGGTGAGGTGCCTTGCTCAAGGGCACTTCAGCTGGATGGAGGTGTAGGGAGAGGTAAGGGTGGGATTCAAACTTGCAACCCTCTGACCTTAAGACCCCCCGCCCCCCCCCCAACCACTTGGCCATGGCTGCCTTCTGCCTTGATGTGCGATGAAGTCATTGGGTCTGTCCTGTCAGGAACCTGTTAGCTTTAGACAGCAAAACATTTTCCAGCAGCCACCACAAATGGCACAAATGGAATTTCGTCAAAAAAGTCTTTGAATCTCTTTGGAAAAAGGATACAAGCGCAATGCACGGATGAGTTATCCGCTCACTACAGCGAAGGAAAATACAGTAAAAGAAGTCAAAAAGACCTTCTCTGGGGAAAAGATTATTTGTTTGGTGGTGGACCCGTTACTATGGTACCATTTCTCCAACCAGCTCAGTACTAGAGGCCAAAGTACTTTTTTTACAGTGTGTCTAAGGACAGGATCCGGCCTGAACTGCACCCCTTGCTGGGTGGCACGCATATGTCAAAGTCTACCCTGTTGCATAAGCACAGCAAGGGTCATAGCATCTTTAGAGCAACATACATAATTGCATGAGTTTGCAGGGCTCAGTAAGCAATCATGGCACTAAGCGGTGCAGCAATGCAGTTTATTTTGGATGCTTTAGTTATCGGTAAAGAAAAGTTCACGAGTTCAATGAAACCGGCCTGCGTTTACTACCCATTAAAATGAATGCTACATAAAGCAAGGCAGTAAAAAAGGTGAACCTTTGCTGCTTTTGGACCAATTAGATTTTGACAGACGTGTGCATTGCCAAAAGGCATCAACAGTTCGGCAGAGCCTAAACACCTCATAGATTTAGACCAAATAAATTACCCTCGTATTAAAAAATGAATGAAAGAGGCCGAATAAATTACGGTAAGTAGAAAGCAAATAAAATAAAATGTAAAACTTGTTGGGGAATTGGAACTTCTGAGTATGTGACAGGAGACGTTTTTCAAGCTGGCAGAGCTTGCCTCCAGCTAAAACCATCTGTGCTTCTGGGATGGCTTTCCCTTAAAGCCCTCAAATACTTTCCAAAATGTTATCCTGCTTTCAACACTCAGGTTGCCTTTGTTGATCAAGTACTATCCCAGGCATGCAATATTCCAAGAGATGAAATTTCCAGTCATCAACCCCGCCATCTGCAAAATTTACCCCATCGCTCCTCCTCTCTCTCTTTCTAAACGGAGACATAATATGTTATACTCCAAAAAAGCAGGTTATACTTAGACTGTCCCAGGCAGGGGGAAATCAAAGCTGTTACATCAGCACTGGATTTGAAAGGCAGACTGTGCGATCGGTGTCTGCTCCTCAGGTACAGTTTGGAAATGGAGCGTTTTGGCCAGACTACTGCGGATGACTGTCCAGCTGTGTCAGACACCAAGCCAACATTCCTCATGATATCAGCGCTTTAGCAAACAACTGTGCATGAGAGAGAGAGAGGGGGGAGGGGGGAAGAGTGGAGGGGAATGGTGCAGGAATTGGGGGACAAGTCGGGGGGAGGGAGTAATCTTTCCACATTTCCTAAAAGTCTGTCAGGCCCTCACGACAAGATTCGTCCCGAGAGGAAGACAGTGTCTCATTCACGTTTTTTTGGAGGGAGGATACAGATGCATGCAACACTAAATCACAATGACCCGACTCGAGCAGAGTGCAGCAGAGCAGAGCAAGAGTCTGGATTGGAGCTGCCTGGCAGGTCCAGAGGAGACAAAACGAAAGAAAGTGCTCAGGGAACAAAACAATCAAACTACATGACAAGGGCGACGGCGAAGCGGCTCACCTCGACAACGTGCGTGGAAAAGCCTGCCTGAGACATCTGGAGGGCAAATGTTGTCCCGTTCTCACTGGTTCCTGCAGAGAGAGAGAGAGAGAGAGAGAGCAAGAGAGAAAGAGAGAGAAAGAGAGAGAGAATGGAGGGTAAAGACTTTTCTTGAAAGCATTTTTTTTTTTGCAGATCTGCAGTTCAATGGAGAGCAATCATGAAGTCATGGACCAAGAGTTATAGCTCAGGATTATCAACTTGTTCAAAGAACTGTGAAAGCACAAATGATTTGCTTGAGCGAGATTTACAGCCCTGCGCAATGTAACCAAAAGAACAAAAAGAAATTCTCAGTCTTCAGATTTTACAGTGTTGGATATGTGTTGCAGAAGGCCCCTTCAGTTTCAATTGGGGTCCACAGTGGCCAATTCTCAACCAGGGGTATGGTATACACAGGCACACTGTAGGGAGCACGTGGAAAAATGAATAATAACAAATGTATGGAGCATAGTCATAATGGGAAAGAGGAAGAGATATAGTGTATGGGTGAGGGGGTACTCATAGTATGATTAAAAAAGCCTTTAGGGGTGTCCAACACAAAAAGTTTGGGAAACACTGGCCTAATAGGTAGGGACCTTGCCTTTAGGCTGAAAGGTGGCATGTTTGACTCCTGTACCAATAGGAAGAAGGAAGGTCTCCTCCACCCACATCCATGGGTTAAATGCCCTTGAGCAAGGCAACACACTGCTCTGGGGACAATAAATAATAACCTGCCGGCACCTACAGTAAATAACTGTAATTTAGCTGCAATCCTGTACCTTCCAAGCTAAAGATTCGATCTCCAAGGGCATCCACAATGTCCTTCAGGGCTGCCTCATCCGTCACATTGAAGAAGTGCTTATCATCCGGGTCACTTGCGATGTATTTAATCTCATTTAGGAAGGCCTCTGGATTAATTCCTCGACGGTTGTAGTAGCCAAGGACCTGGATAGAAATAGAAGCAAGACATCAGTTTGTGTCCCATGCCTGTTCCATGCCCTACGAGCATAGTGCATCTTGGTGAAAGTGACTCATTGCTCATACACCCTTCCCTTAAAGCCCACACTAACCAAGTCTTTTAAAATCAAAGCTGTTTTTGGAGGGCTAAATGCTAGATTTGAAACCCGCACTTATTGTGACTTAGAAGTTTCCAATGAAGTCAGCATCACTTTGACCTCAAAGCATCTCTGTCCAAGGGCGCATGTCTATTTTCAAATAGGCAACCTCATTATCAGCTTAGTCTAAGGGGGCATGTCACAGGGGAACAAGGCAGAAGAAGTTTGTTGCATCATGAAGTTCATGCAGAAATTTTTAGTCCATGTGAATCGAGAACAGAAAGGGGACGGAAAATGCACTGACTGACTGATCTGTTGAAAGAATATGCCATTGATTCATATACCCGCCAACTCTCAATACTTTCCCCTCAGTTTTTTTTCAACAACATGCTTTATCCAACCACATGGCACAAAGTATCATTCCTCGTGAGAGGTGGGGAAAAGGCAAAAAAGGAAACTCACGGCAATAGCGTAGCGCGTTATGCCATCCTTCTCGCTGTCCTCAATAACCTGCTGCAAGTCAGGGCTGTCATGAGACTCTCCATCTGTGATCACAATCATCACTTTCTTAGCTCCACGCCGGCCTCCCTTCTTGAATGCCTGTGTCCTAGGGAAGTGGAAAAGACGCAGTGGAATGCACTTGAGGCCCAGAATGCTAAAGGCCTGAACATAAATTGCACTCTCTTTAACGTGAATTCATCCAGCGAGTCACTTTTGCTCGTCCAACAACTACAACCATCAAATACTGTAGAATTAACGTGAACGATAAACGTTTAACGGCAGATATGCTCCTTTTGGAAGTACACCCCGTGGCGTTGACAGCACTAACCAAAGTCTGCTCCAGTGAGTCGAGCAACAGGTGCACTGAAATTGCGAAAATGGTCTGATAAGGTGAATGTTTATATATGTATATTTTATGGGGGCTATTTTTGTAATACAGCGAAGAGAGACAGGAAATGAGTGGGGAGAGATAGACATGGGGAAGGATTGGGACATGACCCCGGTGCAATGGCATGGCACCTTAGCCCAGTGAGTCACAGCGCCTTCATAAGTTCAAGATTTGGGATTTTGATGGTTTTTCTTACCGTGCTTCGTTGATACCTAGGGCCGTGTTCGTCTCCTCTCCACCACGCTGCTGTATCCTTCGCGCTGCCCTCACCACATCCTCGACTGACTTGAAGTCACTCAAGCTGAACTCATGCACGACCTTCTCACCATACTGCACCACACCAACCTGGAGAAGAAAAAGGTGCAACATTTATTTTTGGATGAAATCCACATAATCATAGAAATAGGAGAAGAATGTTCAAAAGGCATGGGGTTCTTATCCACAGCCAATGTCCAGGTGCTAGTGACACGTAGTCTGTCATGAAAATGGGGTAAATCACAGAATGCTGGCTGACTGTTGATTTACTAGATGTTTATTCTGGTGCAGCGGTAGCAAAACATGTTGGTCACCAAAATAAACATCCAGTAAATCAAAGTCTACCAGTGTGTCACATCTGCGAAAAGAAAGTCTTTTTGCATGTATTTAAATGACAAATAGCCTACTTGAATTTGTCCTGGTCCAACATAGAATTTCTGCAGGATATTGATGAGGAAGTCCTGAACCTCAACCCAGGGGTAGATGGAGTTGGACCCATCCAGGACAATGACAATGTCCATGTATGTTTCACACCCTAGGAGAGACACATACAGTTGAGAAACAAATGTATTTATTTATTTGTTAACTATTGTTTAACGTTTACTGAAAAACCCTTTGCGCAGAGCCGCTTTCACCTTATTGTTTTACGTCACTAAAATGGTCATGAACGAATCTTAATCTGTTTCTCAATACTCTCCTATGCCATAGAAGTGATAGGCTACGGTTTTATTTTTCCGGCAGATAGTGAATGCGCTGTTGAGCCCATCTGCAGAGGCTATCTCTGTGTTCATCACTCTGTAAACACTGCGGTTACACTATCTTTCATTTCTACATCATTCAAAAGGTGCTACAATTAACCACAGTACAGCCAAAGATTTTCTTAAGTAGATCAAGATACATCATCTTGATTCATTTCTGGGATCCATTTCTTATCAGGTAAACGCCCCTTTAGGAGACCAACGAGTTTGAGAATAAATTACGCCCCTAGAGAGTACATGTGTGGAAATGAATCCTTGGATCACCGCAATTCCCTTAGCGCTGCATCTGGGATCCCTCAGCCCTTAGATGGCGATAGTGCACAATCCATGTTGCTGCCACCAAACGCAATGGACAGAGAAGAAGAAGGGGGGACAACGCCCCCTTAGGAGACCTGACTTTTGCACCAGGGCATCAGGATTTGGCTGATTAGCTTTGCCGATTAGCAAGGCACTTCCTCGTCGCAATTCCACCACCACTTCGCTCAAAGAGGATGGACACGATTGGTGGGTGCTCAAGTTTAGTGTTGGGCACACATACCTATACAGGTGTGTGGTTGGGCACCTCCATGCATCCAATGCCCATCTTCCATATATCTTTCTGGTCAATCGTAAGTCAGTCATTAACGTGGCACGTAATTGGCTGAGTAAACTGGTGGCGGAAACGACTCCATCTTTGAAGCTGAAAAATGTGTTCAATTTTGACTGAATTCACTAGCCTAGCATTTCCCATTGAAATGACTGGAGGCGGGACTTATTCACTCTCTCCAGTTCTTATACTACCTCCATGTTTAACACGTTGTTTTTGCATTGGGTGGGCGGGGTTTGGGATATCTTGGTTTGATGGAGTATCGTTGGTACAGCTATGCAGGGGTGTATTTCTCAAAAACATCTTGCTATTTGCAACGCAATTTCCCGTTGGCAACTACCCAAGTTGCTAACTGGCTAGCAACTACGCTTTCAAGAGACACACCCCAGTACATGAGTATAACAACACAACACAGAGTTTGTATCATCACAGTTGGTCAACTATATCGCCTTGGGGACTTACTTTGGAAAGCAGGGGCGATAGCTCGAGAAAACTTGAAGCTGGAGTTGACTCTGGAGCATATTCCAGTGCTGTAGTAGGAGCTGCCGCACTCATGGGCCCAGAGAGGACCACACGCCTGCACAACACACAGGTCAACAGGGTCATGGGTTAGAGGTCAGCGAAGGTCAAAGCTCTACACAATGGCCCAAACACACATTGACCTCCTAGTGCCCTGCAGCCAGCTACCGCATATCCATCACAATATAATGTTGGTATACACCAAGTTAGCTACAAATACACCGCATTTCACATTATTACGCAAATGACATTTTTTGCCGTTTTCCTAAATAATCAATAGAAATGACAGTTGTCATAATTTTCAAGTAATCGGCCATTAGAGTACAATTCAAAAGTTTTTGAATGAACCTTCCAATGATAACGGTATTTTTTTAAATAACAAAAAACTTAAAATGCCCAAAATGCTCTGTTCCAAATTATTACGCAAAACAGTTTTGTAGTGTTGTAATACAAATTTCTTTCTTTTTTTCCCATGTACATCAAAACAGTTGGCATTTGGTACCTTCTAAATTACATTTCGATGTTCAAAACTTGGTCATAAGCTGTAACTGGAATGCTGCGTTTAACATTGAAGTCAATGGCAGGGCATTGCATGGGAGTTATGGAAGCCTAGATATCCTTGATGCTTTGCTCTCAGCTGTTTTTGTTTGTTTGGTCTGGTGACCCACACTTCACTCTTCAATATACCCGTAGATTTCCATGCCACGTGTAGGTGCTTTGGAGGTGATGACATTCTAACTCACCAGACATAGCATCCCATTCATTTTCAATGGGGTTTTATGTCTGGTGCGTTAGAATGTCATCACCTCAAAAGCACCTAAACGTGGCATGGAAATCTACGGGTATATTGAAGAGTGAAGTGTGGGTCACCAGACCAAACAAACAAAAACAGCTGAGTGCAAAGCATTAAGGATATCTGGGCTTCCATAACTCCCATGCGATGCCCTGCCATTGACTTCAATGTTAAACGCAGCATTCCAGTTTAGTTTATTAGTTTATTAGGATCCCCATTAGCTGGGCGCAAACCCAGCTATTCTTCCTGGGGTCCAACAATAAAATCACACACAGTTAAAAGTTCTACACAAATCTGTACATTAATTTAAGCACCATACATTGAAAAGAAAGACAGAAAAAAGAAAAAAAAAACATTTAATATAAACATAAACATAAATTACTATAATAATGGTTTAAGACCTTGTGACAAACATCTCTACCTCTGCACTAACCTAGTTTATATATGATAGGCTCAGATGTTTTTTCACCTGTTTTTTAAAAACCACTTTACTATTCAATATAGTTAATTTGGTTGGCAAATTGTTCCATGCTTTAATTGATCTATATTCAACAGTGCGTAGAAATGCATTCGTATTGCTCTTTGGGATGCTCAGTCTCCCTGCTGCTGCATGCCTTGTGTTATATGTATGAATATCACAACTTTTACAGAGGAGATTATAGCGATTTAATGGCATTTTGTTGTGTAAAACTGCCCAGGTTGATGTTAGTAAAGAGACGTGAAGCCTTTCCTCCACTCTCAACCACTGTACAACTGAATGCATGTAAGTGATATTTGTTGTGTAGGAACATTTAAGAACAAGACGTGCTGCCTTGTTTTGGACTCGCTGAAGTTTAGCAAGGTGATCTTTGTTGGCATTTGACCACACAATAGTACAGTACTCCATCTGTGCTAAAACCAAAGAGCATACAATCCTTTTCCTTAGTTCTTGAGTGAGAAACTGGCCACCATGCCTGAGTAGTGCCAAGCCACTACTCATTTTCTTAACCATGTGGTCAATCTGTTTAGACCAGGACAGTCTGCTATCTATGATGACTCCAAGTAGCTTTACTTCCTTTACCTGTTCAATTTGTTCTTTGTTAATGCACAGATTAAGTGCTGGGTCACGACTCAATGAGTGACTAGAGCCAAAAACAATACTTTTGGTTTTAGATATATTGAGAACAAGTTTGTTTTGTTTTACCCATCTTTCTATTTTTTCTAGCACCCTGTTCAAAACTTGTGTCAGTTCAGCTGATGTTTTTGCAGATGTATAAATAGAAGTATCATCTGCATACATTACAACTTTTGCATTTTGTATCGCTGAAGGTAAATCATTTGTGAAAATAGAATACAACAAAGGTCCCAAACAACTGCCTTGCGGCACCCCACAGTCTACATTCACACTGCTTGAGAAACTACCATTAAAATATACCTTTTGGGATCTATTTGTCAGATAGCTATTTAACCAATTTAGTGCTGACTGTTTAAAACCATATCTCTCAAACTTTTGAAGTAACAGTCCATGATCAATGACATCAAATGCTGCAGTAAAATCTAGAAGGACAGCACCACAGATTTTTTTGTTATCGATTTCTTGCAGCCAGTCATCTGTCATTTGGGTTAATGCTGTACATGTTGAAAATCCTTTTCTGTAGGCATGTTGAAATTCTGTTAATAAATTATTCTCAGAAAAATAATGCTGAATTTGATTAAAAACTATTTTCTCAAATATTTTACTAAGTGCTGGAAGCAAACTTATTGGTCTGCTATTTGGTGGTGTAAAAGTTTTCTTTTTATCTTTAGGTAGTGGTATAATTTTTGCTTCCTTCCAGGCTTGGGGAAAAATGCAACTCTTTAAGCTAACATTAAATATGTGGCAAATGGGCTGGGAGATGTAACTCACTGCCATTTTCAGAAACTTACCATCTACGTTGTCAATGCCTGCTTGCTGGTCCTTGCAACATGAAGTAATTAACTTGCTCACTGTATCCTCCTCCACTTTGGCAAACTGAAAGCTACAAGATTGCTCCTTAATTAGTTGCCCTATCATAAGGTTGGAGTCATGACTCCCCCCTGATAATTGCTCTCTCCTTAGTTTAGCCACTTTGTTATGAAAATAATTATTTAGGTGATTGGCAATTTTTGTTGGGTTTGTGATGAATGTCCCATCATTCTCAATGAATGTTGGTTGTGTTGGTGTTTGGTTCCCCAACAAACTATTCAACGTTTTCCATAGTTTTTTCCCATCACTGCTAAATTTTCTTAACTGTGAAGTCAAGTGTGCTTTCTTTTTCTTCAGATTGAGTTTAGTAACAGAGTTTCTTAGTTTACAATATTTTCTTCTATCAGTTACACTCCTCGTCTTATTAGCTGTTGCCTTTGCCTCATTCCTCAGTGCCATCTGTTGTTTCAGTTCTTCGTCCATCCAAGGTGCGCCAGAAGTTCTTACGGTCATCTTTTTCACTGGCGCATGCTGGTCTATCACAGGCACAAACTTAGACATAAATACATTTAATGCTACATCTGGTTCCTCCTCCTTGAGTACACTTGACCAGTCTGTCTTACAAATGTCATTTAAGAAAGCCTCCTCAGAAAACCTTTTCATGATCCTAGTCAAAATGACTCTTGGCTTAGCCTTTGGTACATTTCCCTTTCTTGCAATAGCCACTAAGTTGTGGTCACTGTAGCCTACAGGAACTGAAATGGCCTTCGAATATAATTCTTTTCTATTGACATATATATGGTCAATACATGACGATGTTGTGATGCAGTTACTAAGACAAAGAGCTTATCACCAAGTATTGAACATTGAAATGTAATTTAGAAGGTACCAAATTCCAACTGTTTTGAGGTAAATGGGAAAAAAAGAAAGAAATTTGGATTACAACACTACAAAACTATTTTGCGTAATAATGTGGAACAGAGCATTTAAAGTTTTTTATTATTTAAAAAAATACCGTTATCATTGGAAGGTTCATTCAAAAACTTTTAAATTGTACTCTAATGGCTGATGACTTGAAAATTATGACGACTGTCATTTGTATTGATTATTTGGGGAAACAGCGAAAAATGTCATTTGCATAATAATGTGGAATGTGGTGTATTGTGTACAGGTAAATTATGTTAAATGTATGGAAAACTGGTTATTGGTTATATGCATCCCATATTCTTGCCTTAGAAATAAAACTGAAGAATGTAATCCACCAACTAATTACAGATGTTAATAGCCATGAACTGCCTCTCCATAATGCGCAGTCATTGCCTATACAGTCTAAAAAGCAAACAACTTTTTGACTTATGAATAAGCTTATTTGTTTGGTTAATCGTCATTGTTAGTTTATGTTTTACATATCAGATTGTATTTTTAGTACAGTATTTAAATGTCTACTGTTTCCTGTCATTTTCACTGACAGCAGGATCACACAACATAGTCTAGCAAGACAAAAATGCATCTCAAACAAACATGAGCATTTGTTCAACAGCTGTAGTGACTCAGAATTTAAAGACTCATGTCAACACTAAAACCTCAAATCTGATGTTTTAAATTATCACCCCCACCCCCTTTTTTTTTAACAAAGCATCTGCTTATTGTGATTTACAGAAGTTAGTTTCCACATTTGTAGTTCGTATGCGGTTGTTCGGCATTGTTTCGTGCCATTGTGCTATTACCAGCCAGCTGTGCTTATAAAGAGATCGAACAAATGAGATGGACAAATATCATGTCTGAATTCCCTCCACTCACCACAAAACTGTTGTCTTTTGGGTTGGAAGAAAGCGTCATTCCCAGCCTCATCTTGTCTTTCCGTTCAGACACGTTCGTCAAAGATATCCTTCCTTAATCAACAAAAGGGGCAGTCAGAAAATACTCAGAAAGGAAATACATTCTCACTGAAAGAGCCTCATTCACAGCTGACACCTGAAATACTACACTACTTGAATGCTCTCGAACACTTGGAATACTTCAAGTCAGTCCCCCCAGACATTACCCTGCCGGCTTTTGTTATAGATGAGCCAGAGCGGCCTTTCATGCTAAGCCAGCCTGTTTACGTTCCATGTAGTTCATGGCTCTCAAACAAATGCATTCTTCTCTCTGCATACAGTGCATATGCACCACACATGGCAGTGTGGATATAAGAATGTAAACTTTCAGCAGGTGAAATATTTGATATGTGCCAGTATAAGTAAAACAATGCTTTAGTGTTGTGCATGCATGCACATGCCTGCGTGCACGCACACACACACAGACACGCGCGCGCGCACACACACACACACACACACACACACACACACACACACACACACACACACACACACACACACACACACACACACACACACACACACACACAACCAGGCCCACAGTATGCTTTTACTTCTTCACGTCTCCCCTTTGAGTCCAAAGCACGTAGTACCAGCCTTTGCTCCAAGCCCACAATACCAGGCTACACACACACATCATGGCATGTAGTATTGCATGTATCTACGTGTATACCATATGTGCCAATCTCAGCTTCAGCAAGCAAGCCCTGCCATGTATTCCTTTTGCTCATTAGGAACAAGTGGTCCACAAAATGTTTGGACCATGCACGAAAGGGCTATTTGGCACGCTGGGAATGATGCCTTTGATATTTTCCTTCACACACACACACACACACACACACACACACACACACACACACACACACACACACACACACACACACACACACACACACACACACACTTGAAATTTCACACCCAACTAATGAGCGATGATGGTGTCGAATACGAACAAAATGCCTTTAAGGAAAAGCTGCTGTAGGAATTTATGAGAAATAAAGTACCGAGGTTGAGCTTGGTGCAGCTGCCATTGGATCGCTTGCTCAGTGGGCACTTGTAAACATCACCCGTCTGGTGAGGGCCATTAGTGTCCAATGGAGCGCCAACTAATAACCTAAAAGGGGAAAAAGACACAACATTATAACATGAAAGAAACTCAAGTGGTCACACAGAAACCGACTGACAGATATGTCAAGGCGGGATGTTGTCGCGTAACGGAAAGAAATAACCAGAAATTATAGAGACGGCTGACTGATGGAGCGCTGACGGATGAGTTATTAGAGGGTTGAAAGGGGATGTGAACACCACACACACACACACACACACACACACACACAAATTGGCTAAGAGTCAGCGCAGGTAGCAGCCAATGGGGTTGCTGTGCAGGCATCCGAGTAGTTAACATGTTCTTTATGGTGCATGTCCGTGACCTACAGCAGCGTGGCCAATGGCGAAGGTCATTCAGTATCCCAGCTGACCCAGAGTGGCGTTCACATAAACACCCCATAGCCCATAGCCCATAGCCCATAGACCACAGCTGTGTGGAGAGCAGGGGGTTGATGGAAGCTTTTTTTTAAACTTATTTAGGTTTTTTGTGTGTTTTGTGCCTTTATTATTGGATAGGACAGTATATAGAAGGCAGGATATAGTTGAGAGATGGAGTGATAGGGTAGGGTTGGGAAATGACCCAGGCCGGATTCAAACCTTGGTGCGTTGGCCATTTATTTGTATATGGTACGGCGTATCAGCGCAGTGTGCCACTGTGCCCCCCCTTGACGGAACCCTCTGATTGGACAGCTGTGTGGAGAGCGGGGACTGGCATATTGTAGGCTTCTGATTGGACATGAGACTTGGAGGGGTGAAAGGGTTTGAGCTGCAGTGCAGTCCCACTCCCACGTGCATGGTGCACATGGGAGAGTTAATTCATTCCATCGCGGCTATTTAAACACCCAGCAGAGGAGAAATTTTACCAGTCATCGAAGGCCGGCCGGCCGACCAATGGACGAGCCGACGGGGGGATTGCTATGCTGACAGTTATGCGGTGGATGAGGCATCAGGGAGATTTTTGCACAGTGACTAGATAGCTCCTTGGAGCACTAACAGCGCAAGCGGCCGGTCGACCTCACATCAGGTTTAGTCATCATGCCAGGTCGTCCTGCTCTCATAAATATCAGTGGGTTACCTAATACTATGCATGCAAAATACCGCAGTTTGGTCATCAGGGAATACTCAGCTCTGCCTAAAGGGATTAAATGTAAATGAGCAGAACAGGAGAAGTTGTGAAGCACGTTGAGCACATTGAGTTCTGTGCAGGAAATACACTGTATTGAAATGCAGATTGCAGTACTATTCAGCGTAGGTTATTGTTTTCCAGTTAAGTGTAATTTGAATACTTTTTTGTCAGAGTCCTCAGAGCTATTCAAATACGCTTATGCATTGCGCACACACAGCACTGAACAGGACATGCCTTTTCATTGTATTAGTTAACAGGAAATATGAGTGTTTAGTAGAAAGTTAAAGCGGAAAGTTTTGACGGGGAATCTAAGATCTTTGGTTACAGTCTTTGCAAATGGGAGGTCTTTCCCACAGCACCCATTTCTCATACCAACCACCTCACTGTTGAACATTTCATTTTATATAAATGGACTGGACCGAGGCCCAAACATAACCGCAAACGGCCAAGCTGACCACCCTCCATGTAATCGATGTACAAATAACACGATGAGTCAGCGTTAACATGCGCTGCTGAGGGATGTTTAAACCACGCGTCCGCCAACAGACGTCTGCCAAATAAGGGGTAAAGATGGCGATTGCGTGCGGCTTCCACAGCCAACAGTAGACACTAGTAAACGCAAAGCTCATGCCAGATGCCAAAGGTTAATGGAGTACACAGGAACAATTCATTCAGCGAGCCTGGTGAGGCGGAGAGGGCCGCTATTTGACACCCGTTTATAGCAAAAACAGACTTCCACCAACAAACCATTGATTCTCTAAGGTCAGACGCTCCCCCCACCCCCCCTAGTGCTGGCATACAAATCATCTCTCTATTTGAATTCACTAACCAAAAACACAGCAATGATCTGGTTTGTATCAGGTCTCACAAAATGTATGCAAATGTTGCAATGTGCACGTTGTTCAGAAGAAGATCTGCAATGTATAAGACAGATGGATGTCCATATCGCCCGCTTTGAGGGACTGAACAGAAGGCATTAGTTACATTAGTCTTCTTGTATGACAATAAGGACCAAATCAAAAAGGCCAATACACATTTATGTCATTGCCATGCAACTATTCAATAGTCAGGCAGAGATATCTGCTGTAGAAGTAGATAACTGAACTGCTGGTTCATTCAAAGGCTGTCGAGTCTATATTCTGAGAATTCCACGGGAAATGGTTTTCATTTGCTGTGGTTCCTGCAGTGCCAGAATATTTTATGGTCGTTAATACTGAGATTAATATGGCCACCATTGAAATGTCTCACAAACAGGGAAGGAAAGTTCAGCCGAGGACACAGTTACCGTACCTGAGAGGAAAAAAAGGGGCACTATTGTTGCTTTGCCTTGGACATCTCAGCTCAGCCGTGGAATATTCCACAAGCCTTGCTTGCATGACGGAGCTTCAGTAAGCTGCTAAAACAATCAATGTCAGTCTCATTACCATCCGGCATTAGTCCGTTAAGCATCATTGCGAACTAAGCACTGTATGAAATGGCCGCACTTATACACACATTGCCTACGCACAAACCAGTTCTCAACGCACTCATTGCACTTTTTGGGTATTCTTTCTGTCCTTCCTTGCGTGGTGCTTGTGGAAAACAGGTCTTCCGAAACCTGTAATAAAGCCACTAATGTGCTGATGTTTTTTGCATTTGGACAAAAGGAGGTTTCGGGCCCCTACACGGTACAGCAGTGAGGCGTTTATCATGCGAGGGTGTAGATTTCATGGTAGGGTTTGTTTCATTCCTTTCCAGGTACAAAATAGTACAGTTCAGACCACATACAGGGAAGTTTTGGGTCCATAGGGTGCACAACATCCTGCAAAGAACTGCATGATCACCTAAAAAAATGCAGTGGTTTATTACGTTTAAAATGGCGTCTTGACAACAGAGTGTGTTTCCTTCAACTTAATATAACTTGCTTTATCCTGTTCCTGTATGTTTTTACTGGACGAGAGTATACCCTTTACAGTGCTAAAGTTATAATGAAACACTCTTTAGCCCACGCAGGGAAGCAGACGTGGGTGGGGGGTGAGCAAACAGGTCAGTTGTCCTGGTCCCACGAAAACAGTGAGCCCAGAGTTGGGTCGTCATTATATTATATGTACAGTAGAGAGAAGAGGGCCCTTTCATGGGCCCAGTTAAGGTTGTCTACGGCCCTGCCCACACGCCCAACAGACAGCAGTATATCAGCTCCCTAATGGAGTGGCTTGGAGGCACCCTGCTGCTTCAGGCATCCAGGAGACACATGACGAAACAGAGGTCAGGTCTGCACTGGGGGGCGCACTGCCACCTAATGAAAACAAACATGATGTAGTGTGTTGTAGATAAGGCCCAGAGAGTCCCCTAAGGGCTTTTTGGCTTCCTACCTCCACCGCCCTTTGCCTGGTGGATCATGTGTCATACTATAGCACGGCTATGTACTGTTCGCTATGTCACAAGGAGGTCTACAGTATCATTGCTATGTCACCATCTTTTATGTATAAGGATGCCATATTAAAAACCCGATAAGTAACTTTATGGTCAACTTAATGTGTTGAACGTAAGGGCCAGAATGCCCCTAAAGACTTTCTAGCTCCACCTCCCTGGTGGGTCAACCTACAGTATATGTTATACTAGCATAAGTGAAGCTTTGGCTTCATCACCATCATTACTCTGGAAATGTCTTTGAAATACGATTTACTTTTTCCAAGTGCGATCTGACACTGACTTTGAACTGACACTGGATGAGTTGACTGCTTCATACTTACTTCAGCCCCACTTACGTACTTCGGTAACACTTAAGAATAACTACCCCTAAAAAGCGTTATAAATACTTCATAAATCATGAACTAATTATCAACAAAGCATTTACAAATGTTTGTAAATGAGTAGGAAATACTATGTTAATAGAGCAGACACAGCACACTCCAAAGACCAGAAGATTCAGCAGGCAAACACACATAGGCCTACGTTAAAACTCATCCAGTAGAAGTTGATTCCCACTTCGGGAGCGTGTCTATGTTCCCACAGGCCATTGGTCCCACAGCCCATCGGTCCCACATCACTAAGACTTTTAACATTCATTTTTAGGCACATTGGTCCCACAGTCCATTGTTCCCACAGCTAATACCTGCCGGCCCAATGTTCACACATTTCTAATAATTTATTCAAATGTAGGCCCTATGTCCCATGGCATGTTCTCTTAGTTTACTCGTTAATGTGGAAACATGGAGTTGTGGAACATAGGGCCTATATTTGAATAATTTCTTAAAAATGTGGGAACATGGAGAAGCAAGGATAAGCTGTGGGACCAATGGACTGTGGGACCAACAAGCTGTGGGACCAATGTGCTGTGGGAACATAGAGCTGACCCCCCCCCCACTTCACTGTGCAGTTGTAGTTTTTTTACTCATTTACAAACATTTGTAAATATTTTGTTTAAGATCAGTTCTTTGATAAATGTTAATGAAGTCTTTATAATGCTTATAGGGGTAGTTATCCTAAAGTGTTACCCTTACTTCTGCTTAATCATATAATGATGTAGACATGTAGACATGTATTAGTATTATAATTGGTGGGGAGGCTGTGATGCACTGCATTAAGCTCCCATCACATAAATGGTCAACATGTCCATGGTGACCTAGGCGTGTGTCCGTTCTGGGTCATTTCCCAGCCCTACCTTATATCTCTGTAGCTCCCTGACCGACTCTTCACTATCATATTTCAATATATTTTGTTTGATATGTTCTTGCCTTTATTGCATAGGACAGTTTTAGAGGAGACTGGAAAGTATTGGAAGAGAGAGATGGGGAAGGATCGGAGAATCACCTCAGGTGGAATAAAACCCGGATTTACGATATGGTACCTTAGCCAAATGAGCTATGACTCCCGCCCGCCTCCCCCACATATTTCAATAGAAGCACAAAAAGCCCCAAAAAACATTTTAGAAATAATAGAAAAGCCATTGACTGCTTCAGTCACGTGTAGTACAGTATTATGTTGTAGATATGGGCTAGAGTATTCCCCTCAGGGCCTCAAGCTAACATTGCCTTGTGGGCCATGTATTTTGCTACACTGTGTTATGAGGCCACCCAAGACACACACACACATCTTGGCATTCGTCGCATGTGAACTGGAGTACCCAAACATTTGGGTTCACAATGAATGCTCGGCACAATTGCACACATTCTCAGAATAGTTACCTCAGTGCGGCGCACGTTTGCAGCCAGTATAGTGTTACTAAATTAGGGTGTCAGTCCAGACCGCTGTCCGTGTGAAGAATACCCTCACTGACCTGACTCCTGCCCACGTATGGTGTACCATTGTCCCGCTTAAATGAGAGGAGCATCATTAACGATACTGATATACAATCTCAGACAATGTGTGTAGAGGTGGGCGAAAAAAGGACATCACAGATACATTTTGTAATGCTACTACTCCAGTCCACACAAAAGACCTAACCAAAGTCAGCTGTGGCTCGGTTCCGCATAGAAACGGCCAGCCATAAAAGACCCGTTTATAGAGTCCTTTTTAGACGCCTATGAACCGAGATCCAATTCCTGTCCAAATACCATGCTGGGGCAGCGCTGAAGTGGACTCTTTGTGCAGTGAGTCCCAAAGACAACTCTGTAGTAGAGGCATGAATTCCAGTGGGATGTGGTTGTAATCACTGTGATTAAAGTTCTTTGCTCTCCATACCTACACACCTCAAAGGTGTACTTCTTTGGGGCGAGGTAAAATTACATCTTGCGTGAAAACAAACACCTCAGACAATCGCATGCGACTGTGAATATGACGTTAGGGAACTATGAGAGCACAAAAAACAAAACAAAACAAAAAACACAGAATGTGTGTGTGCATGAATGAGATTGTGTGCGAGAGAAAAAAAACACAAATGGAGTATGACGTTAGAATTACAAAGCAAAAAAAAAAAACAGAAGGAGAGAGAGAGATGTCACTAAGCTTAAAACCAGATGCAGCATCCAGTCTCCTGCTCTGTCATTCTCCTGGCTGGAGGGGGCAAAGGTGACTAGGCCACTGGTGGACACACTGGTATCCACAGGAGAGTACTTCCCCACTTCAAAGGGCTCAATGTTAACTGATCTCTCTTACCCGCCATCAGACCACTAGATTCCAGGGATAACCAACACATTCATCACTCAAGCCAAGAAAACCTCCACCAAAAAAAACGCTATTTGCTATTTGAAAAACGGCCAAAAATTGAGCCAGGCTGTTGCACAATGGTGACTTGTGTGTTAACAGGGGCCCTGCCTTCAGCATCAGAGGGGTGCAAAGCCACTGTTCAGGTTACAGCGTCTGATATTGGGGCCACTTCAGTGAGTTCAGATGAACAAACAGTAAGGCCGGTGAAAGTGAAAACATTGCGAGCACATTAAAGGGATTGTGCTTCAACTCACTGCTAGTCCCGGTGAGCAGTTAGCTTTGGCTTTAAGCTTTTATTTCTTTCGTAGACATGTATTTCAAATACTATTAGCAACAACTGGAGTCCAGTACTAGCGCTTTATACTTAAAGATTGTTGTCAGGCATTTTTCCGTTTCAACCATATCTCTTAATCATATTTTACAATCCTGCAAATCATTTGGACACAGGGGTTTCCGAAATGTTAACACGGAGGCCAGACCAGAGCCTGAGTAGAAATGTGCTGATGTGGGTTAAAGTCACGAAGCATGACTAAATTTGGATGGCGTCTGGAGTGAGCTCATTGTGCTGGCTGGTCACGCTGGACCTGAAATAGACAGAGCAGCGCTTCCACATCCACACAGCCAGAACACACAAGGCTGACTGAACCAGTGTGTGAGTGTATGAGTATAAGCATGTGTGTGTGTGTGTGTATGTGTATCTGTATCTGTGTGTCTGTGTGTCTGTGCGTGAGTGCGTGCGTGTGAGTGGGACTGTGCCAGGACACAG
The DNA here is from genome assembly GCF_034702125.1 of Engraulis encrasicolus. Taxonomy (NCBI): domain Eukaryota; kingdom Metazoa; phylum Chordata; class Actinopteri; order Clupeiformes; family Engraulidae; genus Engraulis; species Engraulis encrasicolus. Next base: position 25,307,005 of record NC_085878.1, read on the forward strand.
ATGACTTGAGTGAACACAAACGTGTGTGTGTTTGTATTTGTGTGTGTGTGTGTGTGTGTGTGTGTGTGTGTGTGTGTGTGTGTGTGTGTGTGTGTGTGTGTGTGTGTGTGTGTGTGTGTGTGTGTGTGTGTGTGTGTGTGTGTGTGTCAGCAAATGAGTGCTGACACACTCCCCTTCAGGTCCAGGGTCTCCTTGGCCTCTCAGACTCACAGATGGCTTGTTTTGTCAACCCCTCCACCACTCCAAACCAACACACACACACACACACACACACACACACACACACACACACGCACACGCACAAGCACACACACACACACAAACCACAACAACCTCCACGCCTGCCCCTCAACCCCACCCGTCCTCACCCTGTCACCGTTAAATATCCTCACAGTGAGTGAGTCTCTGAAATGAAATGCGTTCATCGCTCCGCAACGCTC
>NC_085878.1:25312444-25324944 GCF_034702125.1 Engraulis encrasicolus
CTAATCATTATATCATTGACATACTATCAGCAGGATCAGTGAATTGGCTAGGACAAAAATGCTGCACAGATTTTTGACTTCCTGGACCTGGAATGCTGATGTCTGTCTGTGATCAAAGCTTTGCATATAAAGAAATGAAAATAGGTCCGCAACACTGATCAATGCTCTTTTGATCAGTGTTCTGTACCTTTATCATTTCTTTTCAGTTTTTGCCAGTTTGGTCCAGCACCTGAACTGCTGATAAGCGTGCGTTCTGTGTCTTTTTGGATCAAAGCTCTGCCTCCCTGCAGCAGCAGCAGCAGCAGCAGCAGCAGCATCAAGCCCCGTGTCTGATCCCCAAACACTGGCATGCCCATGTAAATAGGAAACGGGCTGGTGGAACAACACTGGGGCCGACCGCGAGAGAAAACTGTTTGTTAGCAACGGACCACTAAGACCCACTGACGCAAATAATCGCCTGGAAAAAGCCTGTCACCTTGTCATGTCTGATTTTGAAGACATGTATTTATGATGACGGGCCCTGCTTCTCTATTAAGTAAGTAAGTAAGCCTAGTAGGCCTTAGTCAGTAAAGTGAGTACGTAAGTGAAGGAGCTCAAGGAGGTCTGAGAGTGTCTGAATTGGGTGAAAGTCTGTATGTACGTGAGACGGAGCACTTCTCTTACCATTTTTGTCCTCCTGCGACGTGCTGCTGCACAGTGTAGCCAAACTGAGCCTGCTTGGAGCCCTTAATGATCTTGTGGTTTTTGGTGTCGATGTTGAAGCTGTCGAGGAGCCCTGGGATGAGAGACAGAGAAGAGAGGGAGGGAGAGAGAGAGAGAGAGAGAGAGAGAGATGGTGAGAGAGAGAGAAAAAGAAGATAGAAAGATAGAGAGATGGGGGGATAGAGAGAGTGGGATGGAGGGGGGTAGAGAAGAGAGAGAATGGTGAGAGATTGAGGGGGATGGAGAAGAGAGTGAGTAAAGGAGAGAGGGAGAGAGAGAGGCAGGAAATGGAGGGAGAGAAAGAGAGAGAGAGATGTCAAGCGGAGAGAAAGGCAAACAGAGGTGCTTGGACAGAAAGATATATTTACTGGCTATGATGGCTGGCTGCAGGAGCCAGCTCTTCCTTGATGACCCAGAGAGAGAGAGAGAGAGAGAGAGAGAGAGAGAGCACAGTGGAAAGATTTCATGGTGGTTAAACTGGAAACTTTTACCCGGGCCTGTCTGAATGCAGAGATAGGATAGGAGACGGGGTGGGGGGTGGGGGTTGGGAATTGCGCATTGGGGTTTTTTGGTGCGTGAGGCCGAGGCATCAGCGGTGCTCACCGCCACTCCACTCACTGACAAGCACAACCTCAGCGTGATGAGTGACTGGACTTGGTATGCGGGTATTAAATGGGTGAATGAAATGCATCTTCATGCTCTGTTGTAAAAGCACACATGGCAAGGAATTGCAAATGGACTGCACTGGACTCTGGACTTGGAAGTGTGAGAAAGGAGAATGGGGCATCTCTTTCTCTCTCTTTCTCTCTCACTCTCTATCTCTCTCTCTCTCTCTCTCTCTCTCTCTCTCTCTCTCTCTCTCTCTCTCTCTCTCTCTCTCTCTCTCTCTCTCTCTCTCTCTCTCTCTCTCTCTCTCTCTCTCTCTCGTTCTCTCTGTGTGTGTTTGTCGTTTGTTGTAGATTTAGCTGGGCTTGCTTTTTTAGGCGAAAGCTACTGCATCATCATAATCCCTGTTTAACAAACACACACGCACACCCACACACACACATACACACACCCACACACACACACACACACACACACACACACACACACACACACACACACACACACACACACACACACACACACACACACACACACACACACATACACACACCCACACACACACATACACACACACACACACACACACAGAGTGCGGACAACTGGGTTGCTGGACCTCGCCTTGGACTCATCAGGAGGACCACCACCTGGGCCCAGGGTGCAGAGCACTGAGCTGATCATGGCAAAGAAACAAACACTTCCACGGAGGTCTCCCTCTCTCTCTCTAGCGCTTGGCGAAATTGGCTGAGTGATTATCGTCCCCTTCCACGTCCCCGTCCCCGTCGCCCCCACTCCCTCTATCTGGTCCCCGCCTGCTCTCTCTTCCTCTCTTCCTCTCCTCCTGACCTTCCTCTCGAACTCCAAACAAGCACTAATCCGTAGTGCGCGCTGGAATGGGCTCCACAAGGGCCATGTCTAAACACCCTGTCTGTCAAGAGAGAGCCTGATTGACGCTGTCTGTCGGGGTTGAACGGCGAGGTCAGGACAACACTGGGCAGTGTATTATGCGCTACTATAACTCACTTGTTGTTGGGACTTTGCAGAGCCCCATGGTGGTAGGCCTTTTATTTTCTTTTAAATGTCCCTGTGAGCACATGTGTAAGAGGAAGAGACAGAAGCCGGCCTTTATGACACACGTGTCGAGGTTTTCAAGGTTTTCAGTGCAGTCAAGTGGAGCCTTGTGCTTGCGGGTCGTGAACAGTTACCACTGGACCGATATCCAATAGGAACTGCTCCCTTGGAAGAGCTTAAAAGTCGGCATTTTCCTTCTTCTCTTACACACACACGCGCATACACGCACACACACACACACACACACACACACACACACACACACACACACACACACACACACACGCATGCGCGCGTGCACGCACACACACGCACACATAACACACACACACACGCACACACACACACACACACACACACACACACACACACACACACACACAAACACACACACACACGCACACGTAACAGGGCTGATATTTCAATATGGCAAGCAATACACTTGATTACAATAGCCAAAGACTTCCAGCACACAGTCTCCCCCACCTTCCAGTCCAAAACTCTGTTAATCACTGCGGTGAACCCCTGATTAAAGCATGTGCTAGCCATAATCCCCGATCCACACTTCACTTGTGTCCCCTTACCCACCACACCACACCACACCACACGGGAACAGACTCTTAAAGAGATGAAATCAAGAGAAAGTAGAGTAGAATAAAGGAGAGCAGAGGAGAGAGAGAGAGAGAGAGAGAGAGAGAGAGAGAGAGAGAGAGAGAGAGAGAGAGAGAGAGAATGGTGACCTAAGACATGTGGGAAATGATCAAAGGGCAGATTTCGACAGTTCCTGTTGTGATTATGTTGTGCCTCATATTTAACTTCTGGACACACACAGAGAGAGCAACATATGGGGGAAGCAGCGCTGCTCTTTCTCCTCTGCATGGTTTTGATTAAAAACCCCTTTACCATAGTAACCAAAAAAACCAAGAGAGATGCTTAGACCAAAAGAGGAATAAATAACATATGTAAGCGCTATGCAACCACCTAAACCGAGTATTTTCATAACTAATGGGGATGATCATGACGATAATGATAATGACATCATGCGGTTCTTGAAAATATGTAACTATAAAAAACACTTTTCCACTGTAAAAAAAAAAGTAGGCTATGCTCTAAGAAGGGATGGATGAACACAAATGTATCCCTCTGTTGGCAGGCAAAACAGTCGAGGAAAAGTTACACCCTGTCCAATTTGAATTGGCCTGCTTCAAATCAAGCTCTGCGCATCTCAGCTCTGCTCCACTCTCTCCACTCGCCTCCTTACGAGGCTACATCAGTCAAGTGGTCTTCAGTTTACACTCTTTGGCTCAGGGTTAGAGGTTGACCCGTGTCCCGCTACTGTACGGATCAGAATCGACACTTATCGACTTATAGGACAGGGGTCCGTTTCTCGATTCTTGTCGTTGCTAACCGTCTTAAGACCGTCTTAAGACCGTTTTACCATTCCCTTGGATTTAGTGGTGAGCGTCGCTGTCGAGAGAGAGTTGAGTCGCTCTTACGAAGGACGTTGCTACCGTCGTTAGCAAAGACGCTTTCGAGATACAGACCCCAGATTAGTCTTTGAAACAACCAAACGTTTTGCAGTTACCGTCAACAACACCACTACCACCACAGCAATGGAGATGTACTACTGCCACAGATTGGATACACAGGGAAGCTGACAGCGAGGTACAAAGGGGTCTGTTGTTCCAGGTATAGGTATGGGTATAGTGAGAGGAGGTGTTCAAAATTGGGTGCCCACTATTTTGTAGTGTGCTGTGGGCTGGTGGTGTGTGTGTGTGGGGGTACGTACAGTATGTGTGTATGTAGTATGTATTTAGTGGGGGAGCTTTAGTCCTGCGTCCCAGGCCTGGAAAAAGCTATCAGCGCCCCTGGAGATACATAATGTTTATTCGCCCTCCCCAGCCCTGAGTTGGCCACATCCCCAGCTTTAACACCTCGGCTAATGTAGCGACACGGTGTAAGGAAAGATGGTGAGTGACAAGCAGGAATCCTAATCAGATTCAGAGCTCTCCTCTCCTCTCCTCTCCTCTCCTCTCCTCTCTTCTCTTCTCTTCTCTTCTCTTCTCTTCTCTTCTCTTCTCTTCTCTTCTCTCCTCTCCTCTCCTCTCCTCTCATCTTTCCACCTCTCCTCTCCTCTCCTCTCTTGTCCTCTCTCCTCTCCTCTCCTCTCCTCTCCTCTTTTCTCTTCTCCTCTCCTCTCCTCTCCTCAGCCGGCGTGAGGTGGAATGTTATTTTCCAGAAGTGATACCATCGTGTGTCACCCTCGGAGGCCGTCATGTGAGCTGCTACGAGAGGGGCTTCATCAGACACGTAATGACTGCCGCAAACACACACACGTGCAAAGATATGCATGCGCGTACACACACACACACACACACACACACACACACACACACACACACACACACACACACACACACACACACACACACACACACACACACACACACACACAACCAGGCCCACAGGACGCTTTCACTTCTTCCCTTTGAGTCCAAAGCACGTAGCACCAGTCTTTGCTCCAAACCCACAATATCAGGCTCCTCACACACACACACATCATGGCATGGAGGTCAACCTTGACAGGGCCGGTCCAGTGCTAGTCAATTTGGTGCCTGAGATTAGCACCCCCTCTTTCCTTTCTGTGCAATTAGAATTTGTATCTGTAAGCATAATGTTGTACATCTGATCCTGCACAGCTGGTCTAATACCTACATATATTGTACGTATGTATGTGTTGAATGCTTTATTTTGGTAGACATTCTAATTCTGTGGGACTTGGTGCTCCTAACACATTTGGCACCCTTGGCGACCACCTTGTCCAGAGGTGCATCTTGTCACCAGGCTAGGCAGGCAGCCGCTTGGGGCCCCCAAGTCCCTGGATGGTGAATGACAGCTCAAACTTTGCTTAAAAAAATCCTTCTAATGTTCACTCCTTAGACATTTTGCTTGGGGCCCCAGACAAACCTAGAGTCGCCTCTAGCCTTGTCCGCCTATTCCTAGAACCGGCCCTGTGCCTTGGCATGGCCAGTAGCAGGTCCCCAGAGTGTTTCGCTTTCCTTCACTGCTGCTGTTACTGATGTGTGTGGAAGGGAAGGAGAGAGAGGAGAGAGAGGAGAGTCAGCAGGAGAAGGAGGAGGCGGGGGCGGGGGGTAGGCGAGGGGGTTGCACTCCACTCCATCATCCTGGCACTTGAGTGCCATGGCTTATGAGAAGAGAACACTTAATCCCTGTAAAGGATGGTTTGATCTCTCCCTTTCTCCCTGAGCTCTGATGCAACGTGACTCCTTGGGTAAGCAGGAACGTGCCAGGCAGCGCTGGCGATGGGGGCCCCTAGTAGTAAGTACGTACTGTAGGAGGTGAGAAGTGACTGTGTGGGGCTCACAGTAGGTGTGGAGGCGAGCATGTCACTGATAATGTTAAAGTGTAGGTGACAGCAGGTGGTATAGGGGGGAAGGGGGTTAGGTAAGGGGAATACGAGACGGATAAGGTTAAGGCAAGATTTCCAGGTGCAGAAACTAATCACCGTCTCATTATGGGGCCGCTACTGCCATATGGACTGCAGACAGACAGACAGACAGACAGACAGACAGACAGACAGACAGACAGACAGACAGACAGACAGACAGACAGACAGACAGACAGACAGGCAGGCAGGCAGGCAGGCAGGCAGGCACGCACGTACGCACGTACGCACACACACAAACACAGGCTCTGCTGCCTTGGGACATTTTACAGTTTAAACGTTTTCTGTGTTTATAAAATATCTGGACTGTATAAGGCTGTTTGAACATTAATAATGATTATCCCAAGATGTTTTACCCAGTAGCCCCAGGCTAGTGTTGATACTTTCTGTCAACTTTGAAATAAATTACATTCAAATAAAGAAGTGACATTCAAATAAGAAACCTCACTAGGCCACATTGTAAAATCATGATGCTGTCACCACTAGTGCCATTAGCAGACTGTTAATGGCAGGAAATATCAGGAAATATCTTTTGATGATCCTTTCACACGTATCAGAGCCTACATGCAGTGCATACTCTAAACCAGACACTTTTGTCTCTGCCGGAGGCTGTGTGTGACGTTCATCTAAATATTGACACCCTTTCCTAATTTCCTGTCTCACGAATGGCTCACATTGGCTCACAAGTCCACTCTTTGATGTGTTTTTGTAAATATTTGCCACAGGAATGTTGTTTTGGGGATTTCAAAAAGAGGGAAAATATCCAAAATAACCAATTGTATAGCCCTTGTTTATTAAAAGGCATGCACATTCAGGGAGAACTGACGTAAAGACTTGAAATAATTAAGTAGCTTTTTGTTGTTGTATTTCTGTGAATCCTGCAATCTTTCCCACATGTGTGTTTTGCAGTGTCTTAAGGACATACAAACAAAAGACTAACTATAGCCTACACTTTGAGGACTTTGAGTTTGTTTTAGGAAGCAAACAGTTCCAGATACAATCTCCGACCACTTTTTGTAGCTTTATTTTAGACTGAAGTGGGAAAGGAGGCTAAAAGAGGAGAAGGAGAATACAAAATAGCAACAAAAAGAGAAAAATGTGTGGAAAGTATCCAGTTTCCATTTTAAAAAATCCTAACGTGGCAAGAACAGGGCGATTTAATGATCTCCAGTAATATCAGCAGCTCCTAAAGCCTGAGCTGTGAGCCCAAGCGCTGGAGTCTGGAGCGGGCCAGCGTTGAGCTGAGCTGAGTTGCGTTACGTTGAATCGAGCCGTGCTGGGTTTCCTGTGTACAGATTCCTCTGCCCAGAAAAATAAACCTCCGCTCTCAGCCAGCAGTGGCTGCTGCCGGGCTGCTGGGCTGCCTGGGCCTGGGTGTCTGGGCCGGCCCACAGTGTACTTGGCCCAGCACCAAGCTTCAGGAGCTACACCGCCACCACCACAGTAATCCCTGTATCTGAGCCACCTTCAGGGCCATCCAGCCAGGGACAGCGGCCAGCCAGCCTAGGCAGACATGCAGTGCCCAGTCATTTCACTGGACTGCATTGCATTGCGAACAAACTGTATGTTCATTTAGAAAGTAAAAGTCCTCTCGTATACTGTATTCGTTCAGGGTGTGCTTCAGAATTTAACACATATTTACGTACCTACAGTATATCACGAAAGTGAGTACACCCCTCACAGTTTTTGCAGATTTGTGAGTATATCTTTTCATAGGAAAGCATTACAGAAATGTCACTTTGACACAATGATTAGTGACCTTTCAACAACATACTTAACTGCTTACATTTCTTGTTCACTCAGAAAAAAACAAAATACAGCCATTAATGTTGAACAAAAGTGAGTACACCCCAGAATAAAATCCGGTAGAGAAGGGGCAGTGTTGGCTCGAATCGTCTCGAAATGAAAAGGGATTAAAAGGGAGGTCCTCGGTTTGCGTTTTAACCTTTCTTTGCGTTGAACTTTTACATTTTGAGTGTGCACCTGTCTTAAATAGATTGGTGTGAGATTTGAATGCAATCCTATGGAGAATAGCATGATCTGCTTCAGTAGTCACAGTGCATGTTGACATGCATGTTTCTTTTAGTTGTATTTCAGATTGCCAATGTTGACAGCATTCATGCATCCCCAAACCATGTCAGTCCCACTACCATGCTTGGCTAGTGAGAGGATACACTTTTTTGTAAAACTCACTTTTTTACCACCGCACATGCTTGACACCCTCTAAAGTATTTTTTTTTTAAATCTTGGTCTCTTCAGATCACACAACATGGTTCCAGTGATCCATATCCTTGGTCTGTTCATCTCTCTTGAGACCAAGATAAACAAATTTGCTTTAGATGGTATCAAGCATGTGTTGTGGTAAACAAGTGAGTTTTACAACAAAAGTGTATCCTCTCACTAGCCAAGCATGGTAGTGGGACTGACATGGTGTGGGGATGCATGAATGAAAGGCTGAAACGCAAACCGATGACCTCCCTTTTAATCCCTTTTCATTTGGAGACGATTCGAGCCAACACAGCCCCTTCTCTACCGGATTTTAATCTGGGGTGTACTCACTTTTGTGGGTACATGTTCAAACATTAATGGCTGTATTTTGTTTTTTTCTGAGTGAACAAGAAATTTAAGCAGTTAAATATCTTGTTAAAAGGCCACTAATCATTGTTTCAAAGTAAAATTTCTGTAATGCTTTCCTAAGAAAAGATATACTCACAAATCTGCAAAAACTGTGAGGGTGTACTCACTTTCATGATATACTGTACAGTAGGATTGGCTTTTTTGATGAACTTCAGGGCTTTTACGGTACGTTCTGTACCTGAGATGGTGAGCTCAGCTTACATGGCAGGCAAGTAGTGCCCGGGTAGTGCGTTGCACTGAAAAACAGTACCAGCATTGCATTGAACTGCATTGTGTTGCAGAAAGTGCGGAATCTGGAAAGCAAAATGAGAAAGTAAAAGTATTACTCCTGCATGTGCTCTTTTCACAGATGATTTCAGTAATTGGAAAGTAAACGGAGAAAGTGAAACTCCTGCCACTCCTCCGGTCTGTGCTTTCAACACAGGCGATTTTACTAATTAGTTCATCGATCTTGAATCAACTGGAGCTGTGAATTGGCTGAAAGAAATATGTGGCAGGACGTTCTTTATTTGGGAAGACTGCCTCTGCTAAGTAGGCACAGACAGACAGGCAGACATGCAGACAGCCATAAAGAGAGAGAGATAGACAGACAGGTAGACAGATAGACATGCAGACAGACTATCAGATAGACAGACAGACGGACAGACTAGTTGTAAAAGGAGGAGGGTTGCCCAGACAGACAGACAAACTGATCGAGGCAGACACACACTGACATTGGGAGAAAGGGTTGGCTGTCAAACCTGGGCGAGCGCACAATCTGCGAACGTCAGCACATAGATGCCCTCACCAGCTGTAGGGAGCTGCACACTACACTGCAGCCTTGCTAATGAAATACACTGGTGCCCATAGGCCAGGCTTACGGGCCCACAAATTGACTCGTAATAAAGCCCACATGCCGGAAACGTATCTCGTGCACGCCGGTCTCTAGTCGCATAAAAAGCCAGCCAATGTTTTTTCTGTTCTCCCCCTTGCCACCGTGACTTTCCTCCTCTCCTCCCCTACTACTGTAAACCCTACTGTAGGCACTGTACATACATACAGTGCAGGCAGCTGGCAGCTGTTTGGGCCTGAATGCAATCATTGTACAAACACGTGTGTTTAGTGTTGGTGTTGGCATGACCTCTGAAGGCTGATGGAAACTGATTGCCATCAGTTTTTCCTCCCTCCTTCCTCCCAGTGGACCCCAATATGGCCCTTTTCTTTTCTGTTCTGTTCTGTTCTTTTCTTTTTTTACTCTAGAAATGGCATCATAACAAACGGCAGCGAAAGGCCCTTTGTAGTAGACAGTGGACGTGGCGTGAAACTGCAGCTACGACCAAAACAAATGAGTTGTGGGTGAGTGAGTCACGTGGCCTCGTGACGGCATCTGCAGCCAGATGTGGAACTATGGTACAGACACGCGCAGGCATGCTTGTGTCTCAGTCATGGGAGCAGTTTTGGGTATCTGACCTGAATTGGTATTATGCTGGAGTGTGGTGTAATCAAAACCGTTTAAAATTAAGAAGCTTTAAAGTCTCATTTTATTACTTGTTGACAGTCCATAAGGACAAGTATGAGTTTCTCTAAACACAGGAGGACCTCAGTTTGCGTGTGTTTCAGATGGGGGCACTTTAGGTATCTGACACCCTCCCAGTGTAATTGGTGAAGTGTATCAAAATTGTTTAGACTCATGTGCTGTCAACAAGTACAAAATAAATGAAGAGTTGAAACTTTTTAAGGTCAAGAATGAGTGCAATCCAGTTTCTCTAAACACAGGACCTCAGTTAGCATGTGTTTCAGATGGGGGCACTCTGGGTATCTGACCTTAAATGATACTTTATTATGGTATGATAATTACTGTGTTTATTTTCCTTAGACACCACACTCTGTTATTGGTGGTACATTAAAACATTAACTAAACAAGCAAAGAGTTTTGTTACACTGTTGTAACTTAAGTGTGAATGTCTACAATTTCTGCATACCAAACATTTCCGGGAATCTTATGTGGCTGGATGGATGGTGAATATTTGTGTGAGTCAGAAGAGAAAATGCCTTTCTGGGTATCTGGTGTTATTGTATTTTATTATATGGTTGTGACGTCATTGGTCGAATGCTCCATTCATTTCAACGGGGCTCCCCAACGTTCGCACGTCTGTTATTTTTCGATAACGGACGGGTTGGTCTATAACAGACCGCTGTCAATGGCAACAGGACTTTTCACTGCTAAAGCGACTTTTCAACAAGACTCTAATCAGCTGCTGTGATAGACAACACCTGTTGTCCTGGCTACCTAGCTGTTGCCACAACGGCACTGTTTTGTTTTGCGCAGCAACAATCTTAACATTAAATAGGCCTAAAGAAATGTCCCCGCCATGTGTGAATCATTTAAGTATATCCATATAATAAGCGGGTTAACTTTCGGCGAGTCCTCCGCTCCGCGTCGGGGTCTAAAGATTCTCTCTGTCGTGCTGCTATTCCACGGTAGCGACCTTCTTGCCGAACGTTAACCCTTACTTAATGGATTTCTGTACTACTACACCTGTACTATTGTGGTTGGTAGTGAACGTCATAACCATTCAAGCTTAGTAGAACCTGTTAACGGGCAAAGAATGAAAAGATAGAAGAGATCTCTTTTAAAGGTTTAAGAAAGAATATTAACACTATCCATTTCCTCTAAACTACTATGCGAGTTAGATGACAAAAGAGCCATTGGCCCAACTGAGCAGCTGGGACTTGAATGAACCCAATGAGATATCTGTTGTGTCGTCTTATTTGGCAACTCTGATTGGCCACAGCCTGTGGAGGAGACGAGTGACACAAACATTGCAGCACAGTTTGGATCTCAACGAGGCACATCTGTCACAAGCCACATACTGTACTGTACGCACTTCATCAGACAGCACTGTCTAAGTCAGGGTTTCCCAAACTGGGGTGCCATAAGGGGGTGCACGAGCTGAATAGAGCAATGGTGAATATGTGAGTTTTTATCCAGCATTAATCAACATTAAGTAGTTTTTAGTTGTATTATTGTATGGTGAATGCTGGAAAGGTCCATCTGAAGTGTAGTTTAACTCCTAGACTATTGGGAAAAGAGGATTCCCCAAAACGACTGTGCATAATGTGAAGTGAATGCGCATTGAATCCATTCTTGTGTGGCCATCAGCCCACCAAAATATATGCTTAGGGGATGCACCAACCACATTGAAATGTACAAGGGGGTGCGCAGGGGGAAAAGTTTGAGAACCGTTGGTCTAAGTCTTAGACTTAGGCCCTAAGAACATTGTGAAAATTGTAATTTGTTGTGCGTTTGGCCTAATTTATTACAGCAGTCATTAGGGACTCTTTGCCGTTGAGAGGAGGAGTCAGTGAATGCCTGTTTCCAGACTGTTCCGTCTGGGTTTTCGAAATGCATTCCCACACACCCACAAAGGTCTCAGGAGGAGAAGGTCGAAATGTGATGGGATGCAGAACTTTTTGGTCTCAGATAAGGACAGCATTCTCAATGCTCTGTGAGGGCCCATGCTGCATTAGACTTAGAATGTGGAAAAACGTGGAATGGGAGAAATGGGTCAACTCTCAACTAGATCAAATTGAAATGTGGTCTCATAAACTGTGTACTTAAAGTGCCAGAAAGAAGAAAGAAAGAAAGAAAGAAAGAAAGAAAGAAAGAAAGAAAGAAAGAAAGACAGAAAGAAAGGGAAGAAGGAAGGAAAGGAAAAGAAAAAAACTATTAAAGAGTATAAAATATTAGAGAATGATAGTGCAACTGTCATTCTCCATAAAGGGCCTCAGCCTGGGTCGCCATGAGAATCTGAGGCACACATTGTGATTCAAATGGTCTCCCCCCGGCCTTCGGACCGCTGTGGACTTTGCTAACTCTTCTCCTCTCACTGTATGCTCATCACTAGTTCTCATGGCTTCTCATGACTACTATGGAGTACAGTACCCCTCGTCACTGCACACCACAGGCTTTACCGTATACTATCTACACACAACAGCTTTTTTTTTTTTATCTCTGAGCCAGCTTCTCTCGCCTGGC
>NC_085878.1:25329944-25339944 GCF_034702125.1 Engraulis encrasicolus
GCCGCCGCGTCCGCCGCGTCCGCCGCGTCCGCCGCCGCGTCCGCCGCCGCGTCCGCCGCCGCGTAAGGTCTTTCGTGTTAACGCGATAACTTTTGAACGGATGTTTGGATTTGTCCCAGATTTTTTGGGTGAATGCTCTAGGGCAGGTTCATGAACTGATTCGAGTTTGGAGGTCAACACTTTCAAGATGGCTGAATTCAAGATGGCCGAATTTTTGTTTGGTCCATAACTTCTGACCGGGTGGATGGATTTGTCCCAGATTTGGTGTGTGAATGCTCTAGGGTAGGTTCATGAACTGATTCAAGTTTGGAGGTCAACACTTTCAAGATGGCTGAATTCAAGATGGCCGAATTATTCTTTGGCCCATAACTACTGACCGGGTGGATGGATTTGTCCCAGATTTTGTGTGTGAATGCTCTAGGGTAGGTTCATGAACTGATTCGAGTTTGGAAGACAACACTTTCAAAATGGCGGAATTTTCATTTGACCCATAACTTCTGACTGGGTGGATTGATTTGCCCGGTAACACCTTATTTTAATGGTTCACCATTTCAGTGAATCTACCATATTAGGTACAGTGTAATAACCAATGTAACAATATTTAATACCATGTAATACTAGTGTAATACCAGTGTAACAATATGCAATATCAGGTACAGTGTAATAACGAGTGTAACAGTATGCAATACCATGTAATATAGTGTAATACCAGTGTAACAATATGCAATACCATGTAATACCACTTACGCACAAACACATGATGTAAGTAAAAAAAATTACATTGTATTAAATATTGTTACACTGGTTATTACACTGTACCTAATGTGGTATATCCACTGAACCATTAAAACAGTATTACCATTTGCCCCATTTTTTGCTTCATTTTCACAATAGTCGTTTGGTTTTAAGCCTATGCACGTCATGTCACGTCTGTATGTATCATATACGTTTACGAAATGGTGGACGGGAGTGGTAGGAATGATGGGGGACTGGAAGCGTCGCGTTTCGGGGATATACCTTAAGCAGTCGAAGGCGACTGCACAGGCAGTCTAGTTTTTGGCTGTTAATGTGGTGGTTCTATGTTGAGTCTATGGAAAGACAGCCGCTTTAGGAACAACCTTATCTCGCTGAAAGGCGGAGCTGCCATTTAATTCCTGGTCCTCCAATCGCGTAACTCTCCCTTCTGTATGGCTCTGACGCATGCACACACACACACACACACACACACACACACACACACACACACACACACACACACGCACACGCGCACACACACACACACACATTCTTGCCCACACGCCTCCCATCATGAAGATTCAGCAGATCAGGGTAAGGGTTAGGGGGGGAGGAAGTGCGGTTGTATATCAGACCCCTGCACAACTCTGTGGAGAAATTACAGGCGCTGTGGGGATATAGGCACCCTGCACAATGAATTAGCCTAGAAGGTGAAACATTGACAGCCCACATTAAACCTGTTTGTTTTTACGGTTCCAGACAGGCTTGGAGTCATTCACGGAAATATATAGACTAGCAATATACGTGAATTATTTTTATTTGATCCCCCACTCCGTCTCCCCCGCAACTCAGCACTCGAAGAGTGCCATACCTCTCGTTTCTTAACGGCAAATGTCTGTGTCTTTTTTTTTTGCATGGCTGACTTAATGAATCTCTGAAGATGACAGAGAGAGAGAGAGAGGCATAGTACAGTAACGGCTATGTGGAGACCAGCTGATGTGTGTACCAGGTGAACATGTCATGGGTGCCTTCCAAGATGTTGAGGCTGACTCCCTCCTGTCCTCTTCTCGGCACAAACTACGCTACATTGCAGGAAAAAGATGTAATAAAAGCAGTATGTGTCTTCCCATGAAGCTCGCTGGAACAAAAGGAACAGATACTGGAGTGAAGAGAGCGGATGGGGAAGGGGGGGGGCGGGGCAGTTTGCGTCTGGATTGGTTTGGTTTGGTTTTGCTGTAGCTGTCAGAAGAGAGCACGAGGCTGCTTTGACCATGCATTGTGGGGTCTCTCTCTCAGCTCATGGCCTAAGAATCTCCTCCGCTGTCGGCTCGAGAGACGGCAGCACGGAGAGACAAATGATAAATCGGAGAGGAACCTACAATTAAAATTAGAGGCCCCTTTTTTCTTCCCGAGGAAGAGAAGAGAGGCAGGGGGCCAAGGCAGAAAAGCGCGGCATTGCACAGCACAGCACAGCAAAGCACAGCACGGGAGTTGGGTTGCCTCAGACTCAAGTCAGTCTTTCCAGTCCGACGAGACTGTTTTCCCCCATGCGCTCCCCTTCCCTTCTCTACCCTCCATGATGTTCTTGCTGACCAAAATTACCGTGCAGATATTTAACTCGCTGAACACTGCAGGAAGGAGGAAAGCAATGAGGAGACGTGTGGGATGGGGTTTTGTGGAGGGGGGGGGGCTAGGGTTCGGTTTGGGTGAGGGGTGATTTTTGAGGGGGTCGGAAGGGGGTGTAGGTGGTTGTTTGAGTCTCCCAGGAGAAAGAAGTTAGCTTTATGGAAACCCGACTCCTCTTCCCTCCGCGGAGTTAAGGAGGCACAGAGCCCCACTGTGAGGTGTAGCCTGAAATCAATACATGTCGTCTGCACAGAAGCAGCGCTTACCTCACGACCGCAAGGGGCCCGGCCATGGACACCACAGCGCTCTCCGCTCCACTCCGCTCCACACAGCACAACACCGCTGCGCTCCAGTCAGCGACTGCAAGTAATTATCCCATTCACCCCAGGATTGCCTCCTGTGTGACACACACTGCTCTATTACAGTGCGAGACAAGAAGCGATGGCTGCCTAGAGTGCTCTATACCTGACGGGTCAGGTCCTCGGAGTGTGGACTTGGGGAAACAAGGGAGTGACCTGCTTTTTTGGGGGGGGCTAAATACACACGTTGGGTTGAAAAACATGTTTGTCTTGAGGTGCTGATGGCTCAAGTCCCAGTGTGGGCCCTACTGTGTGCCTGCTGCTGAATTATTATTTTGAAAAATGACTCTTGTGGAGGGACCCTGTGCTATGTGCAGGGGACTCTCACGGTAGGTCTGTGCTACTGTATGACTTGGTTATCCCCATGTGAAATGATGATGCATGGAGTGTTGAGGCAACACTAAGCATTTTCTTTTTTCAGTCTTAAAATACTGTTTCCAGAATCACTTTAGTAATTCATCAACTTCATCAGGGTTAAAGACCATTTCGGAACTGACTTTCCATCCCTCCAGTGGGTTGGAGTTGGAAGATGGGGGTTGGTCCAGTTGGTGGTCTGCAGGTAATTCCGCTTCCTACCTGTAGGGAGAGTGAATACAAAGCCCTTTTTTTTTTTTAGCTACGCGTACCCCCTTATCATACCATGAGTACCCTCTCACTCATGCTCTATATCTGTTGGTTGGGGAGAAGGGTTACCCTGCCGGGACTCGAACCAAGATCTTCAGGGGTACCAAAGTGGGGCTCTGACCTCGACACCAAAGAACCAGGCTCGTTGGCTCTTTGTCGTTTGACTCTTCAGTGTCATACTCTTGACATACATTTATCGTTATTACATTTTTCCACGTTCCCCCTACATTGTGCTTGCGTACCCGTAGCGATACACTGGTACCCCTGGTTGGGAACCACTGTGCTAGACCGAAGATGCAGTGTGCTGTGAGATCCATCTTTACCATTTCATTTCTAAAGTAATCCTCTGATTACTAGCACCTGCCCTCAGCTGTGCATGTGAGTTCAAACTTATTTCAAGAGAAAATGTACTGTAGAGCAGTTCCAATCTTTCTTCTTGAGAGCTGTTATTTCTTTAATGATTTGGTCAGCTTGAACCTAAACAAGTTAAACAGCTGGTGCCATGCTATGCTGCGCCGTGCAGTGGACCCCTGACAAGCCAATGACACTTCCCTCCCCTCCTTCCACCTCACCTCAGTCCCCTTTGCTGCTCTCCGTTTCCACGAGCCGTCTGGTCCCTGCCGGAGCTGTCGACAGCCCTCTTCCCCCAGCTAGAGAGCATCGTAAACTCAGATTCTTGGCAAAGGGGGCAGCCGGAGCGATGTAAGCAGCAGATTTTTTTCTCCTTTTATTTCTTCGGGTGGCCTGTGGTGTAGGCCATGGAAGTCATCATAGGAATGAGGGCTGATCAGATACCACACAGACATCGACATGTGCCCAACGACAGACAGCTTCATCCAGGTCCATATAGGCAGATGTCTTCCTTGGTACATTTTCTTTTTCATTAATTGGTTTCCATCAGAGATGATATTTGCCTGTTGCACTGGAGTGTAACACGAAACTCCTCTTGAAGACATCTTTACAGTAACTAAGAAATTTCCGAGCCAAGTTGTTTCCATGCACAGTTGCCAAGCAAGACCAAGGGAGAATGTTCGACAGAAGATTTATGTAGTGAAATATTAACTCTGTCATACACGGTTCTTACTGAAATAATACATTTTATCTCAGATTTGCTGATGCTTCAAAAAACACTAGTCAAAGCAGCACTCTTATTACAAAACAGTAACTTTCAGATTTACTGTTTGTGTTACACTATAGTGTTTTGAGAGAACTCTGCATTCATGCACACACCACCCACTGAGGCAACCTTCATGGAATAAATATAACTCTCTGGCCCACGAAAATTAATCATGAATGCAACAAAACTCAAGACAAAGACTGGACAAAGAAATGGGGAAGCAGTTTTGTGAGTGTCCATTTGGCCGTCTCATAAGAAACACTGACTGAATCATCCTTTTTTAAGTTAAGGAACAACATGGTACAAAAGAATGTTAATGTCAATCTCCTGGGGTACTTAAAATACACAGAAAGAAGGACCAGCTCACAACCACCAATGCGGACTGGAATCAAACATGTATATTCTGGCTGACAATGAAGCAAGTTAAGTCAAAGGCACAGCTTGATACCCTGTTAATAATGCAGTCCATATTCAAAACAAACATCCGCCCCTTTATAGAGCTGTGACCCTTTAGCTCTGGTCGTGAGGACTTCCCATGGTTCCCCTGAAGAGCCCCTGTATATCACATGCTAGCGCTGAAGATGAGAGGACAGGAAAACAAGAGGCAAATGATGACTGGCTTGCAAGGAAAGCACTGTACTTTGTTTTGAACATTGGCATCATATGACAAATATGTTTAAAAGTGATATTTGTAAAACTATATTTTAGTAATTAATATATCGTAAACAAACAATCATGTGATTGCCTGGACAGGATGAAGTCACCGTTCTGGAATTCGAAGGGGAGTGATTGCTTGCTTGTGTGTGTGTGTGTGTGTGTGTGTGTGTGTGTGTGTGTGTGTGTGTGTGTGTGTGTGTGTGTGTGCCTCTGTGAATATATGACTGACAAAACTCTGGGCTGAAAGAATGCAGTGGTTTTTGGGGTTGCAGTTGAGTTTTTTCCCCGTTTTTCTTTTTTTTTCCTACAATCGCTGGGGGATCTGCAACACAGCCCCGACTCCGAGCCTTAATCTCAGCCATGCTGCTGTGTGTGAATCCACAGGACAGGATGGGGCCTGGCCAACACACGCATTGCTGCCTCTTAGGGTGATGGAGCAGCCCTCCAGTCTCCAGCCAGCAGGGAGGCTGTGGTTTGCGCTTTAGACTTCAACTTCAAGACTTCAACTTCAGGACTTCGCCTGCAGGACTTCAATGCCCCTTCATTATGATGGAAGAGTTGCCTGTAGAGTGTAATTAGACAGCGAGGGCAAAGAGGTGCAAGGTAAAAGTGTCAAAGTGTCCATCACGATCAGGGCGCAGCAGTGGCGGACACGGGGGGGTGTCTGACAAGAAGCATATTCAGTGGGTCGGTTTTCTTGACAAATATTCAGTGTTGGTCAGGGAGATGCTAACCTGCTTCTCACGCAGATGAATGTTTCTCATTCACGTAGTTGAACGAAGATGCACGAAGCACGAAGGGTCTGCGTGAGAGATGCTAGGGGACGAAGGTTCGAATGTCGGCCTCTGTACCTGGCTGAAACCCGAATCACTTCTGCTTGTGCTCTCTGTCTTCTCCACTTCAATCAACTTGTTATCTTTTTGGGGTAATGTTGTTGGTTCGCTGATATTCTGTTGTGTTGCAGTCGGAGACTAATGATTAGGAAGCCGGTCTTGGAATCGGAATATTGCACATTTGAATAGAGTGCCCTTTAGTACCTAACCCCACATTGCACGCTGCCGTACATTGACTGTAATAAAGATCCTATACCTAAATAACTGTACATCACCTAAAAGTGTGTACAATTGTCATCAAAGTGCCTGTAATGGTCTCTTTTGACTGAAATTCCACAGTTTTGTAAGGTTGCACAATTCCAAGAGGAAGTTGTATGTAGATGAGTTTTGTTTCCGCAGTCACCCATGAAGCAATACACAAGAAATACAAAAATAGAGCGCCGTTCAGTAGTAGACAGTCTGCAAATGCTGTGTCTGTACTGTATATACCATCATCTTGGCCTCCCTCAACCCCAGAAGAGCCACAGAGGCGGGAGATAAGAGTGTTGCCTTCACTTCATAACCCAAAGCCACTCCGACCAATTCCTGACGCTTAGCTCTGGAAGCTGTTTGTCAACTGATGTTTGTTGGAAGATGACATCAAGAATGTATAGCTTTTTTGTGGTCTGCTTTGCTGGAGTGAATGAGCTTTTGTCCAACTGCCAAGTTTCATTGGAACCAAGGCGCATGCATTTTATTATATCCTATAGGTTTAAGTGGGGGGATTTTTTTGGCACTGTGTGAATTGTGTGAATGGTAATTGTACCTTACATATTATTTTCCATCGTGCTCTACAGTATATGTTATTAAAGAAATGGCCATTTGTTGTCAGTATGGTTGTGACAATTATAATTAATGGCAGGCTGGGACATTCTGGCAATATTACGTTTTATTGTGACTCCAAAAGCATGGTGGCAAACTGTAGACTTGTCAGTAGCAGTCATGTATTATGCAGTACTACCACAAGGTCTGCCAGTGTGTGAGACGTATTGCTTGGTATTTCCCACCTTATGTTTTATTATCCCACCATGTTATCGAGCCTGTCTATTGATTTGACTTAAAAACAGAAGCAACAACAACACCACCTAAAGTCTGTCTTGAAATGAAATGAACCCACACGTGAAAATGAATTACTTCAGCCAAAAGAAGGCAAGCCAACATGAAAGGTTAACTATCAGCTCAATAAACTGTCAGATTAACCTGCCTCAACCTTGCAATGAGTGATTCTACGATTTCCCTACGCTTTTGGCAAAAGCAAAATGTCAATTATCAGTATTTTTTTTCAACTAAATGACCTAGATGTTTACATAGTGTATATATTTAAGTTTCCAAACAAACAAATTGCCAAGCTTAATCTTAAATCATTTGATAAATACTGTAATGAAAGCGAACATTTGCTTAATTATTTTGACAACAGTGTTATGGACAAATACTATGTCATTTCAAACATATATAAAAATACTACAGAGTTGAAACAATATATGTTTGAAAGTGCTTATGTCCCTTAGCAGTAATGTTGTCATTAATCTGTGCAACTGATATAGAAAATGTGATTGTTGAGCTTCATAAGTAGGATTTTATGAGTCACTGTGATACAGACTGACACATTTTTCATCATAAATCCCTGTAACGTCTGATTTGAATATAGTCACCCTCCTTACACAAGACTTCCTTCTCCAGAGATAATCCCTAGTGTATGTTCATAGGATTTTTCCAACACATAAGGGATCAATAGCACAAAAACACTTTCAAAACAGTCAACGGTGTAACTCAACTGTGTTACGGTCAACAGTGCAGGGGAACAAGTCTGCACTTTTTTAGGAGAAAAAAACAGAGCAGACAAACCCATCTCCCTAGAACACAAATTATTTTGTTTGTTTGTCTGTCAATATGGATATAAATTGGCAAAAACATACTCCTCCTCAACTGTCATCAGTGTTGCCAGATTGGGCTGGTTCCCGCCCAATTGGGCTGCTTAGGATGGCTGTGTGCGGGTAAAAATGGCATCTATCAGAAAAACCTTCCCACTGCCATATAAATCAATAGAATTGGGCGGGTTTTTAGGGCGGATTTTGATTAATTTTTGGGCTGGAAATCATCAGCCTCATCTGGCAACCCTGACTGTCATACTTAATTGTAACACCATTGACGGTAACACCGTTGACATTTCAGCCATTTTTATGGTGTTGTGCTAACTGAGGACCTCAGAAGTTCCACCACAACACCTTAATCAATTCATGTATCTGTATGCTTTATCTGTGTTTTTCTACATGTGATTTCTAATTCAGATTCTTATGAATATGTTGATAACACTGTTGACAGGCAATTTTCCCGCTATGAGAACATGAAAAAGAATGGATTAAATTATGGAAGGATGGAGCTCAAAATTTACCAAAAAGTCTTCCCGTATCCTGCCAAAGAGGTTATGACATCACGTGATGTTATTCGTATGGCCTAAGACCAAACCATTACTGATTTATGGAGGAGGTTTCAGACCGTGACACGGTTAACACAGTTTTCGTGGACACACACAAAATGGCAAATTTCATGTATAATGGAAAGGACAGTGGTCTTTCTGACAGTTTTGTCATATTGTGATGATTACTGTGAATCAACATTTGCAATCGTCTTGGGCAAAACAAGTTTCTTTACATGCTAATATGAAGACTGAATCTGACATTTGGAAAACAGGACGGCATGAAAACGCCCAAAACCAGTATTAAATATTCATTCTTGCTGAGGGAAATAATGCTATGTCTACACTTTCTGTATTATATGAAAGATAAATGTTTTCTAATGTCCAAAACATCATTGGATGCAGTTAATAGTTAATGGAATTGCCAAATAAAATCCACGGACTTAAAAGTGTAGGGGAATTAGAGAATCACTCCAATGTATAAATGAGAGCAGATTACAATCTAGTTTGGCTCCTTGAACAGCTGCCGTATTCCACAGCTGGAGGATAGGCTACTACAGTTTCACGTTTTACTTCCCAATAAAAACACTTTCTTACACATTGCACATGAATGTGTTGGATGAAGCCACGTATACCGAATTCGAGAAATCTGCATTTGGATAAGGCTACTGTATACATGTTTTTTTGTTTTTGTTTGTAAACACGGTGTTGTGAGGAGGGGCAAGACACTGGCAGCCAACCACGTGAGCTAATTTTTTGACAAACAGCGGTTTCCAACAATCAGAGGTTGAGTTGTGCACAGCCAGGGTCACGCAGCCAGGGGAAAACAAAAATTTAAAACCCATCTATAGCTGCGGGAATTCAGTTGATCTTGATTGCATTTAGAAAGCTTAAAAAAACCCTCTTACTTATAGAACTACTCAGTGATGCGACCATACATACCGTGATATGGTTTTGCTCCATATTTGACTTATATTGAAAAAGTCTATTCTGCTGTGGTCTGGTCTGGGATGGTTCTGGATCTGGATCTGGGGACTCGGTCTGGCATTTTCTCTTTGTTTTGTAGTTGATATACTTGGCTCGTCACTGCCTCAATGGCATGTTACTTAACCATCACTAAACCAAGTCATGCCAATTAAATCTTTGAGGCTTCATGGCTTGGGTTTTGTTGATAGGGTAGGCGTTGGAATTAAGTCAACGGACTGCTTGCTTGATCTACTTATTTCTTTAGATGAAATAACGCTATCTAACAATCTGTTAAAATGTACCAGCAGGAAATGAATGTGTTAATTACTATAGGGGCCCCTCAGAGACCACCCACGAAGCATGCAGGCGCGCGCACACACACACAGAAGCATGCACATACAAACACACACACACGCACACAATCACACACACGCACACACACATGCCGCACACACACACACACACGCATGCACACAAGCACAAACATACACATGCATGCACACAAGCACACACATACACATGCACACTTTCAACAACGGCCAATTATTTAATGCTATTTTATTGTATTGTTTAGTTTTACATTTCTGTGTTTTATGTATTATATCACTCTGCATCACTCTACTGTACA
>NC_085878.1:25342444-25357444 GCF_034702125.1 Engraulis encrasicolus
CTTGTGGTCCCTCTGCAAAAACATAATGGTCGAGTTTAGGACTGAAAGTTAGCTTCTGTGTTTCTTCATGTCTTTAAGAGAGAACACGTAACTGCAGTTTTCCCTGAGCCCCCCTGCTTACGTGGGTGCCCAAGTCATGGAAAAATATGACGAGGGAAAAGACTTTAAACGGCCGGCATTCTTTTTCTCTCATACATCTCCTTGGAAAACCGCAAAGTCTGTAATTTTCTGCATGTAATTATTAGTTTTCGATAGGCTCCTGCGTAATTATTTATTTTGAGTCGGGCACTTAAATGCCGAGCAAGGTTTCTCGAGATGTCTGCATGAGATGCGTTGCGCAGAGAGGTTACGCACTGCCGTCTGCAGACGGGAGAAGGAGGACATTTGCACAGTGTAATGTCTCCACATGAGGTCATTACAGCTAACATGGGATCAAAAACGTAGGGCTATATTTCTGTCAGGTCTATCAACGTCAAGAAACACAAGACAAGAAATTCCGAATGCAATTTCTTTATTGAAAAATTCCGGATTAGATTTGGTGGTAAGCCATGTCTCTGTTCGGAGGAGTCCCCTGGTTGCATGAACACCATGAAAAACAGTTTTAGGGTACAATAGCAGCATAGGGGATGATCATCCAATAGGAGAGCAAATCATTGAAAATGACCAATGAGGAGCGAGGAGAGTTGATTATAGAGCTCTTCAGCGTTGACGTCAACTTGTATGCGGCGGTTGGCGTTCGGGTTCTATGGCGATTTTTTTTACATTGCAACACACCATAGAGATTCAGGTTTGGCAAAAATATAAGTTGCACGCCAACAACGAACATTAGCGTGTCCCCGCATCCCTTTCTCATTAGTGGAACGGATCGTATCATCATGTTGGTGTATTCACATGTTAAATCATGACGATTTTAATTCAATATTGCTAACCCCTTTCTGATCATTAAAACTTCCGAACTACATGCAGTTGTCTCTTACCTGTTACGTCATCCGTGGTACGCTACATCACGATTCACAACAAGCACTTAGTTAGCTACTCTAACTACGTATCTAGCTACTGACCTTGATAGCCACTACATACACTGTACTTTTTCATATTATATATTACACACACAAACAAAATGGCAATACCTCTTCATGCGTACAACCCTCCGCACGTACATGACGTTAGATACAGGCGCCGCTTCTGTAGTCGCCAAAAGTTTCCGGGTTTAGCATATGGACGCAACATCGTATTTATGTCGAAGTTTGACACAAAATGATCAACCATGTCATACCTACAGCCTATTTTTAACACCCTCGACAGCTTGCGGGGGTTCGCTAAGCGCGTGCTTGCACTCAGAGCTTATTTGAAACTGGCCCCTATTCATTCCCAATGGGAGGCCGGAAGCCGATACGAACCAGGATGTCCTTAAATGCTAACATGAAAGACTACAGTCTACTACATGCTTCCGCGTTACTGAAGAGCTCTATTGTAGCTGATCTAGAGCACCTGAGACAAATTGGCCAACCATGGCCTGCCAGAACTAACACTGACACTCGATTCATATATCCAAGGGAAAGACGCAGAATCACCACACACTGGTGGACTTGGAACCTGACAAAGCACAAGCGAAACACACTGTTCACTAAATAATAAAAAAAACAGCAAAATGAAATCCACCAAAGTGCGGTGATTCTCCTGATTTCCCTTGGATTACTGATGACTGCACTTCACCAGCACCTGGAACTGCAGCAACTGGCTGTGCATAGGAGCTTCAGACCTTCCTAGATTCATATACGCATGTCTGCCTCACCGTCCATCTCTGTGACAGCCCATCTATCTATCTATCTATCTATCTATCTATCTATCTATCTATCTATCTATCTATCTATCTATCTATCTATCTATCTATCTATCTATCTATCTATCTATCTATCTATCTATCTATCGTAACTACCATAGTACCATGCCACTACAGTATGACAGTGTACAGGGCCTTAAGTAATACATTACGACTTGGTCATTGCCATTCTGGTAACAGCTAATTTACATAAGGTGTCGTGTGAATGTACAGTCATGACTGGTGATCAATCCTCCACGTTCATAGAGTACACCATCTACTAGGCCTACGTTACCTAATGAGAGATACAATTTAACAAAAATGTCTTGTCTTCTATAACACAGCAAACCTACGAAAGCTATGCATTGTATTGTCACATCCAAGTCCAGGAAAGTTTGAAGAAAGGAAGGGCAATCATACACGGTGGACCTTTTGAAAACATCCTGAATATGCACTGCCATATGTGGTGAGGGCTGTCTATACAGTTTAGGATGAAACTCCAGGGAATGTCTAGTTTCAAACAACAGTTCAGACGACTTTGACATCAGAGTGGGAAAGAAAGGACATGACGTTTGTCTGTTGAAAAGGATGGGATTTTTCGTAAACAAAGTTAGTCTGATTCCCCTGTTGACCCTCACAACATGCTTTCAAGTCATACCATGCTTCAGAAACATGAAAGCAACACTGAAGTTGCATAGGAAAACAGTTTTTACAAGCAACTATAGACCATTGATGTCACTCAAAGTTGCAATACAGAAAGCTCCACTGAATAAGGAAACACCATAACGGGCTGTATGACCATTAAAATCAAAGTCCAAATCAAGCATCAACATCAAATGTTTACGTAAATTTTAATTCTAATAAAAACATCTTAATGATTTTGGTCATTGGCTTTTGTGTATTGTTTCATTTAAGAATTCTGTAAGATCTTGAGAGCTACACATATTATGTCCTTATTAGTCCAACAGGCATTTCTACTTCCAGCACACATAATGATTTCCCCATGATTCACCGTCCCGACAGAGGTGTGGATGAGGATTTGATAACACCACTTTCCTAAACTTGCACGTCACACACACCACAGCCATGGCAAAAATGTCCCAGACCAGCACAAATATACACACACAATCAATGACACAGACGGAAAAAGGGTTAGAGAGAGAAAATAAGAACCAAGCTTGTTTCCTAAATTAGAAAGAGAAAAAGTGGCAGGCTTGGAAAAAGAAACTTTAAAGCACCTTTAAAGAATGAGTATTAAATATGGTTGGCAGACTGCCTGGCTTGCCCTTGCCAAACAGAGCAGGGAGATCTGAAATGTGGTTGTTTAGTTGGAAACACCAGCTGAGAAAGTCTACTATTCGATTACGGCACAATGATTTACGAGCAGGCCCTCCTCCAAAAGCCTGCAGGTACAGAGACACACACACACACACACACACACACACACACACACACACACACACACACACACACACACACACACACACACACACACACACACACACACACACACACACACACACAGGGGGGACAAAGGGGACAGTTGTCCCGGGCCCGGGGAGAGAGGGGGCCCAGAATTGGTTCCTCATCATGTATTAGGTTGGGGGGCCCTTTCAGATGACTTTGTCCTGGGCCCACACTCACACACACACACACACACACACACACACACACACACACACACACACACACACACACACACACACACACACACACACACACACAGGGGGGACAAAGGGGACAGTTGTCCCGGGCCCGGGGAGAGAGGGGGCCCAGAATTGGTTCCTCATCATGTATTAGGTTGGGGGGCCCTTTCAGATGACTTTGTCCTGGGCCCACACTCACACACACACACACACACACACACACACACACACACACACACACACACACACACACACACACACACACACACACACACACACACACACACACACACACACACACACACACATACACACGGCCGTGTTGCTCCGTTGACTTCTCTGGCTGTAGCCAAACATACTTGTGACACGTTAGCTAAATAGAGTGCCAGATGAGGAGTCATGGCTCATCTGTCTGCATAATCAAGTTTGCTCTGAAAACTTTCCCCTTGCGACTGTCCAACATCAGGCAACTTGTCAATTTTAGGGCTATTTTCAGGCGGTAGCCTATTTCTGGTGGAGCTGACTAGACACACATGGTGATGATAAAGGCCGTCAACAGCTTTGGCTGGGCCTGGGATAAAGTCATCTGAGAGGGCCCCCCACCCCACCCAATACATAAAATGTAATGAGGATCCCATTCTGCCCTTTCTCCTTCCCTGGGCCCAGGACGACTGACCCCTTTGCATGCGTGCTGATAATTCCTGTGACACAGCTTCAAATTCTGTTATCAAGTCAGTGAGGGGAGAATCGTGCATTTCCAACTGCTCACTGTTTATTAGTTCTTCTATTCAGTTTCAGTGTCACTTTATTGGGGACCATGTACAATTAAAATATAAAAGTTGCCATTTCGTGAAGTGTACCAGTTAGCCTCGGTCTACCACTGGTAGTTACAGTAAGTCAGAGGGAAGTGGTGTGATAGGTTATAGCTTTGGCCAGTAGCACACAGTGGCACTTTTGATAGATGAGGGTTAAGCCTTATACCCTCTGAAATTGCAGGTTAAAACAGTTAGTCCAGACCTTTGCACCAGAGCATAGTTGCGATTGACACAGTCTAGCACAATAAGATGTGCACTATACACTCGCCTCCAAAAGAGTTGTCGCCTATCCATCTGTTTGGAATAACAGCTAATAACCTGACTTTCAATTAATCACTTGGCTTCAGAAGTCACTCATATGAAAGCTACAACCCTCCCGAATGAAAATGTATTTACAAAAATAAATTACATGCACCAAAGAAAGATTGACCCTTCATTGAACACAGACAGGGCAGATTTTCACAAGACAAAAGTTTTGTCGCCTATCGAACATAATGTGAAAATGAGCAGATAAGTCACTTCAAAACACTTCAAATACGCTGATTGGGTGTCATGCTTAATCACTGAATCACTCTCACCTCTCCAGAAAATCAACTTTGGCCTTAGGTGTATGTTTAGGGTCATTGTAATCATGGAAAGCAACACAATGAAAATCAATGGAGTTCAATGAGAGATTGTGACATATTCGCTATTCGTAGAGCAAAACATTTTTAACTTCATGATCAATGATAAAAACCCTCAAACACCTGCAGCATGCATGCAGCTCCTCATAAGAGCTGTATCTGTACCATGTTTCACTTTATGCACCATTTCTCTTTTTTCATATTCTTCATCTCCAACACCATATAGTTTTGATGCTATCAGTTCTAAAATGGTTGATCTTGGGCTCTTGACTTCAGAGTATGAGTCCCATTAGCCTTCATTTATGTCAGAATTAGACCTGACATACTTTTGGCTGGCTTTTTTGAGACAGGACAGTGGGAGAGACTTCTTTGGTGT
This sequence comes from Engraulis encrasicolus, assembly GCF_034702125.1. Taxonomy (NCBI): domain Eukaryota; kingdom Metazoa; phylum Chordata; class Actinopteri; order Clupeiformes; family Engraulidae; genus Engraulis; species Engraulis encrasicolus. The sequence goes on from NC_085878.1 coordinate 25,347,727, forward strand.
TAAAGGTGAAGAATTTGGAAAAAATACATGGTGCCTAAAGTCAAACATGGGAGGGATACAGCTCTTATGTGGAGCTGCATGCATTCTGCTGGTGTGTGAGGGCTTTTATCATTGATTACATCATGAAGTTAAAAATGTATTGCTCTACGAATAGCAAATATGTCACCATCTCTCATTGAACTCCATTGATTTTCATTGTGTTGCTTTCCATGATTACAATGACCCTAAACATACACCTAAGGCCAAAGTTGATTTTCTGGAGAGGTGTGAGTGAATCAGTGATTAAGTATGACACCCGATCTGCGTATTTGAAGTGTTTTGAAGTGACTTATCTGCTCATTTTCACATTATGTTCGATAGGCGACAAAACTTTTGTCTTGTCAAAATCTGCCCTGTCTGTGTTCATTAAAGGGTCAATCTTTCTTTGGTGCATGAAATTTATTTTTGTACATTCATTTTCATTCAAGAGGGTTGTAGCTTTCATATGAGTGACTTCTGAAGCCAAGTGATTAATTGAAAGTCAGGTTATTAGCTGTTATTCCAAACAGATGGATAGGCGACAACTCTTTTGGAGGCGAGTGTAGTGATTATGTGAGCATTTTGGGCACAGTCCAAGCCCAGTTTTCCTCAGAATACAAAAGCTCCAGGAGCATTTGTCAGAACTTTTAGAAGGAGCTACTGTGCCGTGGACCTGCATGGCCTACTGGATTGAGTTCATTAGCGAAACAGTTTGCATTGAAAGAAAAAAGACAGTGGCATGATTTCCTCCCATTATACTGTCAAACCACCAAATAATGTTTGAAATTCGCTTTACGTAAATGACTTGTCCTGCATAATGACACAATTTCCACAGAGTAATCACTACAGTGGTCTTTACTGTGTGCAGCAGCCTTTGTAGCTTTATGGGAAAAACCTGTAACAGATTGTCAAAATTGGTCCTGAATGTAGGACATCATCTATTACGAGGGACCCATGCCATTTTGAAATGCAAACAAAGCATTTGGGGAAAATGAAAGCACCATTGCCAAAATGTATTGCGTTTGAGGGAAATGGAAACATCATAGTTGTAATGTATTTTTTAATTTTAACTTGAAAGGCAGAAAAAACTGACACTCAAATTAAGGGGGATCAAAATTTTGCTATTGTCTTGGCAATTGGTCTTTTTATTCATTTCTCTTACTACCATCCGGAAAAACAATAAAAAGGTATTACTTTACATAAGAATATAACAAAATGAGGTTATATATATGTGTTTCCAGTCTGAAAACCCATTCCATGTTTGAAAAGTAAATGAAGAAATGGTGCCACCACAAATAAAGTCCACTGTCCAACCAAAGCTCAATGAAGGAAAACACTTTGGAAATTACTGAGGGAATGCAAGAGTGTCCACTTTGGATTCAGAGAGTGAAAACACTTCACAGAGTAGCTGATCTACCTGTCTCGACTGCTGATGACAATTAACGGGTTCAGAGCTGCATGACTGGATCAAATTTTGGATTTTTTAAATTATTTTTTTGCTGAAGTGGAACTGCGGATTGATTCTGTAGGCCCTACCTCTGGTTGAATCAACAGCCAATCCCCCATTCACCCCCACTGTCCTCAATGCAAGCCAGTCTCAGAGGTAAAGACCCTTGAGCATAGCACTTAGTTTTGAAAAGTCACTGCTAAAGAAGGTATGCTGCCCTGACAGTATCCTTCATTTCTATCGTCCAGATGGATTGGACATACTATATCATGACATTTTACAGTAAGACCCTGTTTATACATAGGCTCTATGGATATTGTTTGGAAATCCATTTATATGGGCCTTTTACAGCAAGTTTACAGCACACCTGTCGCAACACCTGTGGCAATGGTGATCCACATGCCGCGTAAACACAATAAAAATATATAAACAGACAAAAAAATGTCCTTTTTAAAAAATATCTTAATACATGTAACCAAGGCCTAAGGACGAGCTATTATAAGGCTAAGGAGAAGCTATTGCGGCAGCTAATGTCAGGTGTTAGAAGTGCTGTCTAATGTGTTACAGTATGCTTAATGGTATATGCAAAGCAAATAAAGTAAAGGAGAAGAAAGATTTCATGAAGAAGTGACTTCCGTTAGCTTTTGAAATGGTGGCAGAAATGGCGTCTGGCCAGGCTAGGCCTATATATTTATGACAAAAGTAAGTTCTTTGATTGAAAGGGACCTCCCAGTCATGCAATCCTTGTCAAAATCAAACGTACACTTGCTGATATGGTGTAAGCCCATTTGCAGACAACAATTCACAAAGCAATTTCGCTGTTCAATGATTATATTCTCTGTCACATTGCCATGGCAGATTCCTGTAACAACATGTACGCCCCCTCCTACTGCTGCATATTACAAAAGGTTCTTGTCAATAGACTTCTTCTTAGGATTATAATTCACATTCATATGTCTGTCCGTTTAAATCATGTATTGTGTTGAAAAGGGCCTGTCTATAAAGAGGGTTGGCTACACCTCTGACAAATGCTGGTCTGATGTATTTCATGACATGCAAACACTATATACTGTAGTAGTTGAAATTAAGTGTATGTTGCTGTGTATTTGTTTGTCAGGCAACGCTAAATGTGAATTCTGGCTCCGCTAATGCTGTCTGATCAAATTAAATTAAATATATTTTCAGTTTTTGGCTGACGATCTTGGTGACACTGTTGCCTTTTAAAGTCTATCCCATTGGCTGAAATTACACAAGACAATCAATTAAACATACTTGTATGATCTCACTCTTCTTAGAGATTGCTCCCCCATTGCGTTATAAGAATTATTCAATCATAATGGTTTTAATAGATGCAATTTATGAGTCTTTATAACAATGGATATTTACACAAGTTTCATCTGTTATCAATTGAAATGGCGACATCTGAGAAAGCAAGTGGATTACGGTGCATTACTAACTTCATTTTTGTGCGTAATGTGTCAATACACAGCTTTTACCACCATTGAATTCATGTGCCCCTTACTTACACTCATTTATTATGATCAATAGGCCTATATATGTACAGATTTTATAATTGTGTTTCCTTCCAACTGGTTGACGCACAGTTAAGTTATTCAAATAAGAAATCCCCACATGGTAACACTTTCAAAAGCGCATTCCACGTTGTGGTCTATAGGGTGTCTCATTAAGCTTAATGAGCCTGTATGTGCGTTTCTAACTCAAAGACTTGAGAGGACACCTGACGAGTGATAACTTTACAGTATCACACTAATGTACTAACTGATCTCTTCATCCTACCTTTGGTTCCCTGTCTTTTTTATATCAAGGAACAAGGAAATCTATACTCTGATGTCATATTAGTCATCATATTGCTAGACGTACCAGTGAGCTTTATATTCAGAAAAACTTTAGGAGTCTTGGTAAATGTCGGTCACCACACAGACACATAGCCTACGTATTGCAACAGCAAGTGTTTGCTTAACAGCTGGCAGCGATCAGACAATCAGGACCTGCAGTCAATTAAAAGACCAATCAAACATAATTATTGCGGGGAGAACATAGAGCGGTGTACACAGATGGTGTTTAAGGTTCAGGACTGGAAACTATGACCAAGCACCATGCAGAATGCAAAGACAGGAACCCCCCTGGCGAGTGAGTGAAGGGCCATTACAGTATATCCAGACCCACTGACAGCTCTTTCTGGCCCGGGGACAAAGTCATCTGAAAGGGCCCCTTTCTCAATACATACAATGTAATGGTGACCCAATTCTGGGGGACCCCCCTCTCTCTGGGCCTGGGACAACTGACCTCTTTGTTCAATGCCTGTCAGCTTCCCTGCTTATATATATCTGTAGGGAATGCCTCATCTGGCACTGCATGTAATACAATGCCAGCAGAAGAACACAAAAAACAACTCTTTTGTTTGTCCAAAGATCAAGGCGATCTTCACAGAGCATTGAAGATCAATAGCTTTTGGTGAGACAGCTGGTCCAGTGGCATTTTCTTAAAAGTTCAGTGGGATTCCAGCGTTTTACGGTGGGCTCTGGCTTGTTAACGTGAAGGCTCTCGGGAGTGAGACGTTGAGGCCTGGACGGTGAGCTGTTTAAGCAGTGGCAGAATGTGGCCCCCTAATTGAAGCAAGAGGTGCGGACTTAGCGCCGGCTCCCGGGTCCCTTTGAGGCCAAAATCCAGAATGCAGAACCCCAAGTAGGCCAGCCAACCGACCGACCAGCCATCCAGACATCCAGCCAGCTACCTACCCAGCCACACAAGCAGGCAGACACAGGAAAGCAGACAAGGGGTGGGGCAAACAGGTCTATTGTTCCGGGTCCAGGGAGTGGAGGGGGTCAGAATTATTGGTTACACTTTACTTGATACCGGCATCATACGTATGACATAACAGTGCCATAACAGTGTCATAATAGTGTTATGAACGAGTCATAAACATAATGCCAATGTCATAAACGTTTTATGGCCATGAAAAGTTGACATTGTTAGGCCTTTGTCCTTTTTACGTCTTTGTCATAACCGAATTTCACTTAAAGACAAAGTCATACAATGTTTATGACATTGACATAATGTTTATGACACATTCATGACTGCTTTATGACAATGTTATGACAATGTCATAAATATGACGCCGGCGTCAAGTAAAGTGTTACCGAATTATTTCATTGAATGTATGTATGTATTTTGGTGAGGAGGGCCCTTTCAGAGGACTTTGTCCTGGGCCCTGCCAAAGCTGTCAGAGGCCCTGGACAGACACAGACTAGACACGTCGATAGATAAAGGCAGTCTGAGGCTGAGATAGTGTTTTTTAGTCGACTGCACAAGCTTGTGCTCAACCCAGATGGAAGGGATATCCCGCATGAAAGCCCAGTGAGCTGCTACAGTACGAGCCCACCAACAGCGAAGGGGCGTGCGAAGAGGGATGTAAACAGACGGCGTACATATGCTTGAATTTTTTAGGTCGAGAATGTTTATTGTAAACAACGACAGGCCATTGTTACTGACTGCAACAGGTCAGGTGTCGAGTGAGATGCAGGAAATGCTAGGGGATATTAAGAACGTATTTTCGCTAAACATATCTGGCATACCTGGTTGAATGGGTGTCCAAGGGCACATTAAACAACATTCAAATGCATGGTCCTGCCTCAGGTTCTAATGGCTGCGATTGTGGAAATCCATATGTGAAAACAGTACAGTATGCTCCTCATGTGCATTCTCTCTGCGTTGCTCCATGTGGCAAGAGAGAACGCTCTGATGGTGTGTCTCTGTTGTCTGTCTTGGCCTCAGAGTCGAATATATTGCGATGGCAGCCTATTACCGCCATATATCCTATTAAAGGCCCATTTGCGATTTGCCATTGGTTAATGTTTTTCTTAGACGGATCGCTCGAGGCAGGCTCTTGATCCCTCTGTTTGTCTCTCTGCTGCTGTTGCATTAAAGGGAGCTGTTCTGAACTTTTTAAGTGCTACCACATGTAGTAACGCTCGCTACGTACTGTCATTCCTTGAATGTGAATGTGCCGTATTCCAGACACCCTCCATTTTTCGAATATAATGGGGCCTTAGCGAGTCTGGCGCTCTCGTAGGTAAATAACGCCAAATGAAGATTCATACCTGGGCAGGTACCACTCATCTCTGAAGGCAAGGCGTCCCAAGGAATTTTTAAGTTAGACACAGACAGTTTGGCCGTCACCGTTTGTGCTTTTTAGAGCCTTTTCGTTTCTTGTCAGGAGTGTTGTCTGGACTGTGTGAGAGACCATGACAAGGTTAAAAGAGTAATAGCTTTCTAGAGAGACAGGATGGAGAGAGAGAGAGAGAAAGAGAAAGAGAGGGGAAAAATGCCACATGTGGAACGCTATACTTAATGTATCATTCTGCATCGCAAGACGTCAGAGAGATGAGAGAGTCTCAGTCACACCACACACACACACACACACACACACACACACACACACACACACACACACACACACACACACACACACGGCCGAGAGAAAGGGTCTTTTTTTCCACGGAAAACGGGCATAAATCAGGGCCCTCTATGACCAGCAGGTGAAATAATAAAACAGAGTGAGAATGTCCTGACGGAGAGGGTGCTTGTGCTTTGCTGTGCTGTGCTGTGCTGTGCTGTGCCGTGTGCTGGGAATAGGGACTGGGGCTGGGGCTTGTGGAGCTCGAGCTGGAACCGATGCAATATAATGGGAAACCAACGCAACGGGAGACAGTTTAGACGTACTGGAAAAATCGTAGAGAGAAGGGACCAGACTGGAAGTATGCACGGTGTGTGGAGAGTAAACTCTGCATGCTCCATGCTCCACCCCCCCTGCTTTTCCATCTCCCTTACGTTCTCTCTGTCTCTGTCTCTGTCTCTGTCTCTGTCTCTGTCTCTGTCTCTGTCTCTGTCTTTCTCTCTCTCTCTTTCTCTGTCTGCCTGTCTCTGTCTTTGTAAGACTTGGTTAGTCATTCTCATCCTCATCCTGCATTTCTATAAATGGAGAATAGACCCATTTAGTAATAGGGAAAGTCAAACAGGAACAAGATTTGTCATGTGAAACAACACAACATTGAGCTACTCCATAGAAAGAGACAAGGGCATCAGACAGTCAGTCACCCAGTTATGTTGTTTATCCATGTCTTATTAGCCCGTTAAAGTCTTTTCAATGGCTATTATTGTGTTCCACTGGTGGAATGACATGCATTATGAGGCTACACAAAACAGTTTATTTGGAAGCAAGTGGACTTCTAGAGCTTTTTGGGTCATTGAAACTTGACGCTGCTGAAGGAAGTCCAATTGCAACGCTTACCAACTCACTTTTTTCTGTCAGTCAGATGTGTTCGGTTTCAAACTCGGTCCAAAGTTGCTGAGCAAACCTGTAGTCCACACACACTCCTGTCTAACCACCACCGCCTCATCCTCCTCCTCCTGCTCCTCCTGTTCCACTAAGCCTCTCCTCATCTATCTCCTCTGTCTCTGCTTCATCCCCCGCTCCAGAGTCGACCAGGACCCCGGCTCTCTAGTTCCCCCCGGCTGAGGAAGTGGTTTGTGTGTGCAGACTGCTGCGGCCGGCGGCGGGAGTACGGTGTTGCTGCGTGCACGGAACCAAGAACCGTAACCGGAGAGCGACACATTAAAAGTTCCACCAGAGGAGGTGTAGGGGGAGGGATTTTGTGGTTCACTGGTGTTGGGGTCAGGATGGGGATGGGAGCAGCAAAGGGATGGTGGTGGGGGGAGGTGGTTGTGTTTAGGGATGTTGAGATGGGGTGGGGGGTGGAAAGGGGGTGGGGGGTGTTTGGGGCTGTTATGATGGGAAAAGGACGACATTTGTGTGTGTGTGTGGGGGGGGGGCGTTTGGGTGTGTTAGGAGGTGTTGGATGTGGATGGAGGAAGACGGTGGGGATGTGGGTGGTGTTTGGGGATTGTTAGGATGAGGGAAGAATGACAATGGCTGGGGGTATGGGTGATATTTGGGGGAGATGGGGGATGCTGTTGAGATTGGGTAGAGGGTGGTAGGGGTGTGCGGGTGTTGCTGTGGTGGTGTTATGGGTGAGTGGCTGGTGTTTGCAGACTGTTGAGATGGTGTTGGGGTCAGTGTTGGGGGTGCATGGTTGGTGTTTGGGGGATGCTCTGGTTGTTGGTATTGGTGGTGGTGGCTGTGGTGGTGGTGGTGGGGGGGGGGGGGGTTGGTAGGGGTGTAGGGTGGTGGTGGTGGTGGTGGTATGGGTGAGTGGGTAGTGTTTGGGGACTATTGAGATGGGGGAAATTATAAAAATGTTGGGGGTGTATGGGTGCTGTTTGGCTGTTGGGAGTGGTGGTGGTGGTGGTGGGGGGTTAGGTAGGGGTGTAAGGTTCTTGTGGTGGTGGTGGAGGTATGGGTGAGTGGGTGTTGTTTGGGGATGCCAGAGGGCGATAGAAGTGAGTTAGGGTGAGTTGATGTGGAGAGCCATGTGCGTCGGAGCAGACAGGATAAGGAAGAGAAAGAGGGGAAGACTGCCTCCTGTTGGAACAAGGGGCAAAGGGGAGGAACGACCCCGTGTGCTGTTATTGCAATCCATCCGCTGATGTTTTCGCTGGCCCTAATGCAAAGGACATAAACACACAAAAAAATTGTGTCACGCTGCTACGCTGTACCCGGCGTGACCTCTCGCCGTGAAATTCGTTCCAGAAGCTTTTTATACACTTTGTAATTATACTTTCATCCGTCGTGCATACCGGCGTTTTCATTCTTTAGCTCACGGTCCGGAGCATGGAAAAGAGATGTTAGTCTGGAGAGTGAGAGAGAGAGAGAGAGAGAGAGAGAGAGAGAGAGAGAGAGAGAGAGAGAGAGAGAGAGAGAGAGAAATAGAGAGGCCGTCCCATTTCAGATGGCTTAAACACAAAAGCGTGGAGCCACAGCCTCCTTATACTCTCTGTCTGCTTTGTTATCTGTGGTGAATTGTGCAAGGCATCTGCCAGTCTTTGGGTAATGGGAGCATTTTTGAACATCAAGGGGCTCGTTATCTGGGCTATCTGTCTGTCATCTTTTTCAGGCTTAATGGGAACAGACTGGCTGCAGTTGTTTAGGCTCATTAAAAGTACATTTGGTTTTGGCTTCGATAACGAGATTGACTATGAGATTGGGTTCAAAAACTTAACATAGAGACACTGTTCTGAAAATGTTCGAATGTGTAACTGTTCAGGCCAAACTAAATACGACCTCCCATGACACCAATGGCTGTTTATATGGTAAGCGTTTGTGTATGTGTCTGAGTTTGAGATTTATGTGTCTCTGAAATCTTTTCTTTACTCAGGTCAGTGAACTCAACCCAGATCTTATTTGATTGGAAGCTGCTGGTTGCAGCACAAGAGATCACCACAAGGGGGCAATACCATCCTGAATATAATTCACTGACGTCTGATGAAATCCCAGACTGTGTGTACGTAACATGGATGTCCAGTTGATGATCTTCTAATTTTAGTATGAACTATATTAATGCAATGTATAAATGTTGATCAATTGCATGTTTCTAGCGCAGGTGTGCCTCAAAAACTGCTAGTTTTTAGTAGGTTGAATCCCATACCTGCTGCCCTCTTATTGTAGAACCGATCAAAAATAGTAGGCCTATATAACGTATAGATAGTTAAATGTAGTGTTTGTCTTTGCTTTATCTTAAAGCTACATTTTAAAAAAATAGTTCAGACGTTGTAGGTTTACTGATTTTGCAATATAGCCTAATAAATTCATTGAAAAGCTTGTATTGTTATTGTTCAGTTCACCTTACCTTATGTAGGTCATCTCTGTTTGCATGTTTAAGTACAATAAATGGGAAAGGTTGAAGGTAAGCTGCAAGAAAAGAGTCTATGTTGTGATTAAAAGGTTCAGTGCATTTATCAATATCGTATAATGAATCAAACATTAGGATATGAATGTGACTTGGGCTCTGTGATCTTTCTCAGACAGGATTGGGCAAAATAGCCCCTAAATATTTGTCAACATTCCTGTCACTGATAAGGACTGTGCAATGCCAGATTTGCCAAATAACATTGCTGACTTGAAATTCCACAGTCAGACAAGGTCATTAGCGAGCACTCACATACTTTGGTTAACAGACTTGTCGATAACCGAGAGCTGTTTTGCTTGGATAAAGTAGTGTAGTGATATCAAATCTATAGTCCATTTCAGATCTCAAGGAAAGAACAACATTTAGTCTGCAATCCGTGCAAACACAGATCGAGATATAAAGGATATAATTTAATGACCCAGGGGAA
>NC_085878.1:25362444-25367444 GCF_034702125.1 Engraulis encrasicolus
AACAGCACAGAACACCACAGTATGCACAGAATAGTACTGCACAGCCCTGCACAGCCCTGCACAGCCCTGCACAGCCCTGCACAGCCCTGCACAGCACAGCACAGCACAGCACAGCACAGCACAGCACAGCACAGCACAGCACAGCACAGCACAGCACAGCACAGAACAGAACAGCAAAGTATGCAAAGCACAGAACAGCATGCACATCATAGCACAGCACAGCACAGCACAACACATACAGCACGGCACAGTGCAGCACAGCATAGTAATGCACAGTCCTGCATAGTACAGCATAGCACAGCGCAGCTCAGCACAGCAGAGCACAGCAAGGTGCAACACAGCACAACACTGCACAGCACACTACAGAATTGTACAGAACAGCACAGCAGCACAACACAGCACAGGACAAGACTGCACAGCACTGCACAATATTCAGCTACAGTACTGCACAACTCAACAGAGCAGCATAGCAGGGAACAACACTGCACAGTATAAGCTGCTTGACCAGGCCTCTTCCCAGCATTCGCTTCTCCACTCCACTCTTTCAGTGATGACTTTAAAAATCCCAACACAGCACAGAGTCATTTATTTTTTAATTCAGCATCCCTTGTTAGCTGTTGTGCTGCAGCGCATAGGTCTGCATCTCTGATGTCCTCCTTCTCACCTATGATCTGTCTGTAAGGGTAATTTACTTTGCAGAAGAGAGAGAGAGAGAGAGAGAGAGAGCTGTGGGATATTACTAAAGCACAGCTGCACCACTGGTGTCCCTCCCAACGCTCACCTCTTATCGGAGGCCTTGGCCCCAGGATGGGAAGGAAGCAGCTGGTTGTGTTAGTGGGATGGCTGTGCCTGGGGAATCACCCATCTGAGGTGGAGGTGTTGGGAGTGGGACCAGGGAAGCCGAAAGAGTGGGGGACAAAGGGGTCAGTTGTCCCAGGCCCAGGGAGACGGGGGGCCCAGAATTGGTTCCCCATGACATTGAATGTATTGAGTAGGGGGGCCTTTCAGATGGATGGTTTTGTCCTGGGCCCGGCCAAAGCTGTCAGCAGCCCTGAGTGGGACACACGGGAACTGGGGTTGTGGGGGAGATGGGCCATTGGTTACTGAGTGACTCTGTGTGTCCTTGAGGGAGAGTAGGGAGGGTTGGTTATGTGGTTGTTGGTCGAGGCAGGGTGCGGGTGTGTGGGTGTCTCAATCTGCACTTTTGCTGACAGAGGCGTGTGTGTGTAGGGTAAAGTTGGGGGGGGGGGGGGGGGGGGGTAGGGGGGAATGTGTGTGTGTGTGTGTGTGTGTGTGTGTGTGTGTGTGTGTGTGTGTGTGTGTGTGTGTGTGTGTGTGTGTGTGTGTGCGTGCGTGCGTGCGTGCGTGCGTGCGTGTGTGTCTGTGTGTGACAGAGAAAGACAGAGACAGAGATAACATATCAGTGCATCCTTTCAGTTCTACTCACTTGCTCATTGGCCATTTCCTGCCCGTCCGCCTATGGGGAGCCACATAGACAGACAGGCCAATATGGAGGGATGAAAAGAAGCCATTGTCATATCCATCCAGATGACAAATGATTCAGCCAGTGTCTGAAACTCACAAAGAATCCCCTCAGACATGAGGAATGATCCTATGAACCACAATTAGGCAACGCTCATAGTCACAGAGTTAGATCATACTCTATAATGGTCCAAAATACTAAAACAGTCCAATTTTGTTCTTTGTGAGCTATTCTGTTCTTTGTGCCTTAAAGTGAGCAGTTTTATTGTTATAAGTGTGTGTTTTCTTTGTGTGTGTCATTGTATGAGAGATCAGTGCAGCTGTGTAGGTGCTAGGCTGAGCAGACTAAAAGTGGATTTCCTGAATCCTGCCTTAGTTCTCTGACAGATACTTCCATCTATTGAGCATTATGTGTGCTTTGTGTGCCTTACATATACACACATTTACACAGCTGCACACCTATATGGACAGCATACGTACACAATCATGCTTATACAGTAGGCTACACTCTTTGTGCTGTGGCCATTCTGCCTGGCTGGCAGTGTTTTCATGTTAGCTTCATTTTTTCTCTCTTTGTGTGTTGCAATACTGTTCGCTTGTTTTGTTCTTATCAAGGCCATTCCTTCAAGACGTACTTTCGTTCCCCAGAGACCATTTGCGGCTCAGCTCTCAAATATCAGGCTTAGTAAAAATCTGTTGTGCTTTCTTGTCTTTACTCTTTTTCCTCTAATGTGAGACAGAGCAGCAGGAGAAGAGATGGAGAGAGAGAGGGGGGGGGGGATCTCAGAGAGCCCACACTCATATTCTCGGCTAAATGTCAAAGTGAAGACAGTGAAGGCAGGAGGTCGGGAAATAGGGAGAGGGGTGAAGCAGCAGGAGAAGGGGGGAAGGTGAGTTCAGGACAAAAGAGGCAGGGAGTATGGAGAGAGAGAGAGAGAGAGAGCGAGAGACAAAGAGAAAGAAAGAAAGAAAGAAAGAAAGAAAGAAAGAAAGAAAGAAAGAAAGAAAGAAAGAAAGGAGGAGTACAAGAAAGTGAGAAAGAAAGACTGGGAGATAGACAGAGATGGAGAGAAACGGAGAGGGACAAAGCAAATGACGGAAAAAGGGAAAGAAAGAGATGAAGACAGGGGAAGAGAGAAATACGACTAGTCCAGATTTTTGAAGGGCATGTGCTTCTCCGCGCTGAGGTCATGCACACCGCAGGCCGTCATGGGAACGGCTTTATTTAGAGCGTGTAACTGCTGAGAGTCGAGGAAATGAAAGCCCAGTCCCAATGCCCATCAGTGCTCTGCTATACACTGCCCAGGTGGACGGAGGGTGTGTGTGTGTGTGTGTGTGTGTGTGTGTGTGTGTGTGTGTGTGTGTTTGCGTTCATGCATGAGTGTGTGTGTGCATGCATGTGTGTCTGTTTGTGCATGCATGTGTGTGTGCTTGCGTATGTATGTGTTTATATGCGTGTGTGCGTGCGTATGTATGTGTTTATATGTGGGTGTGCGCATGCATGAAGGGTGCAGGGCTAATTGGTGAGGAGCCAATTGGTTACCTTAAACCCAGCAGGACTGCTGTGCGGTGCAGAGCAGAAAGATGCTTTGTACTGCACGCAAATGCACACACGCCACCATTTTTTCTGTGCATATATTTATTTTATTTATTTATTGTGCAGACTTTGCACACGTGCTGCAGATCAGCATGGGACAGCGTGTGCTGGGACTGTGTGTTCTCATTGGTTGTGCAGGACTGTGTGGGAGCAGTGTTGCCAGATCTGTCTGACAAAATCCCGCCCAAAAGCTTCTCAAAAAACGCCAAAATGAGCTAAATTCCGCACAAAATCAACAAATTACATTGACTTCTACGGGCCGAAAACGGCTGAAAAAAACGCCAAATGGCCAATTTTCCCCGATTTTACCCGCAGACGCTCATCCCAAGTAGCCCAATTGGGCGGGCACTCGCCCAATCTGGCAACACTATGGGAGGGGTAGGTACCTCAGAGTAAGCGGAGGGAATGCCATTGTTAGCGGAGTGCTTAAGAAAGCAGGTGTACCGCCTGAAAGGTAACCTCGCTAGCGCATGTGAGAATGCAAATGAGCATGAGCATATTAGGATGTGTGGGTGTCTTTTGACGCCATTGCAACCATATGCATCTGCAGAAGTGTACATGTGCAGTGTGTGTGGGCGTTGGAAATGCATTTTTGTGAGCAAACGTCAATGTCTACGGTGTGTGTGTGCGCGTGCGTGTGTGTGTGTGATTGTCGCTATGTGTGTGTGTGTGTGTTTGTGTATGTGTGTGTGTGTGTGTGTGTGTGTGTGTGTGTGTGTGTGTGTGTGTGTGTGTGTGTGTGTGTGTGTGTGTGTGTGTGTGTGTGTGTGTGTGTGATTGTCACTATGTGTGGGCATGTGTGTGTGTGTGGTTCAGAGGGCACTGAGTCAGCCATCCATCTCCAGCTGCTGCTGCTGCTGCTGCTGCTGCCATCCGTCTCACTGGATGCCCCTGAAAGAAAGCAGAACAGGAGGAGGAGGAGGAGGAGGAGGGGAGGGGGGGGAAATCATTATTATTCCCCAGTTATTCTCCCGTGCCTCGCTGCCTCGGTCAGCACTCCCCTCATCTGTCCCCCCCTCCTGCCCCCAGGACTTGGCAAAAAGTGCCAGCCAGCATAATTCGACCGACCCAACCCGAGGCAATAAAGCCCCTGTTATGTTACTACATCGACCCACCGTTGCCCAGAGTAACCTGAAGTGATTCACCCTTTGCTTGGCACAAGAGAGAGGGAGAGAGAGAGACAAGGATAGAGACTGACATGTACGGATAGACAGATACACAAAGGGATAAAGAGAGAGGCGGAGAGAGAGAGAGAGAGAGAGAGAGAGAGAGAGAGAGAGAGAGAGAGAGAGAGAGAGAGAAGGATAGAGACTGACATGCACAGATAGACAGATATACAAAGGAAGAGAGAGGGAGAGGGAGGGAGGCAGGGAGGCAGGGAGGGAGAGACAGAAGCAAGAAGGGGAGGATTGAGGCAGACGGATATATGCACAAAAGGAAAAGAAGGCAGACAAACAAATATAAATGACAGAAGGAGTGATAGAGGCAGGCAGACTGATAGAGGGACATATAGAGAAAGACGGAGGGAGATAGAAGGAGACACCAAAGGAGAAGGAGGGAGACAGATAGACAGATAGATAGAAACACGAGGGCGGAGAGAAAGATAGACGAACACGAAAGGCAGAAGGAGGGAGACGGAGGCAGAAGGAGGGCGACAGAGACAGAGCCTCTTGAGAGGGGCATAATGGATGCCTCCTCCTGAGCAAGTGAGCGGCTGCAGACAGAGAAGGTCAAAGCCAACGGCAGGCATCCTGGCCAAGGGCAGCACGGACACCAGGCAGCAGCTCAGGAAGACTTGGCTGCCTACTGCTGCCTACCTTTGCCAAGCAGAGCAGGGCAGAGGAGAGGAGAGCCAGGGCTCAGAAGCCAAGCCATGAGCTGAATAGCACTAAGCCTACTAGCTCCATGTGCACATGTGCAC
>NC_085878.1:25374944-25389944 GCF_034702125.1 Engraulis encrasicolus
TTCCTCTGGGTTATGGCTTTGGCTGAAAGACTGTCTTCTCCTTCTCCAGTCGGGATGGATGAGATTGTGATTATTACTCTGCTGAAAGACAGTCTACTCCTCCTCCAGTCTGCGCCTCCATTACATAGTCATGCTGGAGGACATGATGATTATTGCTCTGATGAGAGGGATGTAAAATCACTGACTACAGATGCTGACTGATATTACAGATACAGTATTACTGACTTGTTGTTGTCGATTTTAGAATGCTCCGATAGGTTCCGGTTATGACGTTGGGCTGAGCAGTCGCATATCAGGGCTCTCCTGAACCAAAGTGTATGTAATAGTATTGTAGTAGTATTTGCTTTCAGTGCAAATATTCAGCCACTCCTGTGTTTAAAACAATTCAGCAATGTGCCAAAGCCTCCTAAACCTCCAAAGTCGACAGCAAAGACGGACGGCTCGTCTAGCCCAGCAAAGCTAGCATCGGGCGCCGAGGCAGTTGACAATTTGGCTAATGCTAGTCAGATTGTCACTGCTATCTAGTTGATGAGGCAGGAATTTGCGTCAAAGTTTGATGCCTTTTTTGCCACAGTTTACGGAATACAGGGCGAACTGAAGGAATTGTCTGGACGCACTACAGTACAGAGGCCAAGGAGAGAGTAGGAAATAATGGAGACTAAGTTGCAGCGTTACTGACTTGTTGTTGTTTAGTGACTTTATTGATACATGTCAAACCAATGCTTATGGTTGTGTGAAGAGACTGTCTACTGCTTCTCCATAGTTGTGTTGGGTGGAATTGTGATTATTGCTCTCCTGAAAGGGTAAAAACACTGAATATATAACTCTTTTGACACAGCGCTGAATATAACTTATCGACCTTGTTGTTTGGTGACTTTATTGACACAGACAGTGACAGTGAAACAAAGGGTAGCAGTCAAGATTGAGGACAGCAGGCCTGAAGCTTATCCAAGTGGCTGAGTGTCTGCCAAGGGACAGAGAGTCTGTCTGCCTCCTCAACAGCTCTGCTGGATCTAGAGAGCCATTACTGTTGCTTTGACGCAGCAGTCAGCCATTATATAATAGGGTTATGGCTTTCCTGCAGAGAAGAAAAATCATCAACACAAAAAGTTTTATTCACAAAATGACCATGTTCCATGGAATTTTATGACACAAACGTCAAATAAATGCAATGCTTCATAGTACATTTTTTACTCTATGTAATAAAGTTACAGTGGGAATCGCTTTGTAAATACGCTACTCACAGTAAAGTCTGGGTTTGGGGTAATTCTTGTCGTTGAGTGTGAAATGTTTTTTCAAGCTATGACTGGCCAACTGACTGTGTCTGCTCCTGCACAATGCATATAACATACATTGCATTTTGGGTTGGTGACTTTTGGAGTGTGAAAGCGATATGCAAGCAATGAATGTCTGCTCCACCATAGCACTCATAGCTGGATTTGGGAAGTGGTTATGCCTGGTCCTGCTAAATGGTCCTGATGAACAAAACACAAAGAGAAGGTTTTGTTTGGTGTGAAATGGATGTCTAAGGATGTGTCTCGATGCTAGATGTGAGCAGTGTTTGTGTCTGCTCTTGCACAGTTGTGTTCTGTTGGATGAGAGAGCTGAGAGGCGCTCGAAGGTTCACATTCTTTCCCAGCATTCCCTGGCCCACCACTCAGCTATTGAGCAAACCTGTAACACTACTCACTTGCTCGCTCACTCACTCACTCGCTCACTCACTCACTCACTCACTCACTCACTCACTCACTCACTCACTCACTCACTCACTCACTCACTCACTCACTCACTCACTCACTCACTCACTCACTCACTCACTCACTCACTCACTCACTCACTCACTCGCTCACTCACTCACTCACTACACAACAGCTCATGAGTGCCTACCAACTCACTTATTTGCTCAACGACCTCGGTCTTATAGGCAGAAAAAGATGGATGGATAGAGATTGCACAGAAAGATGGGGGCGGAGGAGAGGAGAGGGTGCATAAAGATGCATTAAAACATTGCTGATGCTTTATTACATATTCAGCAAGACAGGCCAGCATCCCTCATATTTGTGTCTCCATGAAGAGCAAATATGACTGGAGGGGAGGAAGCGACCGAGCTGAGCAGAACAGAACAGATGAGTGCAGAGAATGACAAGGCAAAAAGATAACGTATTTGTCAAGAGAGTGCGGATGAATGGATCAGAGGACAAACAGACGGAGGGAGGGAGGGAGGGAGGGAAAGACAGACGGATTGCATGCATGCTCAAACAGCCAGAGAGGCTGGCTCTCAAAACAGTCCCAGTGGCAGTTGCACCATCAGTGTCAGTTCAGATTTGCAGCTTGCAGGTCCCCAAGGGAGTCAGAAAGAGAGAGAGAGAGAGGGAGAGAGAGAGAGGGGGGGGGGAGTGAGATAGAGAGAGAAGGAGGGAAGAGAGGGAGGGGGATGTGTGGCTGGACTGGAGGCAGATGAGGCTGCCTTTAGCACATCCTGCTCAGCACACCACACACACACACACACACACACACACACACACACACACACACACACACACACACACACACACACACACACACACACACACACACACACACACACACACACACACACACACACACACACACACACACACACACACAGAGAAACACACACACACACACACACACACACACACACACACACACACACACACACACACACACACACACACACACACACACACACACACACACATGCCCCTCTCTCTCTCTCTCTCACACACACCCCATCCCTCTTTACCAAAGGAAAAGATGGAGGAAGGGAGACTAAGCATCATAACTTCAAAGCTTAGAGAGAGAGAGAGAATGATTGTGTGTCTGTGTGTGTGTGTGTGTGTGTGTGTGTGTGTGTGTGTGTGTGTGTGTGTGTGTGTGTGTGTGTGTGTGTGTGTGTGTGTGTGTGTGTGTGTGTGTGTGCGTGCGTGCGTGCGTGCGTGCGTGCGCGCGTGTGTGTGTTAGGGGGTGGTGAGTATAAACAGAGGCCAAACTCTGACCTGGGGGCTCTGCAGTAGAACACTTGACAGGGAATCTGCAAACCACCAGAGGAATACTCCACAATGGAGGAGGAGGGCAGCTGGAAAGAGCCCGATTAAGGTGTGTGTGTGTGTGTGTGTGTGTGTGTGTGTGTGTGTGTGTGTGTGTGTGTGTGTGTGTGTGTGTGTGTGTGTGTGTGTGTGTGTGTGTGTGTGTGTGTGTGTGTGTGTGTGTGTGTCTGTGTGTCTGTCTGTGTGTCTGTCTGTGTGTCTGTGTGTCTGTGGCAGTATATTTATGTGTTTCTGTATGTATGTAGCCTGTGTGCAATCTATGTATGCAACGTGTGGTCAGTGTTTGTGTTTGAAGGACCTTGTGAGCCTGGAGCCAGATAGCCAGGTGGGGGTCTAGTCCAGCTGACATGCATCACAAACACACCCTCCCTGGGCAAACATATGGATATCCCTCCATCCCTCCATCCCTCCATCCCTCTTCCATTCCAAACACATCCCCGCATCTGTATGGCTCTGAGCCTCTCATCCTGTCAGGAGGGCCGCAGATAATAGCCCAGCCTAGCCTAGTCTAGTCTCCCCTGCAGACAATAGGCAACACACACACATACGCATGCACGCGCGCGCATGCACGCACACACACACACACACGCACACACGCACACACACACACACACACACACACACACACACACACACACACACACACACACACACACACACACACACACACACACACACACACACACACACACGCGCACACACCAGGACACACATGTGGAGAGGAAGAAGGGGAAAAAAGGAGGAGAGGAAAGGAGGAAGGGAGGGAAAGAGGAAAAGAGGATGGAAAGGAAGGAGGGATGTCTTTTGTCAGTTTATCAGGCAGAGAGGGGAGGGGAAGTGAAGAAAAGATGGGATGTCGAAAGAGAGGAAATGTGCTGATGGCTGGACAATAGGGGCTCACGAGAGAGCCGAAGAGCACTATTGCGATAGGGCTGCTGGATCAGCATCTTGTGTTGGGGGCTTTAGAGGGGGAGGGGGGGGGGGGTTAGAGGGGCTATAGGGGGTTAGAGAGGGGTGGTCCGAGGAGGGTGTAGATTGAGGGCCGGGGTCTGCCAAAACCTCTCTCCTCTCCAGCAGTCCAGGAATACATTTAAAGATGGGCATCCGCACTTTGAAAAAAAACATGAGTTAAAAATGCCAGGTCCGAATCTCTCTTCAGCACTCCAGGAATCTGTTCAGAAATGGGCATCCTCACTTTAAAATGCATGAATAAATATGCCTCTCAATCTGTCTACCTGCTGAGCAGATGCTATTAACATACAGTGTGCTGACCTTGTCGAGAATGTGCTAATTCTTGCAGCCATTTGCTTTGTAATGGAAATACACTAAACTTCATAAAACACGCTCAGCTCTCGGAAAAGTCGTGATGACTGGGTGCAATGTGAATTTGGTACTCTTAGTGACTTGGAGTGCTGTCCTTCCTTTTGGATTGTAATGCAATATGGCACATGCTTTGTTCTGTGCATGCATTATTAATATTCTGCACATATAGTGATTCCTTAATGCACTTTAGGATGGTCTGGCTATTCTGTCTTCTGTACTGTACTGTGTGTGCAGTTCCCAGCTTTGTGTACTGTATATGGCTACTCTATCTCAACTCCACCTTGTGTGCAGAAGTGCCCAGCATTGTGTACTTTATATATACTCAATCTCTTGTCTGTGTGCTGTTGTGCCCATCAGTGTGTGCTGTGCCCGAGTGTGATTGACATAGGCTTGGCTGCATGCATGGCTTAAAACTTGGCCAAAATGGCCAAAATTCATCTGCAGTTTAATGTTTCATCAACAGGTTAGTGATAAAAAAAGCTTGAGAATGCATTGCTTTCTGCTGTGACCAGTGGAATGTTGTACTAGTGATCGAATACTGTGTACTACACTAGACATTACACATTCAGTAATACGTACATAATGACTTGGTTATTGCCATTGGAAATTACCAAGTCACCAGATTTACAGTATCTCAGGGGCCATATCTTAAGAGTATAGGGTGACACATTTAAAAAAAAAAAAACTTGCATCCTAAGTTTTCTTTTATCTTAAGTTGAGCTCATCTATCCCTTTCTGCCTGGCCAGGCTGTGGAATGTGGGTACACATTAACAGGCGCACCTTCTGGCAGGTTGTGTAAGAGAGAGACTCTAGAACTATTCCTGGAGCCACGGTAACAGGCAGATTAAAAATTCTTCACCCAGGGGATTAATGAAAAGGAGGACTGGGGCTACATATAGGCAGTAATGAAACTAGGACAGGCAGGACACACACACACACACGCACACGCGCGCACGCACCCACGCACCCACGCACGCACGCACGCACACACGCACGCACACACACACACAAGCACACACACATACACACACAGACACAGACAAACATACACACATACGCATGCGTACGTACACGCACTCGCGCATGCATGCATGAACGCACGCACACACACACACACACACACAGACACACACACACACACACACACACACACACACACACACACACACACACACACACACACACACACACACACACACACACACACACACACACACACACACACACACACACACACACACACACATACACTCACAAACACACACGCACACAGACAGTATTGGTGCCAGCAAGGGGCTGTCAATACAGGCAGATCAATGTTTACTGCATGCAATCACATGCTACATTTAGACACGTTCTGATGCCATCTCTAGGCCTACTTCTGCATGAGGGCCCATTGCGAGATCAAATCATGTAGTGCATCATTAATGTTTAAAGCAGAAAAGGAGAGAGAATGACATGCTTACTCATACAGTGGAAGGACATTGACTATACTGTAATTCACATTTTGTAGATAGACCTCATTAAATGCCCACGCATGGAGCCCTGTTTTGCCCCTGAGCTGAACGCGTTCATTGGCTGGGAAGGCTGTTTGAAGTGGGTCAGATTTACACTGCACTAACCTTCATCATGCCCCCCACGGGACCTGTTTTCATTTCAAATGTAGCGATGCCTCAACGTACCTACAGTATATAGGCACAACAGCTGTTCCTTTGTCTACATTATACCTGCCCCTCCCACCTTTTAACTGACTTCCTCTATGCCAATAAACAGTCAACATGCGTTAGTGTATGTCACTAGATACATTTATTTATTCATCCATTTCTCCCGTCAGTTCATTCACTCATTCAATGTTATGCACTAAACGCATTAACACGAAGCCAACATGTCTGCTACTGTTAACTGTTCCAGCAGACTATCTCGAAGCAGACAGTGGGAAAATGCACTGCAGTCATCCCCTACTGATCTTTACCACCGAATAAACACTAACATCTGGAGTTAAGCAGCTCGCTGGGCCAGTTAAAAACATGTCGCCTCCAATCTAGATGGAGCTAGCAGGAAGTTTTTAGGTTTTTTTTTTAAGGGTTTTTTATGTGAAAAAAGGTGGTGGTCCCCTCCTCCTCTGCTCTATAATTTCCTATGTGCTACTCATTATGACACTACTGGTTGCCTGGCAACATAGGAGTTCTGTTCAGGAGTTTTGTACTCCTCGTGAGCCCTCCTCCACAGCTACCATGATACTATAGCAATGTGATTTGTATAACACATTATCATACATCTCTACAAGTATTGTAGAAAGTAGAAAGTATAGAAAGAATTATACAGAGTAGATAACTAGGCTTCACCAAAGCTGTTTTTAGTTTCCTTCTACAAACAGAATTTAAAAATGTATTTTCCTATCTTCTCTTGTCCTACCAAAGAACATGATGATTTATTTTCTTGTTTTTGTTCGATTTATGTGCAAAAGCTAGTGACACCCCACCCCCTCCCCTCCCTCCCTCTAATTTCCCTCTCACTAAGTCACTACTCAGTGAACCCTCTGTTACCTAAAACACTGACACTCCTGGGTCTGGAGACTGTCCAGGTGACTACTCTCTTGTCCTGCCTTGTCCTATCCTGTGTCGGAGTCGGCTCTTGTCAGGTTGAAATAGGACATTGGCCGCGCTGGGGAAGTAGCTAAGAGGATTACTGAGCGCAGGGAGGAGGGCAGGGAGGAGGGAGACTTCAGACTAATGTGACACAGAGGGAGGCAGGGAGGGCAGGGAGGGGAGAGGAGACTAGACTACTGTAACAGCCTAATATGACATTGAGGAAGGCGCTGTCACTGCAAAAGGACATGAATCTCATCAAGGCTGCGGGTAACTGCATTAGGAGAGAGGGAGACAGAGAAGAGAGGGAGGGAGGAAGAGAGAGAGAGATCTAGAGCAGAGAAAGAGAAGAGGGAAAGACAGAGAGAAAGAAGAGAGGAAAAGTAGGAAGGGGGAAAGAGAAAGAGAGCTAAAGTGAGAGGATAGAGGGATAGGCTAGAAACACAGGGAAGAGAGGAGAGAAGAGGAGAAGAGAAGAGAGGGGAGGAGAATGGAGGAGAGGAGAGGAAAGGAGAGGAGGGGAGTGGAGAAGAGAAGAGAAGAGAAGAGAGAGGAGAGGAGAGGAGAGGAGAGGAGAGGAGAGGAGAGGAGAGTGGGAGAGGAGAGGAGAGGAGAGGAGAGGAGAGGAGAGGAGAGGAGAGTGGGAGAGTAGAGGAAGAGAGAGGAGAAGCAGGCTGCCTTGCGGACTCTGTTTCTATCATCATATTGGGTCGTGACTGGTTTGTTGTGCACCTTGAGAGGGTCAATAAAAGAGAGGAGACAGGTCTGAAATTTGATTTGGAAACAGCTCTGGTGCTGGTGTTCACTTTTATTTCCATCAGTTGAGCTCAAGTGAAAGCAGACCCTTGCAGGCAGACAGAAAATGATATATGCATACTGTACCTAGGCTATATATTTTTTACCAGTGGCTGTGTGAGCTTCAGTGAACCACCCTCAGCCATTCGTCATACGTAGAGTATTTTACGTATTTCAAAATATGATGGATGGTATTTATGGAGCAGTGCTACAAAAGGCAGAGTTGGATGGGTTTGGGGTAGGGTGAGCTGAGATGGGATCAGGTGTGATGGGGTTGGTGGGGTCGAGTTGTCTGGGTGTGGTATATGGTTTTGAGGTGTATTGGTGCAGTTAGGTGGGTTGGGGAGGGATGGGATGGGGTTGGGTTCGAGATGCTGGGATGTTTGGTTTGGGTGAGGTGGGTTGTATCATGATGGGGTTGGATGGTAGTGTGGCGGTGTACGTTTTTTTGGCATGGGTACTTACGATGGGGGTGATTTGAGTTGTGTTGGTTTGAGTGAGGTGGGTTGGGTTGGGGTGAAATCGGGTGGTGTTGAACTGGAGAAGCTGGGGTGTGTTGTTTCGTTTGAGGTTTGAGTTGGGTTGGGTGATGGGGTGCTTGTATGGTAGTGAGTGAGGTGGTGTGAGGGTTTTTTTTTTGGCAAGGGTACTTCTAAGCAGATGGTTGAGGGGTCTGCTTCCCCTCCTGGCACCCCCCCTCTGCTCAAAACCAACTGGCTCGACAGACATCTCCGTTCCAGGAATTCCAGCCATGAAAAAAGTCCATTTACACAACCCAGTCACATCACATTTAATCCCTTTTTGGACCATGGCCTCCATACATTCTGGGTTTTATGCCACACACACAGGGAGCATATCGGAGCTCCAACAAAAAAACAAGAACTGAGATTTTCACCAAATGAAGCACATTCTTTAAAAAAACATGGAAAAAGCCAAACAAAAGGTGGTTGGTGTGGAGACACAATACCTCTTCAGTACAGTAGGTACTGTACAGCGTGGTGGCTCAGCCTCAGACGCAGAATCATTTATAAAAACACGAACAAAACCAAACAAAGAACGGTTGCCGTGGAGACAACACCCATACAGAACTGCAGGTTGTCATCTTCTTAACTGTCGGAAGGGTACCAGCCTAGTCAGTCTGGACACCGAAGCGGTGGTCACCGAAAAGTCAATGAGAAACATTCCGCAAAATTACACACACGCACGCGCGCACACGCGCACACACACGCACACACGCACATGCAAATATGGACAAAACCAAACAAAGAACTGTTGCTGTGGAGACATCTCTCATACAGTACTGCAGGTTGTCAACTTATATACAGTATATTT
The DNA here is from genome assembly GCF_034702125.1 of Engraulis encrasicolus. Taxonomy (NCBI): domain Eukaryota; kingdom Metazoa; phylum Chordata; class Actinopteri; order Clupeiformes; family Engraulidae; genus Engraulis; species Engraulis encrasicolus. The sequence continues at coordinate 25,384,055 of NC_085878.1, forward strand.
GGGCCTTTTCACCTTTATTAAGCTAACAGGACAGTTGAGAGAGACAGGAAATGAGTGGTTAGAAAGATGGAGGGGGGGGAGATAGACAAATGAGGTCGGAATTGTAGAGCCACCACCAGCGTCCCCAGGTTGTCATCTTCCTAACTCTGTGAAGGGTACCATGCATGGTTGCTCAGTCAGGCTCAGGCGCCGAATCGGCGGTGGCCACTAGAAAAGTCAATGAGGCATTTTAGGCTGATGAAATTCTGCATGGGCCGCATCATGATGCCCGGCCGTTAAGCTGTCATAACGGGCATTAATCAAAGCCACTTTCAATCCAGAGGGCCCCCCCCTTCGCATTGCAGCTCTGTCCTATTGGCACACACGCACACACACACACACACACACACACACACACACACACACACACACACACACACACACACACACACACACACACACACACACACACACACACACACACACACACACACACACACACACACACACACTATCCGTCAGGCAAAGTGCCACCTCAATGTCGTCTTCATTCTCGCCTCCTCTCTCTGTCCCATCGACACCCTTCAACACGCTCTCTCCCATGCCCACATTCATTTAACACATACTGTCACCTACACACATACCAGATACTCTCTCTCTCTCTCTCTCTCTCTCTCTCTCTCTCTCTCTCTCTCTCTCTCTCTCTCTCTCTCTCTCTCTCTCTCTCTCCATTTGAACACGCGCCAAGATGCCATTCAGCTCTCTCTCTCCTGCTAGTCTTTTGTTGTCTGCAGCGTGAGGCTGGTGAGGCTGCTGGCACTGCACTCTACAGGGCCATCTCAGACTGGGTCTAAGCAGCCAGGACAGCGCTGCCAATGCCACCAATTAATGGCCCTTCCAACATGACATATACACATGCACGCACACTCACACACACACACACACACAACACACACACTAACGCGTGCACACACATGTGCACACACACACACACACACACACACACACACACACACACACACACACACACACACACACACACACACACACACACACACACGCGCACACACACACGCACACACACACACACACACACACACACACACAAGCACACGCACACGCACACACACATACACACACACCTGCAGCACGCTCACACTTACATGCACACACACACCAGCACCAGTCGTTACAATCCAAGTGAGTATTGCAGTGGTATGTGCAAAACTGTTGAGTGTTCCAAAGCATCCGTTTTCCATCCATCTTTCCTTTCTCTTTTTTCATACAGATTCTAGGCTACTATCAATTTCACACTTTACTTTTACAATCGTCTCTGCAACACTCTTGAGCTCTGTGGGATGGAAGTTGATTTTTTGCTGCCATCACAGCATCATACCACTCTGTTATGTTGTCCTTTCTTTGTCTCGAGAAGCCAGTCAATGCTGTCTACGTAGGAGTATATTTAGAACGAGATATGAATCTTCGTGTGCTAAAGATCTAAGTGCTATCAAGATGGCTGACTTTTAAAGAGGAAGAGGAAGAGGAAGAAGCGCTGGTGGTGCTGCCAGCCGCTTGAGTATGAAAATGGATTGACACAGAGAGAGAGAGAAACGGCTGAGTCACAGTCTGGGGCCGTCTGGCACCACAACACCCAACCCCCACATTGTGCACACTGACACACACACGTACGCGCAGACACACACACACACACACACACACACACACACACACACACACACACACACACACACACACACACACACACACACACACACACACACACACACACACACACACACACACACACACACACACACACACACACATACACACAAGGCAGGCGTCTCTTTTGGCTGTCTCCCTAGTACTGCTCTGTCTTCCTCCATGCAGCTACCTTAATCCCCATCCTCCCATCTGTTACCGCTGCTCATTACACTGGCACAGGACTGGTGGCTGACGGCAGACAGAGAAAAAAAGGAGGGGAGGGGGGGACACTGCTAGAAAGAGACAGAAGGAGGGAGACTGAGGGAGAGAGAGAGAGACGGTTAAGGAAAAGATTGATAGAGAAAGAGGGAGGGAGAGATAATATGTTGAAAGAGAGAGAGAGAGAGAGAGAGAGAGAGAGAGAGAGAGAGAGAGAGAGAGAGAGAGAGAGAAAGATGAAGGAGAGAAAATATGTTGAAAGAGAGGGACAGAAAGAGAGAGAGAAAGAGAGAGGTGGGTAGAGGAAGAGATGGCTGTCCTGCGGGACATCTCCAGATAAACTGCTCTCTGAGGGCCACATCACCTTCCCCTTCCCCTCCACCACTCAGCAGCAGTAATGGAGCAGTCAGAGGAACGCACACCCATACATCATACATACATACATACATCATTCAGAAGACGACTCTTTCCCCACACAGCTCCACCTCTCTTTTCCTCTCGTCTTCATATGCTCCCCCTCTCTCTCCCTCCCGTCTTCATATTCTCCCAATCTCTTTCCCCTCGCCCTCATGTTCTGTCGTTCATTTCGTCCTTGGCTCCAGTGGCCCCTGCTGCAATACTTTCTGATATCAATCTTCTCCTCTCCAATGACATAGATTAATTATTTTTCAAGGCTCGCTGGGAAAGAGGGCGGCATGTCTCGCCATCTGGTCACACACACGCACACACTCGGAGTTACAGTAGTGCAACTGCACAGCCCTCCTAGAGAGATAGCGGAAATGAGGCTGCTTACCGGGAGAATTCACAGGACTGTGTATCCACACAGTAGCAGCGTACTGCATACACTCCAGTCCAGAAGGACGCATAAATTGCCATAAAACATGCTGAATGTTCCCTCGGTGGTGCCATGAGGAGGCTGTGAAGTGGGGCTAGAGTAGCTGATTAATTCCTCCAATCGACCAGGGCCGGGAGAGTTAACTGGGCATTGGCTTACATACATTTGTTCAGTGATTTATTTATATATACATTTTTTTAGATCTGTCATAGCGGCTTGACCCCTGGGGGCTAGTGGCAAGGTTGCCAGGCATATTACGTACATCTATTGCGGCCATCAACCCCACCCTCCAACACGCACGTACGCATGGTATGCACGCGTGCACACGCACACGCACACACACACACACACACACACACACACACACACACACACACACACACACACACACACACACACACACACACACACACACACACACACACACACACACACACACACACACAGGCAGGTTTTTCGAGGCACTGTGGGATTGCTCCTATGTGACCCTATTGAACAAAGCTGCCTGCGCATATTTCAACATCTAATCATCACCATTTCCCCAACTGCCACTTCAGCCCCCGGAATGCATTAAAATAATTATTATTGTCCCCTCTGTGACATTAGGGTGGAGGTAGTGAAAAAGAAGTAATCGTCCCACGTCAAATGTTAAGCATGCATTTTTGTCATCACAGGCTGACTGTAGATGAGGTCGTGTGGTGGGTGTGGTGGGTGTGGTGGGTGGCGGGTCACCGCTGGCGCTCAACCGTTTCATCCAGCGTCTCTTCTATAAGCTTGTTGATGTCTTCTTCCCCTCTTTTAGTCTTCATCTCTCACTTGAGACTGTCCCTAATAATGAAAACTTTCTCTTATTTTAGTGACATTAAAATAAGAGAAACGGGAGCTTGGTGTTGCGGACTTTACTTTCAGTTTTCATGTGATTTTGTTAGTTGTTATGATGTGCAGTAGTAGAGCGTTCTCAGCCAACATTGAGTCAGATCGCTAACAATCCCATCTGCTTGAAAGGGCTGTGAATTGCATTTATGCATTGAGAAGCCGATACGGTGGGCTTTCTCCTCCTCCTCTCTCTCTCTCTCTGCTCCATTAAGGGCCCTCTCTGGGCCTGGTGCTCAGGTGCTGGGCATAGCTACTCCTCTCTTAAGTGCAGCCCATTAGCTGCTGGGTGAATGCATCCACTACCCTCCTCCATGCATCCTGATGGGGGTGGGGGTGGGGGGGTACCCTTCAAAGCATCATCCACTCAGTCAGTTATTGATTGATCGGCCATTTTAAGTGTACAGAAGAACATCAGAGCAGAGTTAAAGAGTGTCCCAAAATCCTGACAGTGCACCTGTTGACTGAGTAAATAAATAAATGAATAAAAAAATACTGCACAGAGAGATGCTGTTGCAAACCAGTCAAGGCCAAAGTCCATTTATTTTGTGCAGGTCAGCATTTAGTGTTTGTGGTTGCAGAAGCAAACAATTCAATATTGAATCCTGGATAAGATAACAAAGCTGAAAAATTAGCCACACACTGGATTTTAAAAAAGGTCATGCCGCCAGCATACTGGTATTTGCTTGATCTTCCACCACACAAATTCACATTGATGACTTTTACAAAGAAATATTTACTTAACAAAAAAAAGTGAAAAGGAGAAAGTAAAAAAGGAATCTTTGCTAAAGGAAGTATTTGGCACGTTCAGAAACGTCAGTCCTCTCTGTTAGCACAGCTGCTTGCTCCTTAGACCTTGAAACTGGTTCTGGACAGACACACAGACAGCTGCGGACACCACAATTGAGAATTGGGGTTGATCTCATCAGATTGTGTGTAGTAGGACCTAGAGGGTCATCTAAGGCTTCCATGTGAGAGGTCTTATTAATATGTCCCAACAGTGACCAAATGTGCCTTGGACACGTTTTATCACAAACAGCTGTCAGAAATGATGACCAATTTTAATGACTTTAGATGTTATATTACACAAGTGTGTTGTCAGCATTCCATTGTGACCATTGTCCATGTCATGACTTTACAAACTAGCTTTCCATGAGCAATTCAGTTGCCATATTGGCACAGTTTCTCAACGTTCGAACGCTGAAAAAGACAGAAATGATGCTTTGGAGTGTGTGCTAGCCTACATCACTACTCCCTGGTGGCCAGGTTAAAGCATTTGCCCAGAGTCGCACTGACGTCTTCTCATGAGGTCATGTACATTTCTCTGGCATTTGCGGACATTCACATTCACATAGATGAATGGGGTCTCACAAAGTCTCAAATATTCCAACTGAACTGTTTTTGCAGCATCAGTTTGGGATGGATTTGTCAAGGATGACTTTGTCACAATAGACATGTTTTCCTTGAAATACAATCCTTGGTTGCTCCAAAGACCATGTTGTACCATTTTAACCCCATCCATTTGCAGTATACAGTAAGTATAAGTTGAATATGTTCAGAGTGCAGCAACATGTGCATAACTACACATCACATTACATAGTAACACTTAGATGTCAGCTCTGGCAACTCTCTCTGCCCTGCAGTCGCAGTAAACCACTACTCGCTCACCAGCTCGTGTAGAGAGAGAGAGAGAGAGAGAGAGAGAGAGAGAGAGAGAGAGAGAGAGAGAGAGAGAGAGAGAGAGAGAGAGAGAGAGAGAGAGAGCTAGTAAGGAGATTAGCAATGCCTCTCACTGAACAGATGAAGTCACGGAGTGCCTTGTTGGTAAATTACTGTAATCCGCGTCACTTTCTTTCCCCGTTGTCACCTCACATTTGTCACGAGAGAGACAGTGTGACAGTCTTGGGCTGGCAGCGTTTATTGTTCCCATTTAATTCGAGTTTGTAATAAGCCCAGCCTCACTTAGCATTTTTGTGGAAACACAAACTTGCGACAAGTGGGGTCGCAAGCCTTAGAGGGGGGAATCATTCATCTTCCCCCGTTATGTGTCGTCTCCCATCTGTGAAAGCAATACATTTTTGGTGGTTGATCAGCTCGTACGCAGAAAACCTGGAAGTCGATCTGAACACTGAAAAACTACCCTGAAAGCAGTTTTTAAGCAGTCTGTCTGTCTGTCTTCCTCTTTCTCTCTCCTTCTCTTTCACTCTCTCCCATCCCCATGCATCTCCATCCCTACCTCCATCCTTTCTTCCCTCTGCCTCTTGTGCTAAAGAGCAGGCT
>NC_085878.1:25394944-25407444 GCF_034702125.1 Engraulis encrasicolus
AATAAAAGGAGTTTTCACACCACCCGAGGTGAAGGACTTACTGAGCATGCCCGAAAATGACCTTTTCCAGCACAATAAGAGGCCTCTCTCTATACCCTGAGGCGGCAGCTCTCTTTTCACACCAGACAGCAGCACTGGACTGGGATGAAGAATCAAGCCAGGCTTTTTCAAAGTAAACTCGACAGAACTATTCAATTCTGAATTATTAATTTGGAATTGAAAACGTGAACGAAGTGAATGAAGCCTGTGACAACATTTTTAGTCATCTATTACGCACTATTTTGACCACAATAGCCAACGTGAATATTTAAATCTTACTCAGAGAGGTTTGCTATAGCGTCATGACGACTAATGCCATTACATAAAGGGGAAGGCCAAGCCAATATTATCAACAGTCCACCGGGCAAATGTCCTGCATGCCTTATGGCCAGTCCAGGCCTTGCAGACAGAAGCAGCCGCACCAAGAAAATGAGGCACTTGATTGTGCACCCTGTGATGGCTCCTTTGGACAAAAAGCACTGGTGCCTACTCTGCTGCTCCTCCGGTGAGGAGGACTGTGAAAGAGGTTTAATTAAAATGATTCAGTCAGCTGTATTCGCTTTGACCTTGAGCGCCAGACGCTGGAGGTCGAATGTCCACTGTACTTCTCTTTCACTGCTGTAGGAAGAGGTTGCGTAACACATCATGAGTAATATCTTATAAAATAGGACAGTAATGAAAGAGACAGGAAATATGTTTAAAAAAATATGAAGGGTGCACACACACTCACACAATCGTGCTGACATGCGAGCGTGCACACACACACACACACACACACACACACACACACACACACACACACACACACACACACACACACACACACACACACACACACACACACACACACACACACACACACACACACACACACACACACACACACACACACACATTTTGAGAATATGACAACTGAAAGGGGGCTTTATTGAAGTCTCAAGTTGTTTGCATGCTCTTTAAAATTTGCATTCAAAGGCCGTCTTGGCAATCGCATAAAACAGGAGCTGTTGTTTGCAAGAGAGAGACAGACAGAGAGAGAGAGAGAGAGAGAGAGAGAGAGAGAGAGAGAGAGAGAGAGAGAGAGAGAGAGGGGGGAGCTAGAGGGAGGGATAGATCGAGCTGGTGAAGTGTCCGCAGCTCTTAAGAGAGAAAGAGAGAGAGACAGACAGACAGACCACTACAGTAACTCCAGGGCTGGGCCTGTTCCGGGGGCTGGGAGGAAAGGAGAGAGGGAGGGAGAAGAGGGAAGGGAGAAGAAGAGAGGAGGAGGAGAAGGAGAAGAGGGGAGAGAAAGAGAAAGAGAGAGAGGCAGTGGGAGTGGAAGAGTCAGAGGGGGACGAGAGAAACAGATGCAAGAGCGTAGAGCAGGCCAGCAAACTGGATGCACAGCGCAGGCGGAGGCAGCCACGAGGAGAGGCAGAGGAGAGAGGAGAGGAGAGGAGAGGAGGATACTGGCTGCTTTTTTGTCTCAGGCCGCACTGAGCTGAGGCAGACATCTGTAATCTGAGAGCCGCCCAGCAGACAGCGGCTTTGGCCCAGCACTACTGAAGGTAAGACAGTGAGGAGAGGACTGCAGGCTGCAGTGTGTAGGGAAGGAAAGGACTATATCCCGTCACAGTTGACTGGACGATGGCCAGAAGTACTGCACTGTTATTTGCTGTTGTCTCTCTCTCTCTCTGCCTTCTGTCAGGATGAGGATGAAGATGACTGTGAGGATGAGGATGTTGGATTGTTGTGGGGAGGAGAGAAGGGGGATGTACTCAGCTCGTACACATGCAAGGGCATATACAATATATATGTGACCTTGTGGGCTGATTGCAGGCACATGGAGCTGCATGTGCTTAACCCACTCTGCTCCAAGAACTGTCCTTGTGAGCGAGCCACAGTGCCCAGTGTCCATAGCCTTGGGCTGGCTTACTTACGTACATACTCTCCTCTCTCCTCCCTCTCTCATCTCTCACACATACACAGTTTCTCTCTGTCTGTCTCTCTCTCTCTCTTTTTTCTTTCTGCTGTTAAGCAGAAGTTTTGAAACAGACAGGCATTGTGCTGCTTCATGTGTGCTTCATTTTAATCTGCAGTGAGAACAGCCATTTTAGAAATTGTGTTTACATACTGGGCTATTTAAGGACATTAATCTATATAACTGAAAATGTTTCAACATTAGTCATTTCAGCCCCTTGGTAAGATGTTTTGATAACCTCTGTGACAAAAAGTTATTGTAAATGTCAGATATCTGAAAGCTCATCATCTAGACAAGACCGAAAAAGTATAAAAAAAAGAATGGAAAAATTATGAATTTTGCAGCGCTGTGTGCAGATTTCCACATCTGTCTGAGACTGTGTGTGTGCCTGTCTGTGTATCTGTCTATGTGTATGAGAGATGGGGAATACTGGAAGAAAATCACACAGACCACGGGAAGAAATTCACAGTCTATTCACAGACACACAGACAATGACTCCTACACAGTCTGTTGAAAGTCTGAAAAGCAGTGTGGCTGGGACAGCTGTGTCTGAAGACATAGACACGGTAGCCGCTGTCCCCTCAGACACGGTAGCTGCTGTACCCTCACTGATGCTCTTCTGCCCGTTGGACACATTGGACACACACTCTACTGCAGTGAGTGAAACCAGACTGAAACGAACTGCCCGCCAACTTCCATTCACCGCCATATAACCAAAGTTGTATAAAGTAGAAGTAAAAGTAAGTTTCAAATGTAATTACAACACTAGTGTGATGTTACATAGCTGCAAATAATATCATACTGTTGGTGTTGTAATTACATCCGCAACAGCTCTTCTACCACTACTGTACACAACTATGCACATAACTAAATCATCCACTAACAGACCTCCATCTTACAAGCAGCTACTATGCTGACATGCTCACAATAGGCTACTAATGGGCTAAGATGATGGAGTAGCATGTTAGTGTGTAGCTAGCGGAGTGATTGCCGTGCGGGAAACATACAATGCTGAATTGAGAGCTCTCCGCTGAAGTCGTCACATGAGTGTGTGACCTGTACGACCTTAGCAGACCATAAATCCCATAGTTTCCCAGAACACACACACACACACGCACGCACACACACACACACACCAACATGATCTCCAAAAATTCCGTGCTCCTGGACACGGATGTTAAGGACACGAAATCCGTGTCCAGGAGCACGGATTTTGCCAAAATTCCGTGCTCCTGGACACGGAATTGTTTTCCGTGCTCCTGGACACGGAATTGTTTGAAGTGCTTTCTATAGGCTATTTCCATAGTTTTGTGTTTTCTCAGGATTTTTCTAATTTTAAATATTTTGTCTAAAAAAAAAAACATTTCTTACTGACAGGTTAGGGTTAGGGATTGTTTTGGTCTGGGCACAGCTGGTTTTCTTTCATTCATTATATGAGTTTGATAGCCTAGCAACCAACTGGAAAATATATTTCTCAAAAATATGTCTTTCATGACAGGTTAAGATTAGGGAATGTTTTCGTCAGGGCACAACTTAAATTGCTATAGCATTATTTTGTTTAGGATTAGCATTTGGTATGTATTTTCTAATGATAGAGTTAACACAGTGCTGTGGTAATAGCCTATAGAAAGCTCTTCCGTGTGCCCATCACGGAAAACAATTCCGTATCCAGGAGCACGGAAAACAATTCCGTGTCCAGGAGCACGGAATTTTGGCAAAGTCCGTGCTCCTGGACACGGATTTTGTGTCCTTAACATCCGTGTCCAGGAGCACGGAATTTTTGGAGATCAGGCTGCACACACACACACACGACCACACACCTGCACGCCTGCACGCACACACGCACACACGCACACATGCACACATTCTAAGCTTGGAGTCAGTTTTGGGGTTCATTTTAATTCTGGCTGTGACGTTTTTTGCTCATTCTATGGTATGGCAGCGATTCCTCCCCCCCCCACCAGCCCACATCGTTCATGTGGCGAACTGTGATTCAGTTGAGTTTGAGTTTTATAGCTGACTTAAACCACTTCCCCCTTAGCTCTGAAGCTGTTTCTTTTTGGCTTTTCCAAAACCATATGTTTGACGACAGTCAGCTATGCTTTTGGAGGGTGCTAAATGACATGGAGTAATCTATGCCTAATGTATATGTAGTCTCTGTCATAAGCAGTCCCTTAGGCAAAGAGGTCATTACGTACTGGCCGTGGCACAAGAACACAGTACTTCAAATGGACTCACACCTACAGGGGTGTGAGTGATATACTATAACCACTTCAACATGTCTGGCTGAGCTATCCGCTGCCAGCTCTAACAACCTTGTTAAGTTTATGGATTCTTTTCGTTTTAATGGCACCATTGTAAAGACACACAGTTCTTTTGTACGTTGTTTTTGAATTCAGCGTCTTTGTTTGAATGTGTGTGTTTTGCTCTGAGGTTTGGCATCCACTAAATGTATAGATGCTGCAAACTCACTTCTGAGTCAAAGACCATGTGAATTAATGCCTATCAGGGGTGCAGTAGTAAAATTAGACGTGGAAAACGTCACAAATATTTTTTTAAGCATGAGCATAGATCTTGTATGAAAAATAGTGTATGAGCAGTTCTTTCAACAGTCCAAGTGCAGTTGAATGGTTTGCAATGTACCTGCATAGAAGACATGTGATGTCAGTGTGATGGTGTGATATGGGAAGGGTAGGAATTGTGTTATATTAAGCTACATACGGTCTACAAAGGGAGAATAAATATTCATAGATAGATACTCTTATGGACCGCTTTGCTCTCTGGCATTTGAGAGGTGTGTTTTCTGACATTTATCCTTCCCTACATCTCTCATCACTGCACATCCATCACACATGCAGTAGAGCTGAGATTGTGGATACGCCTGTCTCTGAACTCTCCCCTTCCTCTCCTGTTGTCCTTTCAGATGTCATGGCGCCCGACCTACCGAAGCTCCAAGTTTCGAAACGTGTATGGCAAAGTGGCCAACCGGGAGCACTGCTTCGACGGCATTCCCATCACCAAGAACGTCCATGACAACCACTTCTGTGCCGTCAACTCCAAGTTCCTCGCCATAGTGACCGAGGCTGCTGGAGGAGGGTCCTTCATTGTCATCCCCGTCTCCCAGGTAACGGCCGTTTCAGCCTCACTGAGTACCAAATGCGCTGATTTGTTTGCATGGCTGTGTGGCAGGCAGTGCACCTGCCTGTCTGTCTGGTCAGTGGCTCTACCTTTGTGGTTACAGCAGTTTGGCATCTCTGCAGGCTGACTACAGTGTGTAATTCATTACAGCATTGACATGCAAGTAACATGTGACTTGTGTACTCGTAGTTTACTGGTCCACCAGCCTAGATCATTTTTAGATCAGATAGACAACAATCAACCTAAATGGACATAATTTAGACAGCGAAAACAATGATTAAGTATAATCTGTTTACAATATAAATACAGTACATTCACACACAAAAAGCTGCATCTGATTCTAGTTTACATATTTCTGTCTGTTTACATATTTCTCTTGTTTGACCGTTGTTTCCCCATAAAAATATTAAATAAAAGGCGCAAAAAAACATAAAAGGCTGTTAATAAAAAGGAGGGGCCCAATTGTCTTCTCCGCCAGCAACAAAAAAAAGCAACAAAAAAATTCCATTCCACTCAGTCATGCCAGAGAATTCACTGTGAAACACAGACTTCTGTTAGAAAGGCAGCCAGGCAGCTTTGAGATAATAATGAATAGGAATTCCAAAGTCAACCGCTCAGTTCAAGACCAGCCTAACAGCAGCACACAGGCATGGCTGCAAAAAAAATCTACTTTTGCAATGGGAAATCTACAGCTTTGAGCACAGCTTCTGTCTTATGTAAACAAGTGGTCCGGACCGGGCGTGATGAGTTGCGATATTAAGTGCCACTCACCTTCACCTCAACATTTATTTACCTTTCTTGTCTCCGCGACTGCCTCAGGTGCTTAGCACGTCATAGGATTACTGTCTGAGAGAGGTCACGTCTGGCAAAAGTCTGGTTTGAGTATTAACCAGTCATCTAATGTCAGGCTGCAAAGCACACACTTTCGCTGCTGCTCCACTGACACGATTCCATTCTCTCTCTCTCTCTCTCTCTCTCTCTCTCTCTCTCTCTCTCTCTCTCTCTCTCTCTCTCTCTCTCTCTCTCTCTCTCTCTCTCTCTCTCACTCACTGACGGAAACAACAACTGCTTACTTGGATGTCTTACAGCTTTTGGGAAACATGTCAGCACTGTATACTATGCAACAGTAAAGCTGTAGTATTTCAGCTTAAAAGTCAAATCCTAAAATTCGCAAGCAATGTGACAACTTTGAGCTTCCTTTGGAAATAAAAAACATCTAACATCATTGAAGAGAGCAAAGTAACTAAGGGAAGTTGACGCCGTGCTGTGCTGCAAACACATGGCCCCTTTAAGACGGGGCCTGCCTGGCAGGCAACTTGAAATTTCTGCTGGCTGAAAAAGCAGCCTTTCATCCTGATCGCATGCCAAAGCCACGCCACACTAAGCTATTGCCAGAGCGCAATGCAAATTAATCTGGGACTTTAAATCGCTCAGTTGGGCATCGGGGCTGGCATCCGCCCAAACGTATTGTCCTCTGTGGGCAGAAATCAGAAGAAGTCAGCCCTGCGCCGGTGCCGGTGCCGGTGCCAGGAGTTTTTAATGGGTCCAGATCACTTAGAATAATTTTGTTGCTGCGTTGGTGTGTGCGGGGAGTTGGCTCTGAAGAGGTGTTCCCCCTACTCTACTCGATGGTGCGGCAGATCTATTAATTGAAGGCCTTACTGTATGCTGCCGCCACACTTACTGCTTGATGTTGCAGTACACAGTAAAACAAATTCAGGGCTAATTCAACACTCTTGGATGAAATACATGTTAGAAGATGTTAAATGACTCTCTAAGTATTGAATTAACACTACAAAATACACTGTGCAGTATTACTGAAGAATTGTATGGTGCATTTAACCTAGGCTACTACTGAAGGCCTGATGTTCCTGTACACTGTAGTAGGCTTGATGGTGTTGCACTTCAATATACTGAAGCCTTGAGAGGGCTACTACTGCAGAGCAGTGTAGCCCTATAATGCACACCTATCCACCAGTGGAATACGGTAATAGTCATTGAAAAGTTAATTACCATAGTACTACACTACTATGACACAACACAGGGCCTTTAGTAATGCACTACGACTTGGTCATTGCCAATCTGGTAACAGCAAATTTATAACACAGTGTCTTAAAGGTTTAAAGTCAGCGTAAAGCCACTAGACTCCGGGAGAAAACACAGAGAGCATTTCCCTGTACAGCGGTATCTCTATTCCTACATCGAGCATCACTGAAATATGGTATGTTTAAGCTTGTCAAATCAGAGACAAAGTGAGTGCAGACCACTTAATTCAGGGACTGTCTGTCACCCAGGTGCTCTTTTTTTATCCTAAGGAGTATGCCCTATAGCAGTGATTCTCAAACTGTGTGACAGAGCCCATTGGTGGGATATGAAGACTTCCAAGTGGCCTTGATATAAAATCGAAATAAAATTTGTTGCTGTTGTGTTTTTACTGTGCCAGAGATGGGCCCCAAACAGTTGTGAAAATGAAAAATGATATCAGTGATATGTTATGATAACTTATATAGACCTAGTTAATTTATTCTCCTACACACTGCAATGGTAACAGCATGGTTTAACTTGAACTTCTAAGTTTGCTGCCTCAGAACTCAAAGTTAATTTAAGTCTTTATTGTGAGTTGTATGGAGTTGTGTGTGTTGTTTGAACTCAAAGCTGCAATTCAAAACTTCACATTACTTACAATATGGATTTAAATTAACTTGGAATTCTGAGGCAGCTGGCATTTTTTACAGTGTGTGGGCCCCAAGTTAGAATAGGTTGGGAAACCCCTGCCCTAGGCCTATAGCATAACAAAGTGAACCAGCCAATGTGAAGCGTAGCATGGTGCTCTCCCCCACCATCCCTTTCATTGTCATGTGTCCCCCTGTCCCCTGCATGTGGTCCGTCACAAGACACTGCCCTCTGGAACTGTGGAATGCTCAACATCCCGTCTGTCCGCAACGATCGAGTTGCGTTCTCTACAATCCCACAGAACTCTCTTGCCCCCATCAATGGCACTTTTGTCAGCATGATTTGATGCTATTCCAATGGTAATTTTTTTCTTTCTTTCTTTTTTTAAAACTTTTTTTTCTTTTCTGGCGAGGGCAGGATGAGTGCCCTTCGTGTGTCCATATGAGCAATATAGCTCTTTTTCCCCCAAGCACTCGGACTGGAAAAGTCTCTTTTCTTCAGTGTTCTTTTTCCCTTTCTCCCTCTCTCTCTCTCTCTCTCTCCCTCCCTCTCTCTCTCTCTCTCTCTCTCTCTCTCTCTCTCTCTCTCTCTCTCTCCTCATGCTGTCTTTGTTCTTTGTGTTTGTCAAGAGAGCTTACTGGTGTCGATACCGCTTAATTGCTTTGTTGAAATTAACTCCATCAGTGCACAGTAGGTTCCCCTGTGCTGAACTAGAATTGAGGAAATACAGTACAGTATGCTAGTGCTCTGCTGTCACTATTACACAACACTCTCACACAGTGTGGGGTGGATAGATGCTGATGAATGCGTTATTGCTTTGTTGAAATTAAATTCATCAGTTCAGAGTAGGTTCCCCTGTGCTGGACTAGAAATACAGTACAGTATGCTAGTGCTCTGCTGTCACTATTACACAACACTCTCACACAGTGTGGGGTGGATAGATGCTGATGAATGCATTATTGCTTTGTTGAAATTAAATTCATCAGTTCAGAGTAGATGCACAATATGTATATTGGATATGAAGAAATATATTCGAACTCCATGTAGTCAGCAGTCACATTCACGCAACTGGAGTGTGTGTGGATAGTTGCTTATGAAGGCATTCTTGTTTTTTTAAAATTAACGTCATTAGTGCACAGTAATTGCACTGTGTCATCATTGTAGATAAGAGGAAATGAACAGTACTAGTCCAATCCCATCCAGTCGACAGTATGTGTGGATAGTTGCTTGCTTATGAGTGCATTATTGCTTTCTTGAAATGAACTTTATTAGTGCACAGTAGATGCACTGTGTGTGATGGATACAAGGAGACAAGGAACCACACTAGTCCAGGCCACAATCGCTCTCACCCAACCACTGGATGTTGATGACGAATGCATTATTGCTTTTTGAAATGAACTTAATTACAGCACAGTAGGGGCACTGTGCTGTACTGGATATGGGGACATATACTTGTCCTGCTCCATTCAATGCACAGTCCCTCACAGGAACGGCAAGTTATTATGAATGCATCATGGCTGTGTTGAAATTAACCAAACAGGGGTACCACTAAGGTATAC
The DNA here is from genome assembly GCF_034702125.1 of Engraulis encrasicolus. Taxonomy (NCBI): domain Eukaryota; kingdom Metazoa; phylum Chordata; class Actinopteri; order Clupeiformes; family Engraulidae; genus Engraulis; species Engraulis encrasicolus. The sequence goes on from NC_085878.1 coordinate 25,404,317, forward strand.
CTGAACACACTGTAGGGGGTATGCGGTATCTATCTAAAAATGTAATATTAACAACAAATGTATGGAGCATGGTCATGTTGGGGTAGAGGAAGAGACATAGTAGAGCATGATTGAGGGGGTAATCATATGACAAAAAGGATTCGAGGTACACGAGACAAAAAAATGTTTCAAAACACTGCTGTACTGGATATGAGGAAATATACACATCCATAAATACACATAAAAAATGCAGGAATGAGTAAAAATAGACACCCAACACTCACATGCAATTGCATAGAAGTGGTTGATAAATGTTCCTAGATGCATTATTGCTTTGGTGAAATTTACTTTCGGTTGCACAATAACTTAGAAAGCTTTGAATATAGGCAACCAGGGCTCTAAATTAACTTTTTCCACCACCAGCCAATTTGGCTAGTGGACATTTTTTCTTACCAGCCAAACAGAAGTTCAACTAGCCATTTTTTTTAATCTCGCCAAAATAAACTATGCATTATGCTAGTTATATTTTTTCTAAATATGGTCATTTTGTCCAACTGTTTCTACAATACAGATACACTATAGGCCTGCATAGGCTACTATATGCCTACATAATAAGCATATTATAGGCTATATAGCCTATTTTTTCATTATTGCTTAACTTCTGCTTTATTTTTTTACTTTCATTACTTAGGCCCAATTAATTTGATTAGTTTTTGTTCAATTCCTCTGAAAACAGCTGAATCACATCACACAAGCCACTCGCATAACAGACCTTTAACATACAGTAGCCTAACCAAGCACACAGCCAAACACTACAAAACCAAGGAAGGAGAAGAGATGAGAGGAAAAGGAGAGGAGAGAGGAGGAGCTCTTCTCTACCATGCGCAACAAAATGACAAGAAGCCTAGTTTAATTAAAAGTAGGCCTAAATAATATCTCGGGAATCTTCGCTTCCTTAGTTACTTCCACAGCTTCGTCGTTGGTTGCTTTGTTTCCTTTCCGATGGCGTGGGCTTTCCAACTTAGTTGCGCCAGGACTCGGAACACTTTCAGAATACAACTGAACTGACAGCTACGGCCACACTACTCTGACAGTCGGCTCTCCTCCTCTGCCCTTGTCGCTATTTCGTTCCACAACCACTCATTTTTAACGTCACTATTTACAATTACTAGCATTCACCAACACACAGAACCTTGCTCTAACCCCCGCCACATTCTCATAACTCGCACAAAACATAGTCTACACAACAGAAGTAGCTCTATGCATTATCTGCGCAAGTCCTGTTATTGAAACGGTCAGGGCCTCGCTGCTTCAAAAATGCAGCCTGTTACAGCAAGGTTCATATAGTAATAATAGCAGTAGTGGCGTTAAAAAGGTTGTAGCGAAAGCGACGAGAGCATAGGAGGAGAGCTGCCTGTCAGAATAGTGTGAGCGCAGCTTAGCTGACAGAAGGCAGGTCGTCTGAAATGTTTTCAATCCTGGCGCGCGCAACAGCATGGAGTTGCCGCTCGATGCACTGGAAAGTCCACGGTGGGAGGCTAGTGTCCATGGGTAATGTAGGAAATCTCGCCCTCTAACGTTCGTCAGAGCAGCGGTTTACCGTTCATAAGTTACTGTACTCGGGCGCTACTAGCCAAATTGGCGGGTAGGTATTTTTTTCTACTAGCCAAAATAAATTTTCACCCGTGTTTGGCGGGTTGGCGTGTGTTAATTTAGAACCCTGTAGGCAACGTACAGTGCACCCTACACAGACAGCTAAATGACAGACAGACATAATTTTACCTAGATAGTGCAAAGAAGAAAAAGTATCACAGTGCGGTTTGTACAGATAACACAGCGTGAAATTACAGTGGAAGTGAGTAGGAGGAGGGAATCCTCAAGGACAGAGATAAATATGTTTCCCATCCAGGACACAGTAGGTGCACTGTGCTGGACAGCATTACTTCCCCATAAGCAGCTGTGACTTGATGATTAGGGAGTTGGTCTTCAATTCACAGGGTTGCGAGTTCAAATCCCACTCTAGCCTACCAGCAGCTTCACCCATGGCTGAACTCTGGAGCAAGGCACCTAAGCCCACGCATTGCTCCAGGACTGTAACCAATACTCTGCAATATCCGTAAGCTGCTTTGGATACATGTATCAGTTAGTTGTAATGTAATGTAATCCATAAGAAATACTAGTCCTGTCTGCTACTAAACCTACCCCACACACAGGGCCGCTGACCGTTTTCCCTGGGCCCAGGACAAAGTCACCTGAAAGGGCCCTGTACCCAATACATACAATGTAATGGGAACCCAATATGGGGCCCCCTATCTCCCTGGGCCCAGGATAACATACCCCTTTGTCCCCCCTGTCGGCGGGCCTGCCCACACAGACAAACAGACATTGCATACTGCTTGTTTATACATGGTTATTAATGCATGAAATGACTTGAGTGGGGAACAAAAGGGGCACTGTGAAAATAATCCATTTAACACTTAACCGCTGTACCTTTGCGCGTGGTGAAACTGTCCGTAAAATTGAGTGACAGTTTGCTATACTTGACTTAGCACAAGTCTGTTGTTCATTTAAGGCGCCGTGCGCTACATGTGTGCAGAGTAATAGAGACACATGGGAACAATATCGCACCGAACTCTGAACCGCTATTTGCTTGACAACGTGATAGCCGCTCTGGAAGGCATCGTCTAGAGACACAGCCAGCAGGCAGCCAGAGAGAGAGAGAGAGAGAGAGAGGGGGGGGGGGGGACAGGGAGAAAGACAAAGGTAGAGGGAGGAGATAAAGAGAAGTATAGAGCAAGAGAGAGGATGGAGTGACAGACAGCAAGAGAGAGAGAACGAAAGAGAGACACAGAGAGGCAGAGAAAGAGAAAGGGTGGATGACAGAGAAAGGGAGAGAGAAAGAGAAAGAGATGTGATGCAGGATGGGTACACGCTGTCCGTGGTGATGTCATCAGATTGAGTTTAACTACTGGAAAACCTCGAGGCAGCCTTGACCCTGCACTATGCAGCTGGAATATGCGATAAAATAATCTGTTTTCACCATGAAGATTCACCAATGATAAAATGCATTCTTTTCCATATAGTGTGCATTTTACATTATCTTAGTTCATGTCTTCTCAGGTTTTTTTTAGAATGTACCCCAACATGAG
>NC_085878.1:25409944-25467444 GCF_034702125.1 Engraulis encrasicolus
CAGCTGTTTTGGCATGGCTGGACACAGGCAGCCAATGGAGGCCCACCACAGAGACAGCCTCACTAATGATGCTTCACCTGTAGTCCTGAGCAATCATTAACAGCGGGTGTGTGGGACTGGATTGGGCTTTGGCTCTTTGTTAGACCGGAAAAAAAACCCAGAAAACACGTTTCTCTTGCAGCCAGGGTATATGTTTTAGCTCACAGCAATACTTAATTTAAATTAAATTAAATTAAATTACTGGTACGTCTGTTGTATTATTTAAATCAGCTAGGACAACGAGTGTCTACACACACTAAGATGCCTGTGCCTATGAGACAGCCGTCTATTTCTGGTCTTCAGTTTGGAAACCTGGAGGGGAAGAAAGTACAAAATCCCATTATGTTATGAGAACAGCTATTTAACTCTCATCTGCTTCAGCATAAAGCAAAGTCAGTGCTCCTTGCCAGTCTGTCTGCTGCTGCTACTACAAAACTTGCTCTGCTTTCCCTCTCAGTGTAGTCAATGATCCTGATTGATGCCAATGAATCAGCAGCATCTTACAGATTTGTAGGCCTACAACAACACACAGTAATAATTTGGTACAGCAAAATCACAATTACCACATTTATACACTTTCACAGTTAGCAAATGATCATTAGCTTACAGAAAAAAATCACCTTCACTGCATTGCACTGAATCATGTAGCGCAGCAAAGCCTTACTTTTACCGCTGTATCCAAGTGAAACAATCATAAGGCATATGAAAAATGATATACCGGTATTCACCTTATTTTGTGCATGCATTGTGATATGTAGGCTATTTATGCCATGTCTGCACTGTGTTGTGCTATCGTAATTCTTTATGTTTGGGTGACAAAAGTAGTAATCAGAAACTAATGTGGTGTCAGGAATGGTTACACACTAGACTGTCACAGTGATGGCAGTGAGCACATGGGGACCTCTCATATGGCTCAGTGCCTACTAGCTAACCTAGTGTGGCATGGCAGCAGCTAACAATACAGCTGATTCTGCAAGGCAGGGGCGGATATAGATATCTTGGGGAAAGATAAGTCATTCTTTAAAAACGTACACCAAATAATGGTCACCTATTGATACAGAAGGAACGAGGGTGCTCTTTGAGTGTTTTGTCTCATATATATCTTCAAGTAACTATTTTTTTGTGTTTATTGTGGCTGGTGTGACACTTAGGGGCCCCTATGGAGGACAGATTTGGGCGTGGCCCTGGGTATTTGCCTGTTTGCCTAATGTAAAGTCCACCTCTGCTGCAAGGTTCTGTCCTGGTTCACTGGCAGGCTGGCAGTGATGATGTGGCGCAGGACTAAAGGGCCGCAGCTGGTTTCAGCGCAACAGCTGGTCTCAGACACGCTTCAGACATTCAAGATTCAAGATGACTTGATTTTGTGCTGAAGGAAATTTGCTTTGGACATGCAGGTTCCACATGAGACATAAGAGAACAGAAGTGCTGACAGGCATACTTCATACATCCACAAGTGGCACAGCACGGCACCGCCCTCTACCTCTGGCCAAATAGACATCACTCTCATCCAGAGATGTATAAAGTAGAAGTAGAAGTTGTTATGCACGCATTACCTACAAAGTCCTCCTCCTAACCTTCAAGTCCCTCCATGGTCTGGCACCCCACTACCTCACAGACCTCCTTCACCCCTATGACCCCTCAAGATCCCTGCGGTCCTCTTCCAAGGGCCAGCTGATCGTCCCTCGTACCAGGCTCAAGGCCACCAGTGACAGAGCCTTCCATGTTGCTGCTCCCATTCTTTGGAACAATCTGCCCGACCACATCCAGAATGCCACTTCACTGGCCATGTTTAAGCAACACCTTAAGACACATCTCTTCCTGGATCCTTATGGCTGCTAGTTCCACAAGCACTTTCACTTACATGCATTCACACACATGCTCACACACTGACGCACACACACACTCACACTTTCCAACACTAAAGAGACTAGAAAGGCGCTATATAAAACAAAAGTATTATTATTATTATTATTATGCATGTAATAACTCGACCAGTTTGACATCACATGGTTGCAAATAAATAACATCATACTGGAAATATTGTATTTGCATCCGAAACAGTCCTTCTACTTCTATTTTTCACATCTCTGCTCTCATCTACCTTTCACAACGGCTTTAGAATGTAGCCCGATAAACAAACACCCCACACTTCACTTCATTTTGGATAGAGGAAAATAATACGATTTAAAACATATATATATATATTGTTTTACGGAGCTACTAAGGAGCATGCTACTGTAGCAGCGCCCTCATAACCCTGCTCAGCACCTTCATAACTTCTCAGCAACTGTTCTTCACCATGCTCTTCCTCTGAGCAAGCCCATTGCACTGCTTAACCTGTGTGACTAAACTCACTGCACCTTGTTGTATTGTATGTCTGTGCAAGTTGTTGTAACAAAGCCAGGGAATCAGCTGCAATGCAGCCTACAGTGGTGTAGTCTACATAGAACGCAGGTATACGGAGTATACCAACTTTTACATTTCAGGGATTTCAGTATACCCACTTCCAATTGATTGATCCATTGTTTTGAATAGCACATATATATACAGTATACCCACTTCAAAAAATTCTCAAATATACAGTATACCCACCATAAAAAAGTAGACTACACCACTGGCAGCCTATACTCTAGGGAGCAGGTGGAGAAGATGGGAGCAAGGCTGCAATGTAGCCTATAAGAGTATATACGGTACGCAGAGGAGATATACGTATAGATGAGGAGAGGAAGGAAGGCAAGGAGGCGGGGGGAGAGTAGAACAGGAAGCAGAAAGGGAGGGTGTAGAGAGAAGTAGAGAAAGAGAGAGAGAGAGGGAGATAGGCCTATATATAAAGAAGATGGAGGCCCTGCTGTGGCCAAACGGTAGGGCACTCGAGTCGTCTGCCTCGCGGCTGACCCGGGTTCGATTCCCGGCCCAGGTCCTTTGCCGGCCCTTCCCCGTCTCTCTCTCCCCACTCGCTTCCTGTCACCATCTTCACTTTCCTGTCATAAATAAAGTAAAAAAAGACCAAAAAAAAAGAAATGTTAAGAAGAGGGATACAGGAAATACAACCTTTATCATACTTATAAACCCATGTCTTGATCTTTTGTTGATCCCCTCCAGAGAGGAAATTGCCGAATCCCAGGCGACTTCCCAGTGAAGTACTTAAATAGGCAACATCCTGTGCTTGCAGACCGATCCCATGCATGCATCAGCGTCAGCTGCACTTGCTTACCATTACTATGGATCTGAATTATTCACTTACAGGGGCCAGCAGGTTCATTGCTGTGCTATGCTGGGGTAGTTGGTGGTGGTGGTGTGTGTGTGTGTGTGTGTGTGTGCGTGCGTGTGTGTGTGTGTGTGCGCGCGCGCGTGTGTGTGTGCGCATGTGTGTCTGTGTATGTGTATGTGTGTACTAGGCCGCCATGTGTCTCTCATACGTATACTTGCTCAGTGTGTTTTATGACATAATAGATACTGCAGAGAAAAGCACTGGTGTTGATGGTTCCACCAGGCTCATCTGTTTATTGTCAAGATGGCAGGTGAAAAATATATGATAGCTGTTTTATGTGTCCCATGGCTCAGTGGTATGAGCGCTGGCCTTTAAATCAGAAAGTTGCAGGTTCAAATCCCACCCTTGCCAGCACTTTCAGTTAACTGAAGTGCCCTTGAGCAAAGCACCTAACCCTACATTGCTCCAGGGACTGTACCATACCCTGTGCCTGTAAGTCACTTTGGATACAAGCGTCAGCTAAGTGTAATGTAATGTAATGTAAAATTATTTGTTCATTGCAGTCGTATTCAATATGCATATCTGTTTGTTGGTGCTTGTGTTGTATTCGGACCAACATGTTATTGTTGTGGGTGCTTAGCCCATGGAAAGCTGTGTGAGACTGAGTTGTAGCTGTTGCTAAATGAGATTATTGGGGCTCTAAGTGGAGATTTGGATTATGCGGTCAGTGCAAGTTAGGCAGGTCTACAACATAAACACAACCAGTTTCACTTAAGACGTGTCCTCCCCCCTTGTATACAAATCGTGACTTTGCTTTGTTATTAAGTCATTACGCATTAGTTAAAAAAAAATGAAACCCTAATCTCTTTCAAATGTGTTTGGTCTCCAAGACATCTCACTGAATGAAATAAGTGGGTGGCAGTCGCACTCTTCCTGCTCCAAGCGTGATCATGCAGAGGCACAATCTCATTATGGTATCATGTACACTATAGAGCTTTCCCACCTCTTCTGGGAAATCAGAGTGAGTGACACCATTTTAACTTTGCCCTTTGGAGATGGTGTGAAAATGAGAACACCCTCGAGCGTGTGCGGCACTAATTAAGACCATCCCGCAAATTATCATTGTGAAATTTGTTTCCTTTGTGTCTCTGAAACTGTTCAGGGATGGAGAGAGTCAGAGAGAGAGGGTTTTTGTGTTGTTTGAGTTATTAAAATACCCCCTGTAGAGAGGTAATATACCCTAGGCTTTTTACGTTCAGCCAAGCGTGCCTTATTAACACATGTTCGGAATTATCTCCTATTATTGGCTTTCTAGTAACAAAGAAGTGCCATCGTTTCTTTCCCATTGTTGTGATGGTGGTTTTGTGTACGTATACGCGCCATCTTGGCAGCATGCTTAGGGAAGGAAAGAGGGAGGGAGGAAGATAGGCAAGAGGCTTTAAGTTCATCCCTTAGAGGCAAGCCCCACAGGAAGAGAGAAGGAGGTCACTGGGCTGAGATGACATCAAACATTCATGACATCATGACCGATATTCTACACAGCCCTAAGCTCTGGCCGAGCCAGAGGCTGTGCTACAGCTCCTCCCAGTGGACACTTCTGGTCAGCTTCACAGTGAAGGCACCAGGAAAAACTTTGTAATAATATACATTTTAGTCAGAAAGTTTTAAATAATTTACAAATTGTGTGAAATATTTTCTTTGTTTTATACTTTATGTAATTTAATTAAATTATTTAACAACCATTACTGAAATATGGCATGTTTGTATTTATTTATTTTCTTTTCTTTTTACAGTCAGGGCGCATCGAGCCCCACCACCCAAAGGTGTGCGGTCACCAAGGCAATGTGTTGGACATCAAGTGGAACCCCTTCATTGACAACATCATCGCCTCTTGTTCCGAGGACTCATCTGTGAGTGCAACTCTAACGCACTCATGCTCCTCCATCACGGCCTGCACTGGGGGCACTCACATACACGTTCACATTTCAACCCTATGCATTATGTATGTTTCAAAGCCCACTTTAGATGAATCTGTGCCACTCAAGTTTTCTCTCTTTTTTTCTTTATTTCATTTTTTTTTGAGGTCATGGGTATTAGGCCTGTGTTTATATTTATATAATGGTTGTCGTTCGATAAGAGATAAGCCCTGTGCTACTATATGTGCGTTGCTGCATTGGTATGCTCCCATAATCCTCTGAAATCCCAGTGTAACAACTCTGGGTGATTTTGTGCTTGTGCGTATATTTCGCCCATGCTCTTATACAACTGCCAGTCAAACTGAATGACGCATTTCACCGACACATTTTCAATGACACATTTGTAGACCTCCCATTATAGTACAGACGGAATAATAGAACTGTGGTTTTTTTTTTACAACAACATGAATAACTCATGAACTATTCATATCCAATCAAGTCCACTGATGCACCTGATACACACCTGATATTGATCTCCAGGCCGCGGTGTGAATTTAGTATATTACATTTGAATTGTGCATTTCTTTTTTTTTTTTTTAATCACATTAGTACTGTATCATTGTTTAAAACTCATAAAGACCAACATATTATTACCAAAATGACACATTATTACCAATGTACATTACAAACAGGAACTAGCTAACTAGCTAACTGACAAACTAACTAGCTATTGGCTACATTTACATGACGTTTTTAATTCTGAATTAATAATTCAGAATTAAATAGTTCCATCGAGTTTATTTGATCTTTCACTTAATTCCGAATTGTAAAGTGTTTACATGACGTTTTCAAAGTGGAATTAAGCTTTATTCAGAATTAAATGTCTCATGTAAACGAGGCCAATGTCCATTAACAAAGCTGATACTCTTTAACTATTCATATCCAGTCCTTGTCTATAAATACGTAGCCTATACCTCATTTGCAGACATACCTGACACACCTGTTGTTGTGGGGCTCCCCAGGTGCGGGTATGGGAGATCCCGGAGGGTGGTCTGCGGCGGAACATGACAGAGGCAGTGCTGGAGCTGTACGGCCACAGCCGACGCGTGGGCCTCATTGAGTGGCACCCCACCTCCAGCGGCATCCTCTTCAGCGCTGGATACGACTACAAGGTGACCACCACGGCATAACCCACTGATGCTGGATAGTGCTCATACACAACATTGACCTAGGCGCCTAGAGCTGCATGGACGCAGCATTCATGCTCATGATATTTCAGGGCTGAACGAACACATTCCGATGCAAAATGAGGGTTTTAGCTTTTAAAAGCAACTTCTTTCACATTTGTATGTGCTTCAGCGGCTGAGATATTTATGTTTTAATAGACAGAGGGCACCTTTTCCCAAAAAGGGCTTGGGCATTTAGCAGGTGTTTTTTCCAGGTGCCTTAGGCTAAAATGGGTTAAAAAAAGAGGTCTGCACACTTGAAATCCTTTTCTATTTTCTAGTTTTATTCCATGACAGAATAATGTTTTGACCGTCTTCTTCAGGCCTAAGATGGTCTGAGGTCTGTGGAAGAAACTAAAAAAAACATTATTGTTTGAAACATTATTGAAACATTATTCTGCCATGGAATAAAGCAAGAGAAAGGAAAAGAATTTCAAGTGTGCAGACTTTTCATTGAGGAAAAAGAATGGAAATAGACTTTGTCCTGCACCTTGACCAGGGATGTTCCCCCTCCTGAACTGGCCATAGCATGTCCAACACTTTTTTTAATACATAACTTTTCCATATCAGTGAAATCTACTGTACAAGGTCTGAGCTTTCCAAGGAAACCAAGAATAAGACAGCAAGGGTCAATGTCTGAGTGAACAGGAGGCTTTCAAAGATACAGTGTGCAATTTTACACAAATGGGATTTGTTGGATAACTGTTTTTTAGGCCTTAAATCTTGATCACATCAATGTGAATGACTGCCAGATCCTTTCTGATTCATATCCTCCATACTTCAAGAGATCATTGTCATGGAACATTTGCTCTTACAACAAAGTCCTTGGGACCTTAGAGCAATATTACGTTTGAGTTTTGAGGGAGGGGGGATCCACCGGTAGATATTAGTTTTGATTTTGTGGGAGGGGGCAGTGCTCAAAATTGCAGCTGTGTGCTCTTTCACAAACATGTACTGTGTACAGAATGTAGAAAAGCATGTATGCAAAATATACAGTACAGTCCAGACAAAGCACACAAAGGTATGCACACAAATGTGTGCATGTGTGTGTGCGTGCGTGCGTGTGAGTGCGTGTGTGTGCGTGCTTGTGCGTGCGTGCGTGTGTTCTCCCATTCTAAATGCTTGTTCCGGTCCTCACCCTAGATCCTGATCTGGAACCTTGAGATCGGGGAGCCGGTGAAGATGATAGACTGCCACTCGGACGTCATCCTGTGCATGTCCTTCAACACCGACGGCAGCCTGCTGGCCACCAGCTGCAAGGACAAGAAGCTGCGCGTCATCGAGCCGCGCTCCGGCAGAGTCTTACAGGTGAGCACTGAGTGATGATCTTTATGGAAAGCTTTAGAGCGCATAAGAGTGATTCTACAAATCGACTGCGCTTTTAAGTCCATGGATTTTATTTGCCAATTCCACTAACTATTAACTGCATCCAATGATGTTTTGGACATTAGCACACATTTATCTTTCATATAATATAGAAAGTGTAGACATGGCATTATTTCCCTCAGCAAGAATGAATATTTAATACTGGTTTTGGGCGTTTTCATGCCGTCCCGTTTTCCAAATGTCAGATTCAGTCTTCATATTAGCATGTAAAGAAACTTGTTTTGCCCAAGACGATTGCAAATGTTGATTCACAGTAATCATCACAATATGACAAAACTGTCAGAAAGACCACTGTCCTTTCCATTATACATGAAATTTGCCATTTTGTGTGTGTCCACGAAAACGGTGTTAACCGTGTCACGGTCTGAAACCCCCTCCATAAATCAGTAATGGTTTGGTCTTAGGCCATACGAATAACATCACGTGATGTCATAACCTCTTTGGCAGGATATGGGAAGACTTTTTGGTAAGTTTTGAGCTCCATCCTTCCATAATTTAATCCATTCTTTTTCATGTTCTCATAGCGGGAAAATTGCCTGTCAACTGTGTTATCAACATATTCATAAGAATTTGAATTAGAAATCACATGTAGAAAAACACAGATAAAGCATACAAATACATGAATTGATTAAGGTGTTGTGGTGGAACTTCTGACATCCTCAGTTAGCACAACACCATAAAAATGGCTGAAATGTCAACCGTGTTACCGTCAATGGTGTTACAATTAGCTATGACAGTCAGGGTTGCCAGATGAGGCTGATGATTTCCAGCCCAAAAAATGTTCAAAACCCGCCTAGAAGCACAAAATCCCGCCCAATTCAATTGATTTCTATGGCAAAAAGTGGGTGTTTTTTTCTGATAAATGCCATTTTTTACCCGCACACGGTCATCCTTAGCAGCCCAATTGGGCGGGAACCCGCCCAATCTGGCAACACTGATGACAGTGGAGGAGGAGTATGTTTTTGCCAATTTATCTCCATATTGACAGACAAACAAACAAAATAATTTGTGTTCTAGGGAGATGGGTTCGTTTTTTCTCCTAAAAAAGTGCCGACTTGTTCCCCTGCACTGTTGACCGTAACACAGTTGAGTAACACGGTTGACTGTTTTGAAAGTGTTTTTGAGCTATTGATCCCTTATGTGTTGAAAAAATCATATGAACAGACACTAGGAATTATCTCTGGAGAAGGAAGTCTTGTGTAAGGAGGGCGACTAAATTCAAATCAGACGTTACAGGGATTTATAATGAAAAATGTGTCAGTCTGTATCACAGTGAATCATAAAATCCTACTTATGAAGCTCAACAATCACATTTTCTATATCAGTTGCACAGATTAATGACAACATTATTGCTAAGGGACATAAGCACTTTCAAACGTATGTTGTTTCAACTCTGTAGTATTTGTATATATGTTTGAAATGACATAGTATTTGTCCATAACACTGTTGACAAAATAATCAAGCAAATGTTCGCTTTCATTAGATTATTTATCAAATGATTTAAGATTAAGCTTGGCAATTTGTTTGTTTGGAAACTTAAATATATACACTATGTAAACATCTAGGTCATTTAGTTGAAAAAAATACTGATAATTGACATTTTGCTTTTGCCAAAAGCGTAGGGGAATCATAGAATCACTCATAAGTGTAAATATCAATGCAATGGTCTTCCTGAAACTTCTGGACAGGGTCTGGAATCTGAGGACTGTGGATTTTTATATAAAACTTTATCGGCCAGAATGTGTGCAGTGACTGTTTCATACTGGAAAATATCAAAGCAATACATGGTCTTCCTTTACTCACTGAAACTTCTGGAGAGGGTCTGCAAGAAAGTGCGGAATGATGATCTTCACATAAAACTGGAACATCCATGTGTTGTACAGTGTACTGTCATAACATATCAAAACAATGATCTTCCTCTACTCACTGAAATGTCTGGAGAGGGTCTGAGAGTTTTACAGGTGAGGACTGAGCTGGTGAACTTACCCACACGTAAAAATTAAACATCCATTCTGTGCACAATCACGGCTTCGTTGTCAAATATCAATGAGAAAATAAAAGCCTACATGGTCTTCCCTCCACTGAAACGACTTGAGAGGGGTCTGAAAAATGATTACAAGTCTACTACAGTAGTACAGTAGTACAGTACAGTACAGTAGTACTACACTACTACATTACACAGAGCCTTTCGTACTATATTACGACTTGCTCATTGCCATTCTGGTAACACCAAAGTTATAACAGGGGCCATGTTTTAAGAGTTTAAACAGCGCAAATATTTCTGTTTCTTCCACAGACTGCTCTGTTCCCTATAGGTCATACAGTATCACAGTAAAGTGCATGTGTGAGGGCTGTGACAGTGGTCCACGACCCAGACACTGTGATGCATTATTAACGACGTATCATGTGGTTTACTAGTATAGCTCTCTCTCTCTCTCTCTCTCTCTCTCTCTCTCTCTCTCTCTCTCTCTCTCTCTCTCTCTCTCTCTCTCTCTCTCTCCCTCTCTAATCCTTTCAGCCTCGTAGCCGCAAAACAACTGCACACACACTCATATAGTAGGGCTGTAAGCTGCATAGAGTACTATAGTTCAAATCCTGTCCACGGTATTATGTAGAAACATCCCTCAAATTAAATTACATTATACTGGTGCTGGTATGGGCCTTTGTTTGATAAGAGCCGTGGATCCTGTCCATGCATAATGGGGGTAGAAGGTTGGCTAAGAGAGTCACTTTTATCATGGGCATTAGCCTCCCTGTCTTACAGGCTGGGCCGCTGACAGCTTTGGCCGGGCCCATGACAAAGTCATCCGAAAGGCCCCCCCCACTCAATGCATACAATGTAATGAGAACCCAATTCCAGACCCTCTACATCCCTGAGCCCGGGACAACTGTCCCCTTTGTCCCTCTCTGTCAGCATCCCTGCTTACAGGATATCACTTTTATTCAGACCTCATTATGACATGTGACTTTTGTTATTAGATCATTTCATTTTTGTGTATATCTTATTTTTTGTAATGAAATGATTAAATGACATTGTTTTTTTGCTTCTTCTTTTTTCCCTTGTCTCTGGTTAGGAGGCGAACTGTAAAAACCACAAGGTGAACAGGGTGGTGTTCCTTGGCAACATGAAGCGACTGCTCACCACGGGGGTGTCCCGCTGGAACACCAGACAGATTGCCTTGTGGGACCAGGTAAAGGAGGAGGGGAAGCCCTCCCTTTCAAGTTTGAAGTGAAATGGCGTCCATTTTGATCTGTTCCCCATGCTATATGCGGCGCTCAGTTCATGAGGATATGATAACCTACATTTTTACTTTATCCCTTGATCAAGAAATGAGAAATGAGAATTGAGACACCACCTTCCTCCTCACATAAATGTTCAAAAACAATGGGGAAGGATTAACACATGGGGTGAGGTGTAAGGCATTCACAACATTTTAATAACATAAAATAATATTAATAGAGGAATAGTGTAATAGCAGACAAAAAAAGATGCAGCGTAGCCCCTTACTGTTGATGGGGTCGCCGCCGCGCCGGCGGGCCTATTCACTATTTGCTGAATATACTCAACTACATCATAACAACATGGCTATGACACTACTGATGGCCTTAAGTAACAGATCAACGGTACATGCACACAGGGACGGTACGTTTCCTTAACGTCTCCGTGAGCAGTGCGAGTCCGAGAGGTTCGCGGGCTGCCTTTGACACTGCACAGTCAACGTCCACGTTCTATCCGCGGGCAGCAGCCATTCATTTTCAATGGGAGCCGCGCATTGAACGCGGACGTCCGCACAGGAAAATAGACTCCAGTTCTATTTTCAAGGAGCAACGCGGACATGTCCGGTCAGGACGGACATGCGCCGCGCTTACACGCATTCCTGTATGCAAGGCATGATTTGTTTTCATGCAATCTAACCATTTCGGACTGATAACGGACACGTTCTGTGGACGTACTGTGGATGTCAGCGCCGTTGGTGTGCATGTACCGTAAGACATAGCCATTAGAATTTTGGGGACAGTTAGTTTATAACATAGGCTCTTTGCTAAGGGGTTAAGTCTGGATCAAAATCCATCACCTGATCATTTCTGTTGGCTCTCATTCATCATAGTCTAAACTTCCACAGTGACTATATGTGACCGTAGACATGACAGAAGCTGGCGTGTCGATCCATCACGTGTGGTGTAGAGTTACACTGACCTCTGTTGCATTGAGCGCTTGCCCTGTGATAACGCCGCGGAGCTGGCCTGTCAAGAGATGTAATGTAGCCCCTGAACACGGGCGTCTTGCGTGTCTTCCTCAGGAGGACCTGTCCATGCCCATTGTAGAGGAGGAGATCGATGGGCTGTCGGGACTCCTCTTCCCCTTCTACGACCCTGACACACACATGCTCTACCTGGCAGGCAAGGTGAGACAGTTTCACATTTGAGGCTTATACTGTACTGTAGGTCAGGCCTACTCGGGATGGTTTAGGTCATTTAAATTCATGACAATTAATAATATAAAGCTGGTGAGGGCTTTACATTTACTGACTTATTGGCAAGACAGGAAATCATTTCCTTGGGGGGAAAATCCCCAGGAGGGCGTGCGACCCACTTTGAGAAACTCTGGTTTAGGTCAAGTGTATTCACTTGCGTGATATAAATAACATCCACATGCTCTTCCTGGCTGGAATAATGAGACAGAATTTTACATTTGAAGAGTATACTGTACTTCTGTACTTGGGATGGTTTAGGACAGGTTTATTTACTTGCTTGATATAACACCCACATTGGGTCGGTAGAAAAAGGAAGTCAGAATTATTTTGAATTGAAGGCTTAAATAGCCTACTTCTTCTTGGGATGGTTTTATGTTAGGTGTTCTTACTTGTTGTAAATAATGTTTTTTAACAGGGAGATGGAAACATTCGATATTATGAGGTCGCCAATGAGAAGCCATACTTGTTGTATTTGATGGAGTTCAGATCCCCCGCACCTCAGAAAGGCCTGGGTAAGTGATGCATAGCGTGCCTACTACCATTGCTATATAATAATAATAATAATAATAATAATAATAATAATAACAATAGGTTCAAGGTTATTTTATTGGTCCAGAGGGAAATTCATCTTGGACATTCACAGAGATGATGATGATGATGCTGATGATGATGATGATGATGATGATGATGATGATGATGATTTACTTAAATGTAGCAGAGAGAGTTGAGAGAGAGAGGTTCCATTGGCCCATTGTTTCCGGGTTCTATTATTGCAAGGGGGAGCGGGGGAAATCCCCCTTTAGGCAGACCTAGGCAGACTTTAGGACTGTTCCATTCAATGCCAGGAGTATTATGACACGTCCCTTTAGGCAGACCGGAACCTGGTCATGTTAGGTGCCCATAGCAACCTATTACATTGGCATATCTCTATACTTAAAGAATCTCTGGCTGTAGTTCCTTTGGATAAATGTGTCAGCTAAGTGTAATGAAATGCATTGTAATGTGATAACAATGGTATGATTTGTTCGCAGGTGTGATGCCAAAGCATGGGCTTGATGTAGGAGCATGCGAGGTGTTCAGGTTCTATAAGCTGGTCACACTGAAAGGTCTGATCGAGCCCATCTCCATGATCGTGCCAAGGAGGGTCAGTATAACAACCTCAGATCATTTATGCACAAAAACACAACATACTGTATATGCAAAAACATTCAGCAATGCTGATACCTAGGGTTACCAAAGTTATTTAAACGCCCCCACCCAAAGCAGACAATGTAAGCAGAACTCAATTCTGGGCCCCTCTTCCTCTCCCTGGCCCAGGACAACTGACACCTCTGCATCCACACACTATTGTTTTTATATTGGTTTCAGAATGTTCTGCCATGAAGGAGGCTGGCGTTTTCAGATTTCTCCACTTCAGGGGTCATATTCAGAAAGCTCAGTTTATTGTGTTTGAATTTGCTGTATTAATATGGACAATATGGACGGGAGGCGTAAACTGATACATTATTATACATTTTCATATGTATTCACATTAATGTGGACTGGGCCTCAAATTCAACACTATTCTATAGTGTATTTGGTACCACTCTCCAACACAGCAATTTTAATTGTGAGATGTTTTGAGCTCTACTTCAATGTGTGTGTGTCTCACTGTCACAGTCGGAGACATACCAGGAGGACATCTACCCCATGACGGCAGGAACAGAGCCCTCTCTCACGGCTGACGAGTGGCTAAGTGGGATCAACAGAGGTAGGGGATCACCCACTTCACTATGGGCCGGCTGTAATGTATGTACAAACGTACAAGGAGTCTCTGTGGACCCCTACACTTTCTATATGCCATTATAGCAGCATTACTTAACCTGTTAAGACCTGGCATTATAAATGTAGTTACCAGAATGGCAATGACCAAGTCATTGTGCAATAAAGGCTGGCTTTTTATTCTATTCTATTCTATTCTATTCTATTTCGTTCTATTCCGCTCTATTCTATTCTATTCTTCCGCTCTATTCTATTCTATTCTATTCCGCTCTATTCTATTCTATTCTATTCTATTCTATTCTATTCTATTCTATTCTATTCCGCTCTGTTCTATTCTATTCTATTCTATTCCGTTCTATTCTATTCTATTCTATTCTATTCTATTCTTACCAATTGTAAAGTGAATTGTCTATCATCGACCTACAGAGAGATGTTCCACTCCTCTTGTTTAGTGCAAGTTTAGCCTTGATACAAGTTGAGTAACTGAGGCTTTCCAGGCCCTCGATTGCGTAGTCACTCCTATACTTATCCCTTATTTTACAGAGGTGTCAATTCGTAGTTCAAAATGTAAAGCATCCATGCTATAAATGTGATCTGACCAGTTCTGAAACAGGTGACCATAATGAGTACCCAAGACAGGTACATGTGTCAGAAGGAAAACATTGCAGGGTTTAACTTATCCTATCTTAAAGTGACACCACTACTACTTCAACAGCTTTTTCTGTGTAAGTGTCACGTGATACTGATGTCTCTGTAATGTGTTTGCTGCATAGACCCAGTACTCATGTCTCTGAAAGATGGCTACAGCAGACCCAATCAACTGGTCTTCAAGGCCCCCGTGAAAGAAAAGAAGAGCGTGGTGGTGAATGGGATTGATTTGCTGGAAAATGTTCCGCCCAGGACAGAAAACGAGGTTTGTTGGCCCCTAAAACTTATTCACCTTTTGCATCGTACAAAAAATGCTTGTAGATGTGTCATGGGTGATGCAGTCATGGGTGAGCGGTTAGGGCGTCAGACTTGCATCCCAGAGGTTGCCGGTTCGACTCCCGACCCACCAGGTTGGTGGGGGGAGTAGTCAACCAGTGCTCTCCCCCATCCTCCTCCATGACTGAGGTACCCTGAGCATGGTACCGTCCCACCGCACTGCTCCCCATGGGGCGCCACTGAGGGCTGCCCCCTTGCACGGGTGAGGCATAAATGCAATTTCGTTGTGTGCAGTGTGTAGTGTTCACTTGTGTGCTGTGGAGTGCTGTGTCACAATGACAATGGGAGTTGGAGTTTCCCAATGGGCTTTCACTTTCACTTACAGTGCCCTCCATAATTATTGGCACCCCTGGTTGAGATGTGTTAAAAGCCTTAAAATAAATTCAGTGTTTATTGCAGAAGAATACTGTCACACTGAAAATTTTAGGAAAATGTAGCCTTCAACTCAAATGAATTGTAGGAAAATAAAAAAAATCCCTGACTAAAAAATAATTATTTTTCATTAAATTACCTGTTCCACAATTATTGGCACCCTTAACAATTCCCAGGAAATAAATATAATTGAAGCATTTCTGTCATTTCTACAGTAGTTTACAAAGTTTACCAGAGTATGTAGGAACATTTAATTAGTAATTCATCACTTCCTGTTTCCCTGGGGTATAAATATGAGGTGACACCGAGGCCATTTCTCTTATCCATTCTTAAACATGGGAAAGACAAAGGAACACAGCATACAAGTGAGGCAGATGTGCGTCGACCTTCACAGGTCAGGCAGAGGCTACAAGAAGATTGCCACTCAACTGCAGCTGCCCATATCTACTGTGAGAGGAATAATTTAGAAGTTCAAAACAACTGGAACAGTGGTAAACAAGCCTGGACGAGGACCCAAGTTTATTTTGCCACCACGCACAGTGAGGAGGATGGTAAGAGAAATCAAAAGATCTCCAAAGCTCACTGTTACAGAATTACAACAAATGGTAGCATCCTGGGGTCACAAAGTCTCCGAATCAACCATCAGGCGCTGTCTACACGCCAACAAGCTGTTTGGGAGGCTTGCACGGAGAAAACCTTTCCTCACCCACAATCATAAACGCAAATGTCTGGAGTTCGCCAAGCGGTATTGGGGCTTCAACTGGGACCGTGTGCTTTGGTCAGATGAGACCAAGATTGAGCTTTTTGGCAACAAACACTCTAAGTGGGTCTGGTGTGCCACGAAAGATGCGCATGCTGAAAAGCACCTCATACCCACTGTGAAGTATGGGGGTGGGTCAGTGATGCTGTGGGGCTGTTTCGCTTCCAAAGGCCCTGGGAAACTTGTTAGGGTGCATGGCATCATGAATGCTTGAAATACCAGGACATTTTAAATCAAAATCTGTTGCCCTCTGCCCGAAAGCTGAAGATGGGTCGTCACTGGGTCTTTCAGCAAGACAATGACCCTAAACATATGGCCAAATCTACACAGAAATGGTTAACCAGACACAAAATCAAGCTCCTCCCATGGCCATCTCAGTCCCCAGACCTCAGACCTCAACCCCATTGAGAACCTGTGGGGTGAGCTGAAGAGGAGAGTACAGAGGAGAGGACCCAGGTCTCTGGATGATTTAGAGAGATTCTGCAAAGAGGAATGGCTGAAGATCCCTCTTTCTGTCTTTTCCCATCTTGTGAAACATTATAGGAGAAGATTAGGTGCTGTTTTGTTGGCAAAAGGGGGTTGTACAAAATATTAACAACAGGGGTGCTAATAATTGTGACACACATTATTTGATGTCAAATAATTATTTCTTTATGTGGGATTTTTTCCCCACTGAATAAATGCACTTGGATTTTTCTCTTTTTTTCCATTAAGGTCCCATATTATTTAGAGAAAAATAATAATAATAGGAAGCTAAAAAACACATCTCAACCAGGGGTGCCAATAATAATGGAGGGCACTGTATATTTGCCTCCCTATGGCAGAGGTTTTGCGGGAAGTTGTACTTTATATTCATGCTTTTGCATTATTTTATTATACATATATGAAGTCATAGCAAAAGTAGCTTCAGAAACATAAATATAATATTTTAACACATCTGTTCAGGGATTGCTTGTGGCCTACCAATGGTCCAGACACATTATGGTTGAACATGTACATTTTCACTGTCCTGTATCATCATTGTGTTGTTAAAATTAGATTCAAATTTCGATTCCTATTCTGATTGTGAACTTCAAGACTCCATTGTCTTGCCTGGTCTCGTCTCATCTGGTCTCGCCTCATCTGGCCTTGTTGTTGTTGTGGTTGGCAGCTTCTGCGGATGTTCTTCAGGCAGCAGGAGGAGCTGCGCCGGCTGAAGGATGAGCTGACCCAGAAGGACGTTAAAATCAGACAGCTGGAGCTGGAGCTCAACAACCTGCGCAACAGCTCCAACGGTGTATGAGCAACGTTGGATGAACACTGGGGCTCTGGGGGCAGAGCAGAGCAGAGCCGAGCCACCAACCCCCTGTGATATGTGTACACCAAGCCCCCCCCCCCCTAACCCCAACCCTACCCTGGCACTGGTGATGACCCCACACCCCAATGGCATATGGCCTAAACTCACTGACCTTCTCCAACCCCCTCCACATTTTAGCCTGCTCAATGGGGTTATTTTTTGTTCCCTGGAGAGGCAAGTGTATTTTTTCCCTCCTCCCCTGGTGTATGCTCCAGCGAGTCTTTTTTCTCAAGGGGAAGAACGATTTCTTCTTCCCTGTGCAACCAATGCTAACCTCTTGCTCTCTCATGATTCCATTCTCTCTCTCTCTCTCTCTCTCTCTCTCTCTCTCTCTCTCTCTCTATCTCCTCCCTCACCTATGGCCTGAGTTTCCCCACTGCCAGTTGAGCTGCAGTGAGCTCCGTCGAGACGGATCTTCGCACCCATGGGTGTGCATGTGAACTGTACAAAATGGAACACAAATAAGTTTTAACTACAGGGCTTTGCTTTCCCCCTCCTTCCTTCTCCCCAGTGAATGTTTCTACTGCAAAAAGATGATTTGAATTTGGATTTTGAATGGCTTTCATCAGCTATATTAGTCTGTTTCTGAAGGTAGATGAGTACCACAACTATCTGTATTTTACACTTGGCTCTAAGACGGTAGTATTTTACTTTCATTATGGTAATTATTTATTTTGTTTCTGTTTTTTTGTATTACCTTAGGCTATTTTCTTTGTAGTCAAGACCATCTCAGTAAAATACTGACAACAAAGAATAATAATTTGCAGGCATATTGTAGTAATTCCTGAAGAGAACAGAGGGTGTGTTCCAATATGCGACTTTGCGTCCTCCACTTGTGCTTGTGGCCTCGAACCAGGAAGTAATATGTCATGATGACATCACTGGCAACAGCACTATATTTCATTATCTCGCAAAAGCTCAATTGTGAAGTCATTTTCTCATTTGCAAACTGGATGGTGAATGAAGAATAGTCCCCCAAAAAATGTTTTGGCTAGGCTGACAGCTGGGAAACTTTATTTTTTTCTGCATGGAGGAGGGACCAGGAGGCGGGGCGAGGCCACAAGCACAAGTGGAGGATGGAAGGTTGCATATTGGAATGCACCCAGAGACTCCGAAATGAACTGTGCCAGTTATGATGTCTAAAGGGCGGGTCTTCACTGGAGTGCAGTGCCATGTGCCAAGAGTGAGATAATGAGGTAATGCCATCATGTCGGCGTGGCGGCGGGCCAAACTACACCTGTTATGGAATTCACAGAAAATCTGGCTGGCAGCGAAACTCTGTGATGTGATACGAGGCGTAGTGCTTGCACACCATGCTTTCTGCTTTTGCGCTCATGCACAAGAAATGCAGAATAGCAGAAATGTAAGATGATTTTGTCAGGTCTACAATGGGACGGAGCTAATGCATATTTAGATGGGCTTTTTTAAAAATGATATTAACACAGTAGAGCTAGTTAGGATGTAAGTTTGGAGTTCACATTCTTCATTAGGTATAGTTTGCAGTAGTCTGAAGCACTGAAATAAAGAGGGCTGAACAGCGATTGATGATGTGGACAAGTATGTTAAACCATGGTAAGTGTTTCATCCTACAGAACTACGTACATTTGTATCATTATTTCAAATGTGGGGTTCTCTTCCAAAGTTTAAAAGACAATCTTTTTTTTCATCCTGGTTTCAGTATCACAATCTCAATTTTAGAATCCTGCCACAGCAAATATGTGTCAACTGTCAACATCAACATTTTATAGTGATGTGTACGATTCTGATTGCAGGAGGTGGAAATAGTCCTTGGCATTGAATTGTGAGGTTGTGAGGTGTATGTAAGTGACTTGAATGGCAATGGATTTGATTTAAATGTTTCGATTCAATGATGGAACTGCCCAGCAGATTGGTTTGTAAACAGTATGTGCGGATACACAATGGGCATGATTGATAATATACTGTAAGTAGAGTAGGTGCGGAATGCTTAAAAACTAAACACATTTGTAGAGCTGTTCTTCAAAAGAGCCATCCCTATTTATTGAGTAGCAATACCACATACATCACAGAACAATGGTCAACCCCTCCAGGTATCATCCCCAAGGTATGAGGCAGTAACCAGGAGTGATTAAAAAAAAAAAAATCAGAGATACTTAGATTTTTGGCAAACAATATAGATATCTGAATTACAAGCTGTTGCCGAGTGTATTACAACACAGAATGCTTTTGGTGTATCCTTTGAATCCTCAACACTTTCCCAAGTGAGACACTTGTGATCCAACTCCTTGATGCCGAGAGGCCTACACTGTTCTGTGTAAATATTTTGTGTGTTTGCCACAGAAGATGTTAAGGTTTAATTGTTACAATGCTTCTGTCAACTGTATACCACTGTGGTTTCCTTTAGGACCCCTGATGATATCTTCTCAAACTCCGATAAGCTACCAATTTCTCTTTGGCCAAAACTGTATAGTACTTGTAAAGTAAGTAGAACAGGAATGTGGCCACAGTATTAAACTAATGCTGAGTGACATTAACTATTCTTCTTACCTTTCAGCTGTTTTAACAGTAATTGATACTTCCTTATATTCACCAAATGAATTCCATTGTTGATTGAAACTTGTTGTAATGTTTATTTCCAAGCTATTCAACTTGTAAAATGTTCATCTTTTTGTATTTGATTTCTCACTTTTTTATTTGATCCCCCCTGCCCTTCAAGGCTGCAGGAATCCTTTCCCTGAATGTTTTAACAATGAACAACAACGAACTATGAGACAAAAGCCCCAGTTTAGTTTTGCTACAAAGCTGTGAAACTGTTCAAACTTTCCTGATGATGTTTTTCCACGGATGGCAAAGACACATTGTTTAAATACCATACATTATTCTTTAAATACCATAAATGTCTGAATTCAAATTTAAATGTCTAAATCTAAATTATTTAGCGGATCTGATTGTCCTTTACACAAGAACTGGCTCATTATAACACATTATATACAAGTAATGCCTATACAAGTTCCACATCTGAGATATCCTACTTTGTCATGTGACTCTGAAGATAGGCCCAATGTTCCTGTCCCTCCGCATTCATGACAAATTATCTTCCTTTCCACAGAATGCAGGTAAGATGAACTGTAGTAAAATAAAACCATTGCGTCTTTTTTAAATGCACTGAAATGCATTTCAGCACGGCTTAAAAAGATACATTTACAGTTGCCACAGGACACATCTCTGCGACATGTTCTTCCACAAGCCTGGATTCCAGTATTAACATGCAGTACTTCGGGACACCTTCAGTTGTGCTAAAGGGAAGCCATATGAATGCAGATAAAGCACAGGGTGGTGTCAGGTGAGTCCATACACAAGCTATGGTTTAAATTTACACATGAATCCTATGTGAACTGTGCCACACATAGGAGGGTAGTTCAACTGGCCCACTAATGGGCAGTCTACGATGTCAACTCTGCAGGCTAGCCTATTCAGTGAATGGCTCAGAGTAAGACAGCAGTTAAGTAAAGCTTTCCAGTGCAGTTGTCGTGATGTTAAGAACCGACTATCAAATTTATCAAATAGTTATTCCATTCATCCAACACTGAAGTAATGTTGAAAGTCTACCAATTTGCTGTGCAGATACAAGGATAACTGAGTAGTAAAAAAAGCATTGTATGCCCTGCACATTCAATATGTTGAGATATATGGCATCCGTGCATTTCATACGCAAGTGAAGATAAATGCCTGCTACTCTTTACATCAGGGCTATTCAAATGGCGGCCCTGGGGCCAGATGCGGCCCTTGGATGGCAAGGTTCTGGCCCCCCATAAGGTCAGAACAAAATGAAAACAAATGTGTGCTCTCTGTGGCCATGCATAATTTGCGATCACTAACACTTCAGGTTAGGGAGATCTCATACTATGCATTCACATGAGAGTGAAATCTTATCTAAAACAGTGTCATAAACGGACCATCCTAAGGCTACTAAGAAAAAGAGAGTGCACCCTAACCTCGGACACCATGCTGCTCGCAGTTATACAGATTCTATTCTGCCCCTTCACTGGAGGAAATTTGAAATATTATATATTGACATTTTAATTGAATACCCCTGCTTTACCTGATGCACTGTAAATGCCAAAATGCCAGCTGCTCTTTACAGGATACACATTCTACACACAAAATCAAGAGAACACCACTGACGTGTTTTTCCCATTTTATTACAGTTAATGGATACACAGAAATGACTTAAATGTCTGCCATTATCAAAGGTAATAGAAAAAAATATATTTGGTCATTATTTACAAAGAACATGAAATCTATTGACTATCCATGCTTAGGACTGCATCTGACAAGGGCAGACATTGACCTCAAAAAAATCCAATAAAACAGAAAATCACATTTGAAGGTGATAACATGTATGCGCTCGTGTAATGTACACACATACATGATGACATCAAAAGAACTCAAAACCACACAAAAATAAAAGACAATGAGAAGAGTGGATAAGAAAAGACCTCATTAAAATCCAGTAGTCAGCTTTTAAAATATTCAGACATGCACCATTTTAAAAAATGTGATTTTTTTAATCTTAAATATCACCACCAGAAAACAGTATACACATTTTTAGGCATTGATAATGAAAACTTAACATAGTGGGTGAGGTTTGTTTTTTTAAACAAGGTTTAAAAAATAAACAAACAAAATATATTCCAAAACCACCTTTGAGGTGGAATGGAATAAACAGAAGCGACTGTTTCAAGGTAAGAGAAGAGGGGGAAAAAAATGATCCCCGTTTTCACAACTAATCCCACGCCATCTTCATATCTCCCTCTGCCATGGCAACAAAACAGTGTGACTCTTGTGACAAACACGTAAAGGGTTAAAATAGTTGGATGACAATAAAGGTGGGGGGGTGGGGGGTGGTTCCTTAATAACAGCCTCAGTCGTCGTCCTCTTCTCCCTCCTCGTCCAGATCCCTTTTCCTTTTCTGACCCCGTTCCTCTTCTAGTAGGAGATGGACAAAGCAGCACAGTTAGACACGGACATAATCGAGGCATAATCAAACAGGCCTGATCTCATTTCATTCTCTTTTAGAGCTTTTTTTTTTTTTTTTTTAAACCTTACCTTCATCCTCGTCATCATCCACCTCACCGTCATTTAACTCATCCTCCTCTTCCTACAAAATTGAAACATTTTTTAGAAGGCATTCCATGCGTACTATGAAATATTAAACTTTTAAGTGAAACTTGATTACACAATAATGCTTTCCAAAGTGGTATACATTTACAGCAATTCAACATTCATCTGTCCTCAATTCTTACCTCTCCGCTGACATCATCTTCCTCTTCTCCCTCCTCTCCATCTTCATCCTCGTCATCCTCATCTACATCCTCTTCATCATCGTCGCCTGGTGCTGCATCTTCATCGTAGTCCTCCTCATCTACCTCTGCACCACAAGAATGCACAGTACAGTTCACATTAGATCTGAACGTTTTATTTACATTTTTCATTCTCAATTAATGCTTGTACGTGTGCCAACTCAGGCTCACTCAAGGCAGAAGTGATGACACAAATGGTGCAAGGATGGCAGAAGGCAGACCTAAACGTGACGTGCAAAAACCCCGTTCCTCAAATATCTACATCTGAAAATATTATTTAAATGTATTTTTTCCTCCCCAAAGAAGTTTAACAAGACAATGAGCGTACCATCATCGTCGTCATCGTCATCGTCATCCAGGCCCTCTACATAGGCCTCTGCATCAGAGTCAGGCGCCTCCTTGTCGTCCTTGTCATATCCATCTAAATACGTTAACTGAGGGAGCAGCTTGAACACGTTGTCCCTGTAGTCGTTCAGGTTTGTCACCTCGCAATTGAAGAGGTCTAAGCTTTTAAGGCTTTCCAGTTTTTTCTGTGAAGGGAAGGGAAAGGAAGGGGAGAGGAGAGATGGGAGGAAAACAGCACACCAGTCAACAACTGCTGGCACAACGGCGCCTTGTATGAGTTTGGGGTGGTGGCTACACCAAGGGGCAGGGCTACTTACCAGGGGCTCGATGGTACTGAGGTCTTTGATTTTGTTGCCGCTGAGGTTGAGATGCGTCAGGTTCGGGCATTTCTCAGATAGTACCTCCAAACCTCCCGAGATTCTGTTGTCGCTGAGCTCGAGCTGTGAATTGACATGTGATGTTTAAATGAAGAAAAAACAATGAGTACTACTAATGTTACGGAATTGAGTAAATGGATGTCACTTGACCCCATAGAGTGGCATGTATGTGCATGCATAATTGTCTTGAGCATAAACCAACCTTTTTAAGTTTGTTTAGTTTTGGTAGATTGGCGACAGAGGTTAGGCCAACGTTGATTGTGCTTAAGAATTCAAGCTCTTCAAACTCATCTGTTAAGCCCTCGATTTTACCTTCGTTTGACCGGCAGTTATCGAGCACAAGTTCTTTGACCTGAAAGACAATGGCAAAAACATCATGAGATTTTTAGGCCAACATAACACATGTGGTACACACACATGAAAGTCTTTGCATATTACATTGTAACAGCATTTCTCCAGGCAAGCTCGAATACAGGAAGCCAACAAGCAGAGAAAAAACTGAACTCTACTATTGCAAGCTTAAATTGAATCAAATGATGGTATTAACTTTTGACTCAGAGTGTAGCTTGCCCCGTGAAAGGCCAGAGTGGCAGAATGGCCATAGGAATAATTCAGTCTTTGAAACAACCAACATATGGAAAATGTGTATTCAAAATAATGAATGACTCAAGTTAATCTGCAATCCAAAAAGACCTTTAAGATTTCTCCAGGCCACTGTATTGATATTCACATATCCTATATGGCAAATGCGTAATTGCGCTGCGTATTTTACGCATGCCAGAGGCAGAGATGGATAAGCGCACAACATGTAATAAACCATGAGAAACATTCTGTCAACACTATTCGATTTAGAACCAGCTCTCTGCCTATTTTCCCCCCATTTTTTTCTGGAAAACAAAATGGCTGCCCGTGTGAAGGTAGGTTGATGTGTAGTCGAATCGAGCGCATCAGTATTAAAAGAAAAATAACCAAAAGTTGTTCGATGAATCTCATCGAAATGCATCGCGCGCATCGTGTGAGAAACTGTAGCAATACCAGAGTACGCAAATCGAGGCGAATTCGATACTCTACTGCTAAACGAATCTCCCAAACTAGAAGTAGGAGGGGCGGCATTAGCTGTAGCCAAACGCAAAGTTTGACCGTCCAAGTGGCAAGCAAGAAAGGCTTGGTGGTGAGAATTCGACGGGTTTTCACTTAATCGGAAAATAAGAGTTTGTAGAATTTGATCGAGGCAATCGATTGTTACATATTCAGCTGTATATATAACAATCTTTGCCTTTTGTTACTTGGTAAAATGGCGGCTTGTCCTAGATCTTAGAAGTAGAGCGGCGCAGTTCGAACTTGCGTATCGCACACATAAACACAGTGCTACATCATAACGACACTCGTCCTATCGGCCCGGTCATGAAAGCCATATAAAACGGATCTGAGGCGTTAGAACGCAAATAAATGAATGCACACAATTAGTTCCCAACGATGACCCGTCGGTTAGCCTCTACAATCACTGCGGTATCTAGAACAATAAATACAGAGTCGTAGTCTCCGAGGAGACCTTGGTCTTGGCTATCCCCTGTGCATCTGCTGTGTGTCGTAGCCTACCCAAGCGGCTGCGGGTCTTTAAAAAGAGCTATATCCGCGGAAAAGATGAATGCTTGGGGCGACTAGAAGTCTGACCTGACATCGAAAACAATGGGGGCTTTTCTTTTCAGGAGTATTAAAGTCTGACTGATTTTATGTTTAAGTGATGGCTATACATGTGGCCATATGACGCTGCACATCCATCCAACTAACAAACAAAA
This sequence comes from Engraulis encrasicolus, assembly GCF_034702125.1. NCBI lineage: Eukaryota > Metazoa > Chordata > Actinopteri > Clupeiformes > Engraulidae > Engraulis > Engraulis encrasicolus. Next base: position 25,435,274 of record NC_085878.1, read on the forward strand.
GACGAATGTGGGATGCAACACGTTCGAATAACAGGAGAAACTTTCACTTGTGTGTACACTGGTCTCATTACGCACAAGGGAGCATATGATTATTCAGCGAATTTTAAAAGGGAAAAGAAAACTTTATCCGCGTATATCTACCAAGTGAGCATTACAATTAGGACATCACCATGTATTTATTTCTCACACCGTGGAAATAAATATAGGAGAAGAATAAATGTGACCAACAACCCAGTGGCACAACAAGCCATTCATGCAACCGGCAAACATACAGCCCATACGTAAAGAAAAAGGGCGCGTGCAATGCTACAAAGTTGCAAATATGGCTTCTCGCACAGCTTGCCATGTTTATACAGTGGGAATGGAGTGCTGCTGTAGCCTTACAGTTCCAACCAAGTGAGTGACAACACAGGGCCACTGAGACTTCAATAAGTCACACACCACTCCAATTTACCATAGGATAAACTACCAAAGCCAATAAGTCGCAGAAAACTTTTCATTCAAGGCATCAACTTGACGCGTGCACCTCTTGTTGACTAAAAAAAGAGTGGTTTGTCTACCCCTGCACTATGAAAAACAATATTTCAGCTTGTGAACAGAAGTGCCTTACGTCTGACGGCGTTCGATTCCGCAACTCCAGGTGAATTCTTTTCTTCATATCCATCTTGAGAGACCTAGATTACTGATTTAGTAACCCAATGGGCGCAGTTGGACTTGAGTCTCGGCTGCATGCAGCTATAACCCCCCTTCACTAGCTCCTGCAAGTCTCCCAAACTTGATCTCTCGGTAGGTGGGAGTTGGGTGTGGGATTGTCGTCACCACTAACCAATTGCACGAGCCCTATAGAAAGCGAACATACCATCAACGACTCCCTCTACCAATGAGTGAAACATTTGGAATTGGGTGGGGTTTGGTTGGTCCGCTGCTAGGTTCAAGGCCCACGGTAGTCTATCACGATGATTGGGATATATTGATCATCAAACTAAATGAACACTTGACTATTAAAATATGAAATAAACAAAGCCATTGAGCCAACCCTGCTTGTCTGTGTCACTTCACTCTGAGATGTACATATACTTCACCAAAAACAACAAATTCTTGATCTCACACTTTAGAGATCTGTGTTTGGAATGGGTCGACCATGAATAAAGGCGACGCCATCCACCATAGCCTTCCTCGATTACGGACCAGCTATTCGATTCTAGTAGTGTTCGGTGTACTAGCCAATCACTCTTCAGCTGTTCATATACCATAACAGCGTGGAGGCCTTGCTGGACATGCAATTCGATTAGGTCTGCGTAGCCTGTTAATGCCACATGAAACGGCGCGCAGCAATCATAACAGAACACCGTGAGCAGCTTCTGTTGAGCACGGTAACATATTAACCATGGTCACCTCAACAAACAGCTCCGACATAGCCTGCTATTTTCACGTCGACACATCACTTTGATACAGCAACCACTAAAACTCAGACGTGGTTGCAAAAAGTCTGATGGATTTGACTGCCACATCACCCACGCCAATAGCGGGCAACGTTGTCCCCTTTCGAAGTTCAAATAAACCAATGTACTGTCGAGAGGACATTCACTTCCGCATTTCTGTACCAACATTGGCCACGAAGAAAAAATAGGAAAACAAGGTCACCTGATGCAGCGCGGCGCCATCTTGGTCGCAAATAGAACGCATTCACAACAAGAAATCGTCGAATTTATTCGAGATAAAATGAACAAAAACACTTTACCTATGTCTGTGGTCATTTCTTTTTGGTGCTCCACAACCGCTTTTACAGGCAAGGAAAATGCAGAACGATTGCGTGCCATTTTATTGTTTTCACAAAAGCACCGGCTGGGTTTGCTGCTTGAGAACGCGTTTCACTGACGCCCCGTGATATAATGATTTGGATTTTCGGTGATATCATGACATTATGCCAGTAAAGTCTTCCTCTTTTCTTGGGTCGAATTTTTCGACCCGCGCCCTCGGGTGATTTTCATGTTCTTTTGCTGAGAAAACTTGCGTACTGGTTGAGACCATTTTTCCTCTGGGTGTGTCCGACTCTGTCTGGACGCCCTTGCTTTCCCTGCTGCATCAGCTGTGTACTGCGAGTTCGGAATTGCGCAGAATGAAAGTCAGAGCAGTTGAACAGACGAGTCGTGGCACGCAGTGTAGCCTAGCACTCCTAATTCCACGACGCCTACAAATTCCCAGCCCTTGCAGCAGTAGGCTGCCATTCACCATTGCGCACGGTGCCAATTTAGCATAAGCAGGTTAGAGTTGCGAACTGCATAGTGTTTGATCTTGTGCAGCTGCTGCCCAACACAGAAATGTTACAAATGTAACCATTGTTTTAACGTGGAGCGACATTTTTGATACATTGTAGGCTTACTTTGAGACATGCGTCCATGCGTAAAAGACCTTTTTTGCGGTCATGCGTAAAATACCATTACTGTCTACGGAGTTCAAGTTATGGAACAATTTGGCCTGTTATTTTTCATGAAATTTTCCCCTACACATTAATCAATGTATAATGAACTAATTGCCGAACTACCTTTGTCATACTGACACGGGACTCTTTTTTTATTGCGGACATGCAACGTGCATGTGAGAGACTTTGTTTGGGGTGCTAATATCATATTGGTTTGGATATGCTATCTGTTCTATTTAGAGAGTATGTAGGCTATTGATTGTATAGAGAGCGTCGAGATGAGCCCATCACTGACAAATGTCCTTTACTCATATTTTTATCATAAGTGCATCACATTTTGTGCTAATAAAATATAACAAGCCAAACCTGTAACTGTATTCTGTATTTTAATTCCAATATCTGTCTGTCTGTCATAAGTAATCAACTTATATACCAATCTGAATGAAACCCGTATTCATCCTTCAATAATTAATTCTTCAGTGTATGCCTCTGATTAAATGATCAGAGATTACAGGCAGGGCTCTAAATCAACACCCACAAATCGGTCAAATGCTGGTAGAATGTTGGTTGGCTGGTAGAAAAGACCACTTTCAAACCACATTGACCTCTTAATTAGTGTGTGTTTGGCAAGGTTACCATCTTCTAGCCATTTTGGCTGGTGATGAAAAAGGTAATTTAGAGCCCTGATTACAGGACTACACAATGTTGTATTCTTTGTATTCTTCCTGTTTGTGGGAATGGGGACTATGTGTGACCTTTTTTGGCACTTGCTACGTGTACATGATGTTTTTTAATCGGATCTAATAGATCGGATTTAAGTAGATCGGATTAAGAGTTATTTTGCGACGTGTATACATGGCAATTTCACTTAAATGCGATTAAACGTCTGGGGAAAATAAAGCATTGCGATTGGACTGAGGACGCACGTGCTGAGTGAGCCAAATAAGGCGTGGGGGCGTGGTCGCCAAACCTCCGGGGAACTACTGGGACACAAGCTTATCTTCAGCCCGAAAATGAATTCCCTCAGTGGACTCAAGGCTGGTAAAATCCCCTTTGGGTCTGGTTCTTTCAAATGCTAGTTAGCACCCTCCTAGCTTAGAAAAACGAACTGGTGAAAGGGTGATGTGGAGTAACTTTGTTGTGCTTAATTACTTCGTGGGGCACTTTTACATCAATATATGGAAGCCACAACATTTATAGTCGCTTAGGGACTTTAAATTAAGCAAAACTTTCATGTGAAAATCAACAGGAAGTGCCGCCATCTTTTTCTCACTGACAAAGAGCACGGGCTCTTGGCGCCATCGTGTGGTCAACGAGCATGCGTGGAACGACCGGATTTATTGTAATTCTGATTAAAAGGTTACATGACAGAGGAACGTGTTTAATCGGATTTAAAAGAGGAATAAACCACCCACTTTAATCGGACTTAAGTTTAAATCGGAATAAACTTAAATCCTGTTCGGTAAGTGTTTACATGATGTTTTTAAAGTGGAATTAAGTTTTAATGAGATTTAAAGTGAGTTAAATCGGATTTAAATGCCTCATGTAAACGTACCAATTGTGTTCTTTTTGTCTACCAGAAGCTAAAGAGAATACCATGCCTCATGATGAGATTGTGGTTCGATCTGGCCTTTGTCTGATGAAATAACATCTGATAGTGAAATAGTGTGATCTGATCTGTGAATGTGGATACTACGCAACGTTTAGTTAGTAGTACTCTCCAACTTTTTTTCTTTCAAGGTAATGCCATCTTTTTATGCCATTGTTGTCTCCTACACCGACCTCATCCGTGAAATGTGAACTGTCTAGAAGTTAGTGTGCAAAAATATTCCTCAGTCCAATATTTTGTGGGTACCCACACTAGTCGCAGATAATGAGTGGAAGAATGTATCATCTCGTCTTGTCGAATTGGGCCCATGGGCAAACATGGCTTTTCACCAGGAGAGGGCCCTATTACTGAAACTTCCAACTACTAAACCAATTTTTGAAGCTGCCTAAATGGTTCAGAGCTTCAGCAAATCTTAATTTTCCCATCACTAATGCCTAGAAGCCTCAAATGCACACTATTTCAGTTGTTGAAAGCACCATGTATCCTGCAAAGGTGGGAGGTGGGGTGGTGGTGTGTGTGTGTCTGTGGAACCATACATATTTTTCCACAAAAAAAAACAAAAACAAACAAATAAAAAAACTAATTTGGGGAAAAAAAACAAACACACGCAAGCACGCACACACATTTACACACACACACACCACAGCCTACATAACTTATATTCTATTAAACCTGTAGCTTCTCTATAAGTTTGCATGAGAAGATTGTAGGGCCTATGTGATGTTTCAGTCAGAATATTAAATAGCTGATATATCATAATTGAGAATATATCAGTATTCGTTTCTTTCCCACCTAGGACATTTCAGGCTTCCCCATTTCTGTGACCGCACATTGGGTTCCGACCCCAGTGCTGAAAAACACTGAGTTATATGATATAAAAAAAACACTGGATCTTCCTGATTGGCACTCAGGCTATGTTATGTGATTCTCGTCTGAAATGGCACCCTGCTAAATGCAAGAAAAGCTTTTAGTGAATGTCTACATCCATATTGCAAAAGCTCAGCAATTAGCGTGTCACCACTTTGCTACATTTTTAAGGGTTTTCTTTTTTAACATGGTACATTTTCATTTGCATTCACACACACACACACACACACACACACACACACACACACACACACACACACACACACACACACACACACACACACACACACACACACACACAATGTGTGGTAGCCTATTGTATATCAGAAGCATTTAAAATGTGCTTTGTTACCTGCAGTGGTTATGAGGGAGCTTCAGCACATGCCATTTTTTAGAAGGCCTACTATTTGAACTTGTTGGATGAACCAGGCTGTTAAAATTAGGCTGTTAAATCAATCCACCTGTTAAAAAACAGCTCAATGACCTAGTGTAATAACGATTGTGCTGCTTACTCATGTGTTGTAATATTAAATATCAGTCACAGGAGGGCAGTGTTGGCTATAGCAAGAAATGCAGTGGCACACTTGAAGCCCCCCTGTACACTTTGAATGTCAGCCGGGGTCTTCCACTTTTTCAAAACCAAGAACTCCTTCACCACAAAGCACAATGAATTGCCATTCATTTTGTATGAATGCTTATTTAAAGCAGGCTCATATCAGGAGTGGCTTGTGGTGTTGTTAAACGAAATGATAAACTCAATCATGTTACAAAATGCTAATAAAATAACTAGTGGACAATTAACTTTAATCTAGGATTTTATAGATCCCCTAACAATCTGCGATATATTAGTGTTACAATGCTGGTTGTTGCTTGTTGATTTGTTTTCATTTTGTGTTTGTTGTCATTTTAAAACACTTGTGATGGGCCCTGTGCATGTGATCAGAGCACATTAAAGATACACTGTGCATAATGTATGAACATGGAATTGTATGATGTATGAAAAGTGCAATTTTCCCAGACGTAATGAATACTTAAAATTTGATGGTGGTGGTAAGTATTCATGAAAAAGGTAACATTAGTAAATGGGTAACATGAATTCTGGAAATAAACAACTTAAAATGTTGCACAGTGTACCTTTAAACCCCCACATGTGGTGATGATTTGTGCACCACGCACCACATGGTGGCGTGTTCATGGAAGCCTTCCAATAAAGTCATCTTGGAATTCTAACATGTGTCTGTGGTAAGTGCATTGGCCAGTTGGTTTTTGTTTTGATCTTTTTGTTGCTTGCTGTTCTTGTTTGGTTTAGTCTGTGGCTTATTGACTCACAGGATATTATAGCCTACAAATATTTGGCCAAGACAACATGGTGTATAAGTATTCATGTGAAAGACTGGTTACTATTATGTGTCAGGTTTTGTAGAAGGGTATTGGTAGTTAAGCCGAACAGTGCTTCTATAGGGAAATCACACCTCTCCCCTCTGTGCTCCCATTGAAGCAGTGTGTCTTGATTGTTTGGGATTGTTTACGGCTGGGCCTGGGTCGTCATTTGTTTCCTCATTCATAGGGCTATCGGAAAGCACTGCATGGCTTCTGAAGAGCAGCCACTGAGCTGGCACTTACACCAAGGTGCAATTCACTAATTATTGACAAAAACTGCATTGGGTTACAATTGCAGACTGCCCCTTCAAGGCTCAATAAGTGGTGCTAAGTACAGAGAGAGAGAGAGAGATTAAATAGAAAGGGTGTGATAGAGAAAGAATTGAGGTGGGTGGGGGATATATTGAAAGAGGAAGAAAGGGAGAGAAGAGAGAGAGATAACGAGTGAGAAGGAGGGAGGAGAGGAGACATTTGTCCTGTAGTAAGCTGCAACCCCATTCATTATTCATGCTGATTGACTTTGGCAGTTTTAAGAACAGAGAATTGTAATTTAATACCAGCAGATGGATCGCGACACCTTTCAAATGGTTTTGTGTCACAGATATGCAAAAAAAGCCGCTTTCATTACCCTTTGGTGTGACGTGTCTTTTTTTTTTTTACAGTACATGAATAAAAGCATAAAGTTGGGATGCACGTACCCATAGTGCAATGTTTTTGCATGTTTCCATAGATATCTCATCCACACTGTGACTGATATTGACCGCAGTAGATATTGTTGCATTATGAACACACAGCTGAATTGTTGAAGCAGATGAGTTCAAGCTGCAAATCCATATGTGTTGTTGTTTTTATCGACGTATGCTGACGTTCGGTATTAGATGAGATTTAGACTTCATTTTCTCCAGCTCAGACTCATCACACTGCATTCATGACTTACATCCACAATGGGGTTTTGCATGTTTTTTTCAAAGTAGAGAGAGAGAGAGAGAGAGAGAGAAAAGAGATGAGAGGAGTTTAATTTGATTTTCCCTCTATGTGAAGTGAAAGCGAAATTCACATTGCAAGTGCTGCTTATACAATGGTTCTGTGCAGTGGTTGTTTTCGATTCATTGAAGTATTTTTCTCGTTTTATTTAATCGAGAAGAATGGTTCGAAGCCGTAGGTGTCCTGCTTTGAAAATTAAGCAACCACTTTGTTTGGATTAAACACATGTACTATTTTAGATTGATGCGGGGCCATTCTGCTCTCAGGCACCCAAACAGGAAGATTAAAGGCACAAATCTCTCCAATGCCCTGGCACCCTATTCTGCATTAATGTCCTTCACCCAACCCTTTACTCCCCCAGTTTCCGCAATAATGTCCAGCACTCCCATACTCCCCCACTGTCCTCTGACAAAGAGCAGTTGGTCATCCCCCGCACTAGCCTCCTGCCTGTGCTTTGGAGCATGGCTTCCTCTTCCTCCCTCCACCCTATGGAACAGGCCACCCATCCATATCTGCTGCCTGCCCTGCCACCCCTTTTTCTGGGCCTCTCAAAGCAAGCGCACAGCTAACTCAGTTCTGGCCTTCTATTGGGAAACTGAATGTGGAATTGTTGTCTTGAAGCTCTGAAAAAATACTAGACTACTTACATATTCAACCCCAATTAATTTGTGGATATTTTGAAAATGTTGGATTCTAGCTATTTTACTCCATCTTCAATACCATTGCAAACTTCTTATGATACATATTATGTGACTGTAGCCAGCTATGAGGTCACGGAGGTCCTCATTTTTCAAGAATTAAAGAAAAAAAAAATGTTTTGCCTATGCATTAGATATTGACTTGATAGATGTATTGACTCGTGTATGTGTAAGTGCCTGGTACCTTTGGAAAGGTCTGGTTTTTTTGCCCTTTTCAACGGTAGGCTATGTATATCACGCTTGTGCATTCTGGTGTTGGTGAGAAATTAAGGTCAACAGTAGCTGCACAACTACTCATCCTTAATAGAAAAATATGACAATCAATTTCCTCGGTCATTCCGCACAATCATGGTATTTTGTTGCTCAAGCATAGACTTAATAAAAAGTTAGTCTCCAAGGACATAGCCCTCAGATGCACATGAAAATACCTTTGATAGTTTCTCACTAGAGCTACATATTCAGTGACATAGTTCATAGTGACATAGTTCTCAAAAGATAGGCCTGCAATTATTACCCATCGATAAATATCAAATTAATGTCAATGCAAATTTGTGACTTGGATATCTTAAATCGGCACATAATACTAAGTCATATCATTATCACAATTATATAATCTTCACCACTATATACAATAAATCACTACTTATAAAATAAATACAGTGTAGAAGCTACCATAACATATGTACTGTTGTTTACAACTTAGTTCCATTGAATGAGAATGACAAGCAGTGACAAGCATATTCAACAAGAAGCATCCCTCTTCAAAACACCATATAGCTGCCCAATTCACTGTGTACTTTGAATATTTGGAGAGACTCACAAAACCAAGTCATTATGATCGTTATCATTCTTAAAAAAATAAAAAAACAGCACTTGGCCAGTATTGCGCTTCGGCCTTAGTGATGACTCTTGTGTGGTCAGTTCTTTGAGTCACAGACATCAAAGACAGATGGCATCCCGAGAGTAGCGACAGCAAGCTCAGATACCAGACAAGACAAACACACACTGCTGTAGCCAACCAACCAAGCCCAGCAGTGATTCCTACAGCTAACAAGGTCTCCTCATATCATTCATGCTCTTCACTGTCATATGAAATGCAATGTTTTGGTGTCTGTCCTTTTTTCACGTCATGCACACAGTGAGGCAAAAATGACTCATGTGCATCCGTGTGTGACGCTTTTTTTTCACTGGTTCTCTCTCTCTCCACTTGATCACACTCAAACTTGGGTACTCATCCTTCCTGCCCGCCCACCAACTGTTTTTACTTATGTAGAAGATCTGTCCATTTTTCATGTTATGTCGATGACATTAATGACAATGTTTCTTTAATCGGTATTGTTTAGCACAAACTCTACTGAACAGGGTAGAGCTAGAGTGTGCCAAGGTCGGCCTCAGGTTAAACGCCAAGAAAACTGAGGTCATCACCTACAACATTCCACCAGAACATCAACCTCTGACTACAGCAGGAGGCACTGTGCTGAAAGAGGTCAGTGACTTCAAATACCTGGGCTCATGGGTCAACTCAACTGAACAAGATCTTAAAGTGAGAAAGGCACTTGCATGGAGGGCCCTGAATGGCATGGCCAGTGTATGGAACTCCACTCTCCCCGTCAAATCAAGCTTAGCTTCTTCTACGTGACAGTAGAGTCTGTTCTCCTCTATGGCAGTGAATGCTGGACCCTGAAGACAACCCTTGGGAAATCCCTTGATGGGTGCTACACCAGGATGCTGCGTGCAGTGCTTAACATCAGCGATAGTGCACATGTAACCAACGAAATTCTGTCCAAGGGAATACCAAGGGTGAGCGAGAAAATTGCTGTAAGGAGAATGAGACTTGCAGGACCAAAGGCACCAAGAACTGCCAGCCAGCAAACTGGTGCTGTGGGAACCGTCGCATGGCTGCCTGTCAAGAGGACGGCCGCACACTAACTTATGTGGACATACTTAAGAAGGACGCAGGAACCAAGAGTACCAGTGAATTGAAAAGATGTATGTAGAATCAGGATGATTGGAAGCAATGATGGAAGGCTCGTCTGAGGACGACCTGGAGAGAGAGTTTATTATAATCATCTGTCTTTGATTTGAAATATGATCCCTCAGAGCTCCTTTTTAAAATGTCTAACCACCTTACAGTATAATCACTTGTCTTATGCATGGGATAGTGAGAAACATGTTTTTTTCCTTTCTATGTTAATTACATTTGAATAATTTGACAACTAAAGCTGGCTTTGATTTCTAAAAAGAAACGGAATCCTTCAGGCTTGATACGTGCAGCACCTTCACTTCCAAAATCTAGTGTCATTCTGATTGATTCATCGTTAATTATATGGTAGCAGCAAGGCCCCTTGGACTGAATTGTGTTTGTATGTCTCTGTCTGTGTCTGTCTACACTGTATTCCCCAACAGTACTATGAACTAGAAAAGTTTACGCTGTAGTACTCAGTATTGCAAAAATGTCCTGATGACATACACATTTTAGGTGTTCTCAACAAGTTTTCAGGTACCAATAAATTAACTCTGGTTGGCATTGTGTTTTTAAGTACAACTGACATCCTAACACAATGTCTTTGAGTTTGTAAATTGGAACTCTAGCTGGAATATGAGTGGTTAGATGTCATGAGAACAGCTGAGGCGACCATGGAGTAGTGGTTAAACAGCTGGTCTTCAACCTCAATGGTTGCAAGTTCAATCCCCGACATGGAGATAACCTTAGCTACTTCCATACTTCCTGGAACATGGTATGAAAATGTTCAGATGGCCATCTGACCCATGACTCCAGCTTTAATTAGCCATTTTTTCACATTTAAGGTGAAGCAAGACAATGTTTGAGCTGATGTAGTCTGGATAGGGAAATGGCCACAAGATCAGAGGATTGCAGGTTTGAATCCTGTATTATCAATAAAAAAACACTCAAGTAGATATTTATTGTTTATTTTTCGCAAAACTGTGAAAGTTACAAATTCTTTAAATCATGTCAATTGGAACTAATATCTGACATATGAGATGGATGTCAGCATGTTGTGCTTGGGCAGTATTAGGCTAACACTCAAGCAGTTGGCCTTGAAACATGATGGTTGCAAGTTCAATTCCCAGCATAGAATGTAGGTTTTAAAAAAATCATATTCAAACATTATTGTTTTAGTATGATGTCAGTTGGCCGGATTTGAAGTGGAATGTGTGAAACACATTTGACTGTTAATAATGAGTAAGTCCAATACTTTCTAACAAACAGGTCTAACTTTGTAATAATGCAAAACCTGCATGACTCTTACCAGTTGAGGAGTGGTGTAGGGGATAGTCATCTGCATGTAACCACACTAACATGTCTTTATCTTGAGGTTGAGAGTTCGAATCCTAAGGCTGGGGCACTTGTTTTAGTTGTTTTTTTAGATGCGTCCAGCATCTCTATAACAGGGTCTGTCTGTCCGTCCGTCCGTCTGAAACGCTTTCATTACATTTCCGTCCGTCTGAAACGCTTTCATTAAATTGTTGTCCGTCTGAAACGCTTTCATTCAATTGTTGTCCGTCTGAAACGCTTTCTTTAAATTGTTCCTTCCTGTGGCCACAAGGCGGCAGACTACGGAGCGAATGCGTGCAAGCATAGCCTTTCTATACTAAACCGGATGCTAACGTTGGCGAAAAGTAGCCTAGCCACAGGCTAACTGACAAACGTGAGGCCAACAACTCAGCCGATCGTGATGTACGCTACAAATAGACCAATCGACCTCATATTTAGACACTACAATGTTGATTTCTGCCTTCGATTTTCATCAGTTAAGAAATCTAGCGTCGGATTAACACATTATTAAGGTAGTAAAGCGAGTTGCCGCCATGTTTATTTTCCAGAATCACCCGGGTAGAGAGCTCACGTGCAGCATTCTGGGTAATTGAGTTTCACGTTATTAAAGCACAAAATGCGTGTTTTTAAAAATAATGCTGCAGTGAGTTTAAAAAATCAAACCAACTGCCATTTGGAAGGGCAATGGTGCTTTTCGTTGCGCTCAGAGAGAGTACAGGAGAGAACGCGTCTTTCGTAATTGCTTTGCAGTCGTGTGCATTTGATAAACTCTGGCACGGAAGTTCAATGCTTTGTGCCTTGACGGTGAAGCTGGTATTGAAAAAAAGTCCATAATTCACCTAAAGGGTCAACCCTAAGCGCATGATTCACCCAAACGGTTTTATTTATTTATTATTTGTCGATGTTTAGATTCTTTCCCACATGCACATAATGCTGAAATGGCGTGATACTAAAGGTTGTTAGGCCTAATAAATGTCTGGTAATTTGTAATGTAGCCTACTTCATCTAGGCTATGTGAAATTTCAAATCATAGCCTATGGTTCTTTTCCAAATCCAAGAATGATGATAAGCTTATTATACCCTAAACTGCAAAAAATAAAGCCATGTCTCGCCATTTTGCTGCCTTGCTGCCTGCCACAATATTTGGAGTGTCCATGATGACCAATAAACAAAAAGTACATCCTCGGGGGGCGTTGACAGGCTAGGAGGAGGCCAGGGGGGCGTTTGGGGGGAAAAATGGCATAGTTGGAAGTGGCATAGAGGGACGCATCTGTTGTCCGCCTGTCGGCCTTGTTATTGTTTACCAGCTTCTGTCTTGTGTACAGAAGAACCCATTCATGTCAGAACCATATAACCCTATTTTATTAAAATGTAACATAAAATACAAACTTCTCTAAAAATGGTGAATCTGTCAATGGGGGATAGATTTACTCAACACCATGTGACCATCAAACCACAACTGACAACTTGGCATGGAAAAATGTGTCTATCAACCTCACTTCAAGGTAAGAAAAGACCCATAAAAGTGTGTTGGTGTGTATAGTTTACTATGTTGCTGTGTGTGACCTTAGGTGCTCTTGATGCTACACTGTGTGTATGTTATGTTAGCAGTTTGGCTTAGTATGTTAGCTAGGCCTACTGCTAGTTAGGCTAGCATTGTGTAGGCCTTTCATTCAAATCTTTTTCTGGTATCATACATCTGCAGTGTATTTGCAAGTGATACGTTGCAATTTCATGATGACATATTGCACTTTTGTACACATATTGAACTTCTGTATAAACCAGTGTAGCAAACCCCGTGATCATGCTATGGGGCCCAATCCAACAAGTCCTCATGAAAGCCTTACACTTATTATTTATGCTCCACAGGCAGCCGATAGGGGACCACAAGAACTCTATGATCTATCAGCTCTGCTCAACACTCCAAAGGATAAACAACTGACTGTGTTGTGAAGTCTGACACTATTTTGGGGGACATGTTATTGCAAGTTATATGGAGCTCCTTCATCCTCCAACTCCTAATAAAAGATTCAGAAATGGACAACAAATAAATGACTAAATTGCCTAATGTGTTGAGGTTGATTTGTAATGTGTTCTTTGTAATGTATTGACAGTTGACTCTATGACTGGGTCTACATTTTAGAACAGATTGTTGTGCATTCTATGATTGTTGTGTCATTGTCTACTGTTTTTTTGTCACTCACATGGAAAAAAAAAAAAAAACTTGATATAAAGCATTGTTCACGTTTGTGGAATTAAAGTTCATGTTATATTTGGTTTAAACAGAGGGGTGGTAGCCTAGTGCATTAGTATAAACCAGCAATCAAAAAGCCAACCAAGATTTTTTTTTGGCTCTAAAATGGGAAAACATAAAACTTTTAATTTTGAATCTTAGAGCCAATATAGCTAAACATGCTGTGCTTGTTTACTTTAAACATTTAACTCTCTGCTAAGTACTAATTGCATTGATTTTTGCATCATTCTCGAAATATTTATGTCAATGGAGCATGTTAGATCTTTGAGTAGCAGCTACTAAAACATTCAAGATTTCATTTTTTTCTCATAACATTTGTTTTCACATAACATGTCTGATTTTATGTAAGACTTACGTAAACGTTTTAGTTTTCAACTCAAATCTTTTGTGTAAACCATTGTTTCTGTGTATTTTAGAGTTTGGAGTACATACTTGACTTGGGCTGCTAAAAACTAAAAATCTAATTATGGAATTAATGTTTTCAATCTTTTCAGTCATTTCAAAGTTTTTGATCATCTGCTTAAAGATTTTGTGTCCTGCATATGCATGAATGTCTATAGTATTTACTTAAAACATTTGGTCATAAAACTAAAACTTTAACGGGAATAAGTTTCCACAAAAGTTTAGAGTTCGTGGAACATGTTGGGGTAAACAGTGTATGTCTGTAGTAGAGTAGAGTACTTTTATTAATCCAGAGGGAAATGAAGGTGTCTGACAGCTTACATATACATAGATGCAAGACATACTGTAGATACAAGACATACACACAAAGACCTAATACACAATTGCACATATGAGTGTGAATGTGTGTGCTTTCGTGTCTGTGCGTGTGAAATAAATGCTGTTCACTCTCTCTCCACATTCTTCTAGAATTCTGTGAGTGTGCCAATCAGTTTTGGGGTGGGTTTGGATTGGGAGGAGGTGATAGGGCAGGTATTGAGAGGGGTGGGCTCATACAGCGGTTCCGGAACTTTTTCTCGGGGGACCCCCTTTTGGACTTTTAATATTTTTGTCCACATTGGTAAAGAAGGCCCTAAATTCTATTCGCTGCCTCCATCATCCTTTGAAGTGGCTACAGGCTCTGCGCTTAAATACATTTAATTTTTTCACTGCATCTTTCAAAATACCTACTCACCCTGCGGAATATGACAACCACTGATGTCTATATGCAGGTCAGTGGAGACAACAAATGACGAGGAGTAATTGCTGCCACTCTTTTTTTTTAAAGAAATGAAATCCCTCAGGGTTGACATGCCTACATCCAGCTCCATTGCTACTAAATTCTGCCACTGCATTGGTTCAGAGGCACCTGGGCTCAGCAACTGGTGTTCAGCTCGTGTGGTGATCAATAAACAACAGTGTAGTCATTCCCACAGTCCCGTGCTAAACAATGCCACCAAGCACCTAGCAGTGATGTTAGACACAGTTCTTTTTATTTATTTATTTTGACTCTCTGAGGTTCTTTCTTTAAGCCTTGTTGCCTCGTCTGCCTAGTAGCTACCTACTTGTATGTCGTCTGTGCTGGTACTTAGTCTTCTAATCACATTGCAGCAGTCAGACTGAGAACAGAGCAGAACAGAGCAGGGGGTGTTTGCATGGATAATGACAACTCCTGCTCAATAATCAGTGACAGCACAATCACAAAGGAAACGCTCTTGTGTTATTATTGCAGGGTTGAATGGCAAGGCAGCAGCAGACAGGCTTAGTAACTGCTGTTCCACAGCCATGGTGGCAGATAAAAAAAGCGTATAAATAAATCAAATACAGAAGCAGACTGAGAACGAGTCAGTGGGCAATTTATTTCAGATCCTTTCTTTCTTTCCTTTCCCTGCATAAACAAGAGAGTGTAAAGCATAATTTCTTTCTGCTATGAATGCTAATTTCTGTGATTTGCAGTCAGTTAACATTATCCCTGAGATCAATTATGCTAGGCTATATTGCTGCCATAGAAAATAAAAGCCCAACAGAAAACCGTCAGGCTGTCTGATGTTGCAACGTAACTGATCCTGTGAGATGGGATACAGACTTTGTTAGTGTTTCCCTTTTGTGTTGGTTCTTTTTTACACCAGCAATTCAGCTCCTCATCAGCTTCTATGAGGTGTGAAAAGTCATTCTCACCGGGTTCCTCACATGGCATGCAATGTGCAAATATAGCCCAAAGATGCACTCTTTGCTGTGGTGTAAACAGATTTCTGTGAGTGTAGAGACGCTGCCGTAGGCTGGCATACCACATAAATTCAGCGTGTTCAGTTGGCGTTTTGATTGGGTCTGCATCACATCGCCGCTGAATGTCCACCTGAATCTTGTGAATCATCAAAATCACATTGGATGTGATAACTTGCCGTGCCAGCACCAAACTTCCCCTTAGCAGATTTGAATGTATTTTGTTGCCAGGATAAACGTTTATGCACAACGACTTCACAGATCAGAGTCAGAGAAAATATTGCAGCATGTTTACAGCATCTGACAAGCTGTGGGAGCTCAGGCTTTCAAACGAAAGCTGACAATGGACTGGAATTATCAACCCTGTGCCATACACACTGAACATACAGTGTTAATTCAACACTCACAGAGTACTCTGGGACCAGATACTCTAAATGTACTCTGTGACCAAATCAACTTTGAAAGTGTTGGATTAACACTGCATTTATTACTGTGTAGTATTTAGGTTATTCAGACTTTATATAACACGAGTTATGCTGACTTTATATGCAGACTCGAAAAGTGGAGGAGATCACACTCACACTACCACTTAACAATTCTCACAGTTTTTAATTGGATGCTGAATCCCACATAAAACATAGATGAATGAAGGAATCGAGGGACCCTTCAGATTTGTCTTTGTTTATTCGCCCATAAATATGAGAATAAATGGGATAATAGCAAAGAAAAATCTGAAGAGTGCTGTCCTTCGCTTCCCTCATTCATTTATATGCACACTTCCCACAATTTCCTGTTTCACATGAACCAAATGGCACATACACGGCTGTTCAATTCCATCTATGGCACACACCTTCATCCCTCACCCTTGTTGCTGTATGTGAAGCAAACAAAGGGCTGCCATTTGCATGCCCCAGATGAGAGGGCCCTGTCTCTACCCAACCCTCCTCTCTCCTAACCTCCCTCTCCTCCTAAGCCTTCCCTCTCCTCTCCTATCCTCTCCTCTCCTCTCCTCTCCTCTCCTCTCCTCTCCTCTCCTCTCCTCTCCTCTCCTCTCCTCTCCTCTCCTCTCCATAGAGGCCCACCTCCCCCACACCTTGTACCCAACCCAACCTTCCTTCTCTCCCTCCCTCTCCTCCTTTGCCTCTTCCCTCTCGTCTTCTCCTCCTTCCCTTCCCTCCTTCTCCTCTCCTCTCCGCCCCATAGCCACTTACCACCACCACCATACCCAAATGAGAGGCCTCTGCCTGTACCGAACCCTCCCTTCCCTTCTCTCTCACCTCTCCTTGCCTCAATGTCCTCCCTCTCTCCTCTCCTCTCCTCTCTTCTCCTCTCTTCTCTTCTCCTCTCCTCATCTGCTCTCCTGTCCTGTCCTGTCCTGTCCTGTCCTCTCCTCTCCTCTCCTCTCCTCTCCTCTCCTCTCCTCTCCTCTCCTCTCCTCTCCTGTCCTCTCCTGTCCTCTCCTCTCCTCTCCTGTCCTCTCCTCTCCTCTCCTCTCCTCTCCTCTCCTCTCCACAACCGCTCTCCCGCCTCCCACCATCACCACCACCAGCATCCCTTCTCTCTGCAGCATAATATGAAAGGGGAGACAGATACAGCAGCACTCCTCAGAGAGCGGGGCCTCCTCCTCCCATTGGCAGGCTGCTGTGTGTGCCTGTGTCTCTGCGTCTCTGTGCTTGTGCTTGTGATGTGCTGTGCTGTGCGGCGTGAGGAATGACTGATCTTCGCTCGGCGGAGGATGGGGATGAGGATGGGGAAGGGGATGGGGATGAGCATGGGGATGGGGCATTTTGATGAGCTGCGCAGCAATCCCAGAGCTGCCATCACCCTCCCTCAGTCCCTCCGTCAACTCGTCAGCCCAGAGACTAATGGAGGACGGTGCCGGCCTGTTTTACATGCAGCAGAAATAAACACGCCTAACCTTTTGAGCAAAAGGGGGGGGGGGTGCGGTGGTGCAACACGAGAGAGAGAGAGAAAGGAGGGAAGAGAATGAGACAAAGAGAAGGAGTCTGCCAAGGCTTCTGAGGATTTGCAATTTTCTTGCTGAAACTGCCGAAACATTGTTCTACGTTCCACCACCAAACTTGCAGCCTGGTATTTTAAAAGTGGGCGTGTGAAAATGTGACATTCCATTCGTTTCCCCGCTGCATCGTATCCATTTTGCAGTAAAACCATGCCCTTCGTTCTGGTTCAAGCTGAATTTTAAACAGAAAGTAGATTATTGAGATACAGTACGTATACAAATCTTTTATTGTTTCAGCATTTTACTCACACTAACATGCTTGTGTTTATTGTCTCTCCCATGATGCACCTCAGAGCTGTGTCAGTGATGGCGGCGATGCTCCTTGTAAAAGAGGCCTTATATGCGTAGAAAGGCGAGTCAGTGAGTGAGTGAGGGGAGGCATGGTAAATATTTATAAAGGCTACGCACCGATGCCCCCTTCCTCTCTCTCTCTTGCAGTGCTCTGCTTAAAGGACATTAACAAACACTGTAAGCACACCGCATGAATCTTTTATAGCCTCAGAGGCCAGCTAGGATAAAAGACAACAAAGGTTTCGCAAGAAGCAAGAAGACCGTATACCACCGCACCGCAGCTCCTGAGATCAATCAGCTGTCAGCTCCTGCACAGAAGATGGTGTCCAAGCAGCCAAGAGGCAGCCCCACTGTCTGACCAGAAGTGCTGCACTTGCATTCTCATATGTCTTATTTCCTGATGGTAATAAGGCTGTCTGCCCGGGATATTGCTTCAACATAATCTGATGTGGTTTCCACCGACCCGTCCGGTCTGTCCCGCTTGCACAAAAGAAGCAAAAGGAAAGGAGATGTTATATTGTGCTCAGGGATCTAATAAATGAGGTTGTTATTAAGTGACAGGGACATTGATACTTTTATTTCCCACAGTAAGCAAGATCTCACGATTCAATGCTTTTTTTGTCAGAGCTTTTCCTGCAACTGTGTTTAAGCATACCATGACCTCAAGAGCCTTGTGGCTGGCTTTGTGCTCTAAATTAAAATATTGATGAACCTTTGGTACATAAGGACAAGCAAGTGTGCAAGTTTACACTACAGTGATGGCCATTCGAGCAAGAAATGCCACAAAGGGGCCAGTGCCGTTAACTTTTAAGATGGTGGGTTTATAAGCATTCTGTACGGATGCATTCTACAACAACGCAAGATTCTGAAATTCAAAATTGAATTGTAGGTCAAAAGTCTAATGCTGATACATTCATTGTCCGAACATTCAAGGCAGTCGTGGGGAGGCTGCTAAGGTGTCAGACTTTGCCCAAAGGTTGCCGGTTCGACCCCCGACCTGCCAGTTTGGTAAGGGAATTAATTAACCAGTGCTCTCCCCCATCTTCCTCCATGACTGAGGTACACTGAGTATGCTGCATGCTGCTGCACTGGTCCCTTTGGGCGCCGTTTGGGCTGTCCCTTTATACGGGTCAGGCATAAGTGCAA
The DNA here is from genome assembly GCF_034702125.1 of Engraulis encrasicolus. NCBI lineage: Eukaryota > Metazoa > Chordata > Actinopteri > Clupeiformes > Engraulidae > Engraulis > Engraulis encrasicolus. The sequence goes on from NC_085878.1 coordinate 25,454,406, forward strand.
TTTCATTGTGCAATTTCACTGTGTGCTATGGAGTGCTGTGCCACAATGACAACGGGGGTTTCATGGGTGGGCTTTCACATTCCCATCACACCTTTAAAGGTTTCAATGGTTTGGATCAAGCAAACAGGCTTTGGAACTGGAGATAGAAAATCTTTTGCATCTTTTCTTGTCGAAATAGCCTAAATATATTCTAGTGTCTCTTGGCAGATATAGTTTGACATGCCTAACCTCAACTCAATGTTCAAAGAGTGGGATGCACTGTATATGTGCACTAATGAATGCAATGGTTTGATTCAGTTAATGTAATCCATTTGACATTTCTTCAAAGGCGTGATGTTAAATGTGTTGGCGTGACAAAGGAGAAGTCTATATACGTCAAAATGAGATGTGCAACTTAACCTGTGCAAGCATTTTCGTGGTGGTGCATTTGTAAGGAGAAGAGATAAGCCATAAGACAAGGTTTTAAATGGACTAATGTACACGTCCGTACATCCCCTTCCACACTAACATGCAGACTTTGTGGGAATGCAAAAAAAATACAGTGCAGTGATTACATAATATTACTGCATTAGCATATCAGGCAGCTATGGTATTTGCCTTTAATCACATCTGGATACTTATAGTGACATTTTTATGTAGGCCCAGTCAGTTTTCTGGGCGCTTCCATAGTGCAATAACAGCATCCAGAAATCCTGCACAACTATAGGCTACAGGTACATGTAAATGAATGATGCACTGAGCCCGGGATCAGAGAGAGTGGGCACTCCGGGGGGTAATTATAACTGCGCTTTTTGATCACATTTCCCCAGATTACTGTAAACTGTAGGCTACATCCACCCTACCAGTATCAAGGGAGGCATATAGCGCTCATAGACAGCGGGAGGGAAAAAAGTGTGTGAAATGCAAGAGCATTAATTGGTAGCCTGCATGGATAATACATAAGGTCTAAGGGACATTTGCAGCATGGTTATGAAAATAGTATGTAAATACTCGGCAAATCAGAAAGCAATCTCACATTTCCTGTGGCAGACGTTGTTTTATTGTAAATGCAGTGGTGCGTGCTATTGTTTTTGGTCTTCAAAAAGCATTACGTAAACAGAATTGATTTTTCAGTGTTTACTGTAGGACATGGTGTGTTTACAGCTCAAGTGTTTAACAGTGAACACATTTCACACAAATTAATCTTTTTCCAAACATTCAAGTCTTCTCAAAAATGTAATCTTTTCAAGTAAACATTTTTCCTCTTCTGTTAAACCGTGCAAGGATTAGGGTGTTATTGTCCAGAATAGTGACACGCTATTTATGCATTTTTCCAAGTTCAAAACATCATTTGCATACTGATTCATAATTGCTAATGTCAATCTAAAGGGCATGCATAAAGTTTATGCCACTCTTTTACTGCTGGGCATAATTGACACGATTATAGCTTTGTTTCAGCTTTTTCAGATCATTCAGCTCAGCATTAGTTGCAGGAGTTCACATTTGCATTCTGTTTGACCAACAAGACGCCATCCATCAGAACCATAATTTATACACACAGCTATATGAAACCGTTTCATTTCATACCAGCAAAGGTTAACCACTTAGAATCAGAGACAGAGATGGCTTTATGCGTCAAGCACACCCCTATTCTCATACACTGCAATGCCTTTTGCATAATATAGAGATAGTACAATCCAAGACCCATTAAAGTGGCAAGCACTCTCTCCCATATCATGGCAGTGAGGTACTGCAGTTGAATACCAACAGGCTGGATCAAATTGACTTTTTGGTGGAGTACGTTATCTCTTTCAGCTGGTGTTGGATCAGGCAAGCTGTAAAAAAGGCCCACAGAAATGCTGTGCGGTCCCCACACTCCCCGCGGACACTACCTCTATCATATAACATCAGCTGTTGCCCACTCCCCTTCCCAACTGTTTGCTGCATTACAGCTAGAGGGGAAAACAGATCCAGCCTACTGGACCATTTCATGGCTGTCTGCGTTTCCTTTCAGACTATGCCAGTAATCACATGCTGTATTTCATTTAATACTGATATATAGGCCCACATTTTATGACCGAAACACAAACACAACTGATATATTTATGACCGTTTTTGTTTTTACCCCTCTGCCCTCCTTTTTAACAGCACTGTCCTTTCAATATGTGCACCTGTTTTGTATATCAAAAAATATATATTTAAAAATCCTGCATTATAAAGTCATGTATTATTATTAGACTGATGAATATACTTGGCATGGAGCCATTGACAGTCTTACTGGGTGTTGGAGTGGGTCCATATCAGACATAGACTCCTGTATAGCTTCCTTGAAGTGAGGGATTAATAAATACAGTTCCATGCAAATTCCAATATCAACATTTATTTTAGTCTGGACATCTAACAGACATATGGCCTAATAGGCCGTAATGATTCATATAGAGAAGCACCGCCAGTGAATGAAATGCAATTGTTTGTTGTATATCACAAGCCAGATTTTGTAAACATTGATGCAGTCTACTCGCTCAACCTGAAATGCCATGATACAAACAGGACAATGATAACACTGTATATAGGAATAGAGATGTCCGGTGAGTAATTCAAACATGTCATGAAATTTGAAAACACTAATATAGGTCTTCAATGGACAAAATTAACAGCTCGTTGGTTTATCAACTACCACGATCATCTAATGCCTACATTTCATGAGAGAGCTAAAGTTCAAAATTACAGATGATTGCATTCAGAAACACCTTTAAGAACTGTGACTGAGTAATGAATCTGCAATGAAACTGTCAAACTGTGAAACCTTGCAGCGTATATGGATGAAAGGGACTTCATAAATAGCATAAAACGATGAACAGTGCATGAATCATTTATCACCATGTCTGATTTATAGATCTTTATTTTGTGTGGTTGTCAAGAGAATTTCGCTTTCATTCATCTTGAGACATCTCCATAAACCATTCCTCACTTATCGAGAGCACACAGCAAACAAAATGATGTGAGATACAGGCCGGTGACACTGGCGTGCATTTGCAATCGCAACCAGAGGTAGCCTGCTTTACTGGTCCTCTGGCACTATAATCCATGTTTTGAGGTCAATAATTAGACCGATAAAACATTTAAGATCAATTTATGTAATAGATGTGCAAGGCAAGCACGAGGGAAAGGAAGAAGGACAGGAGGCAGACAACACTTTCTTCGAGTCATATTGTAATTAAATGCATGAAATTGTAGAAAAAAAAATAATGTGACCTATCTGTGTTTGGTTTACATTGACCTTCACAATAACCTTTAGGGCATAGAGAAACACTCTAGTCCTAACCCTACTACTACTACTACCAACTGTTCTGCTATACCACTTATGATGATGATGATGATGATGATGATTATTATTATAATAATGATGATGATGACGACGATGGTGATGATGATGATGATGATGATGATGATGATGATGATTATTATTATTATTATTATTAGGTGTAGTATTAGTGGTAGTAGCATGGGCCTAGTAGCAGTAGACGTAGGCCTTTAATAGTGGAATAGTAGGCCTAGAAGATGAAGACCTTGTAGTAGCAATAAAAATAGAGCGATTAATAATGTTCCTATTAGCTAATTATCTAATATAACGCCAGTCAGTTCCCCAAATTGACCTTTTCCTGCTGCCTATTATTGCAAATGTTCAACTTCTCAAAAGGAAGTCCAGCTGACAGAGGAAGTGAGACCACAAACTGAAGGGTTTTGATGTAGCTATCCTCTCAAAGTCAACACTAAACATTGCCACAGTGGTAGGCAACGATTGCATTGCAGAAAAGATATTCTGCTAAAGAAAAGAATTATCAATTTATGTTGTACTACATATAATATCCTACATTATTATATCCGGATATGTTAGCCTACACATCAATTAATGCACCAGCTGAAAATCTTGATCAATCACCAGCTATTATTTCACAGAAATGTGATTGATGGAGTGGTGAGTAGGCGTGTGTGTGTGTGTGTGTGTGTGTGTGTGTGTGTGTGTGTGTGTGTGTGTGTGTGTGTGTGTGTGTGTGTGTGTGTGTGTGTGTGTGTGTGTGTGTGTGTGTGTGCGTGCGCGCGGGGGTACGTGTATGTGTGCGTGCACCTTGTGTGAGCACCTTGTGTGTGTGTGTGTGTGTGTGTGTGGGGGGGGGGGGGGTGTTGATAGTAACTGTGTTTTGTGGTGTGTTCTGAATTAGGCTATAGCCCATATGATAGTCTATTTATGAAATCAATAGATGTTTCTCAAAGGGTAAGTAAATATCACAATAGCCCACCCTACTTCTCTGAATATCTGAAATATCAAGAATTAAACACCTCAATGTACGTCAGCACACGCAGGCGAGAGGGAGAAGGGAGAATGTCTGTGAATCTGGATGATGATTGGAAAGTTCATTTCTTTATTCGGTCCCCCTGCATTCTGACCAATCCCGCTGTTCTCGCGCAGTCTCGCGAGGCTGAGGAAGCATAGTTTGTTGCTTGCAATACAAGTCTGCTGCTCACTGTGTGCTCTGAGATGTTGATGTACGAAGGCTACGGAACACCCATAGCAAGAGACCACTGCTGTTGATCTCTGCGCCTGCAATTCATCTCCACCCAAGCTTCCAGAGGTCAACATTTCTTCAGCACCGCATAGAAAAATTATAGTAAATACATGCCGAACAGGTGAGTAAAAGTGTGTTTGTCCCTCTGGCTGAGCCATGCTAGTTAGCGTTATCATGTCGTCTCATTGCAGCCTTGACTTGGTGATCCGACTCTGTAGTGTTATCAAACATTTCTTGCCAACACTGGAAGTGTTCGGTGAATATGGATAACTTCTTATAAACACATGCTTGCGGAGAGGGAATTGTTGCCGCACACTCCTCCCAAGTTATTTTCCTGGCGACAGACAACGTTAGCTTACGTTGAAAGGAGTTGTGTCAGGCGGTCCTCTGAAGTGCAGAATGCTAGCCATGAAGTTATACATTAGAGAAGCTCATTTTTATTAACGGAACTGTCTGTTGGTTAAAACGAATAACTCAAAGATAGCCTACTAGAGAGAAAAAATATTTTTTGGCTACTGTAGTCAACCTATTGAGAGCTTTAAGAAGTCAACTTCAACTAAGGCACCACAACCATGATAAACCAAGCTAACGTTTGTGGTTTTATTTTAATGGTCGGTTTTGAAAATTATTATGGTTTTAAGTTAATCTAGTTGAATACCGTTATTGCGATATGTTGGCTCCACAGACGGATATAATGTTTCCACTCTGTTTGAAATCACACACAGCAATGGCATTTGTGCATCTGTCGGTGATGAAGGTGCATGTGCAACTACCAAACAGAATTCAGTGAAAACGCAAAATAATGCAGAATAGTACTCTAAACTTTGGGAGCCGGGGTCCCCATAAGCTTTTACAATAACAGTTTATAGTTTACAGAGTTGTGGTTACAGTTCTCCAGAATCGTGTAATTTCAGATAAATATGACGGACTGTAATTTAATGGCAAACTTGTGAAAAATAATAGGCCTATCTTAACCTTATTCTGTGCAAAACTCATATTAGTTTAAGTAGGCTACAGAGTATGCTTCCTCGAGGGATTTTCGGGTAATTTCTATTGGAGGGTAGTGTTTGTAAATTTGCCTTAAGATGTTGTCAGTTCAAAGAAGTTTGGTATCAATGGCCAGACATTACAATGAAGGGTAGTGTTGTCCGTCAACGCTAAAAAATAAAGTCAGGGTGGCAGAAATATTTGTTGAATTCTGCTGTGCTGAATGATAGAAGGTACACTGGACATTGTTATCTGCTCTGTGACTTATCGACACCAGTCAGTTCAGATAGGCCTACTGTGATTGGGGTATTGTAGATCAGATACTGGTGTCAGAAACTGTCGTTCAATAGATGAAATACTCTCACAGAACTGGACTTAGTAAGGCTATATTATAGGATTTGTATTTGACAGGAGTGGGTTTTTCATTGATGGAATAAGTGTACTAAAGATAATTAAGGTTTCTAGAATAATGCCACCTGCTGTCTTCTCAGTGCTACGCTTGAGCCCTGCGATGATGACTGACCTCTAGTATGTGCCTCAAGTTTTAGAGGAGTACAGTTATCTGTCTCTAAAATTGCATCCAAATAGCTGTCTAAAAAGTACTGTATAATTATTCACAGATAACATCTTGTGAATTGAGTTATGTGGAACTCCATCAATGCTGTAGATATCTTTAACAGAAGTGCCGTGTCGCATAACACTTGCAGGAGACGATCACAGTTTTATTTTTTTTTACCTTATTTTCACAGTTTTATGTTTAATTGCACAGTAATTGAGCTAGCCGTATGCAGGGTGTGTGATGCATGAAGTAAGCACAAACCCTCAAGTGTAGGGCTCTGTTTAAAGTGCTTGTGAAAAGCTCCGAGTGCTGCTTAGATTAGGTAGACAGATGGAATCCCTCAGTACCATCCCCCTCCAAATTAAGGTAACTAGCTAGGAGGACTCTTCTTATCTTCCACCAAGGCTCGTTCTCTTCTCACCAGCATTTCTCTCTCACCACACACTAGGCAGGCTAGCTTGTGCAGACATGACTGTATCCTCCCACGAATCGCATGTGTACTTAAGTCTGTGTGCATTTCGCACTGACCTCTCATCGGGTAGAGCTTAACCCCTTGACTGCCACACTGCACAGACAGAGCAGCATGCATTCCTATGGGATTTGAGGGCGCCAGGGAGAGAATCCTGACTACTGTGTTTTGCAGGCATAACTGACTTAACAATGTTTGTCTTTTGTGCACTCCGGTATCCATTGAATGACATCGTTGTCAGCTTTAATAAGCAGCCGAAGAGTTATTTCACAAGCCAGCCGCGCATGTCCTTTTAAGGCTGTTTTTAAAAATGTCCTCACTGATAAGACGTGTGAATAATTCTGTGCGTTTGAATTAGTTGCATTGGCTTTTTTCCATACAGAGGATATGTATGCATTACTTGGCTGTGCAGAGAGAGATATACACTGGGTTTGTTTGATCTGTGTCTCTACGTCTGCACAGAAATATTTGAAGAAGAATGTAAATTTCAGAAGTTGTACCAACTTTCTATAAAGGGGCTTGGTATCTCTAACTTTAGCATTTTAATATCCGAAGTGAGCCGGGTCCTGTTCCTTTTCCTCTCCTTTCCCTCTTGTCTTTTTTTTTTTTTACTGATATAACAATTTGAGACAGCTGGGCTGCACAGTGTGCTTTGATTAGGAGCCGTATGATACTGCTGTGGATTAATTGCAATGGAAGAGACTTGGGGAATTTTGATGACGAATTTGGCAGCAGAGGAGTTTTTGGAGCACAAAGAAAGCAAGAGGAGACGAGAGAGAAAGTGAGAAGCCGGGAGGGAGGGAAAGAGAGATAGATGGAGAGAGAGAGCAAATTAGCAGGCACTCTACCTGATAATGAGGCCTATTTTTAATACAGCACCCAGGTTACTTACTCCCTGTGTGTAATGAGGGATTTTTGCTGCCTTTTGAGGAAAATGGAAGCAGCCTAGTGCCTGCAGTGCAATAGTAACAAGAAGGTAATCAAGAAGCATTGCCTGCAGTATTTCTGTTCATGCACGTTGAAACTTCATTGCTCTCTCTACCATGCTGCGACTGGAACAGACTGTTGTCGGTGTACTAACTTAACACTTTGGGTTTTGCCACCTGCACCCTCCCTGATTTGTTTACCCAACAGCTGACCACGGCAGCCATTTTTAAACATGGTTGGACATGGCTCAAACGGACTGGCAAGCTAACGGTGGGGATGTGGCTGTAGCTAACTGTGTGTTTGTCGGCCCCACTTGTTCTCGCTGATTGACTCGCCTCATGTAGCGCTTTTGTCCTGGCTGCTGTGAGTGGAGTGTAGAGCCAAGCCTCCCCCGCGGCGACTCATAATGGCTTGATGTCCAAAGTCAGGGCCTTCTTGGCTCCTAGCTGGACACTTCCTGGAGCCCCCTTCCTTCCTTCCTTTCTTCCGGGCAAGTCAACTTTGGCAGTTTGGGATGGCTTGTGATTGGCCCGGATGTGGGCTAGTCACTCACTGGCGAAGGAGACTGTGGCCGGATGGGTCTGGGGCTCGAGCTGTATGTGACTGTATGAGGCTGGGGCTGAAGCTGTGGCCGGCTGGGTCTGGGGCTAGAACTGGTTTTGGACGACGCTGATGATCTCTCTCCGTCCGTCATGATCTTGACTGCACACAGCAGAGCGCCACGGCACGCCACGGAGTCCCTTTTGAAGGCCAATTTCAACTTTTCATTTGTTGTCATTCATACTGTGTGTTTTTTCCCCTTCTTCTCCATCCCGTCCCTCGGTCACTCCACCCTTCTGTTAAGAATACAAAAGTGCTGTGAATATAAAGCCCTCTAATGGATATGAGGCCTTTAAGATCAATAAATCCTGTGGACAGCTGAGGTTTTATGGTGCCTTTGTAATCGATACGCTGACCGTGTCGTAGGACGGTGAGCCGGTGGAGGAGGCAGGAGGGGAGGTGAGGTGAGGAGAGGAGAGGAGAGGAGAGGGACGCTGTGTCCTGCCTGGCCATGGGAGAAGTGGCTGACCCTGGATGAGAATTCCTGGACGAGTTTGAGCGCTACACGATATCGCTTCGTCATTGTTTGTGGGTTAACAGACTTAACACTGTTGCTATGGATTCTGTGTTTTCATTCAGTAGAGAGAATAGTAGTGAGCAATGAGCATGGCCTCTCTTTTTCGTTCGAAGAAGAAGCCTTGGGTTTATTGTAGTGGTTTGAATGACCTTGTTAACGCTCAGCACTCCTGTGGTTCAAAGGGCTTTCTGTGGGTTATGCTGGCTATATTGCCTGCCTGCCTGCCTGCGCGCCTGCGTGCTTGCGTGCCTGCTTGCCTTCCTTTCTACCTGCTTGCCTGCTTGCCTTCCTTTCTACCTGCTTGCCTTCCTTCCTGCCTGCCTGTCTGCCTTCCTTCTTTCCTGCCTGCCTGCCTTCCTTCCTTCCTGCTTGCCTGCCTGCCTTCCTGCCTGCCTTCCTGCCTGCCTGCCTGCCCGCCTGCCCGCCTGCCCGCCTGCCTGCCCGCCTGCCTGCCTGCCTGCCTGCCTGCCTGCCTGCCTGCCCGACACCCTCCCTCCAGGCCACAGCATTAGGAGGAGGCCACAGTGTGGCACTGCCAGTAACGCGTCAGTTGGTCTCACAGGGAAGGGTTTTGTTTCCCGCGGAGCCGACGAGAAGAAATTGTTTTTCTTGGGAGATGGCAGTTTGTTGGCACAACACCTTGCCATCACGTTCCAAATGACAAGCAGATATGGCTGCTTTGAATGCGGCGGCACCGCCACAAGATGTCTAGTCTAACTTAACCCGCCGGCATCCCCCCCTTCAGCTGGAAATTAAATGTGTGGGAGGGTATCACGACACCGGTGTCATGCAGGCTTATGTGATTTTCTTTTTCTTATTACTAACGGGGTTATGAAATGGTGTGAAAGCACAAAACTATTCATTATAGTCAGTACCATCGCCAACACTTTTATTGTCATTATTATACATTGCCGGTTGCAATAAAACTAGATTGCAGAACCTCAAAGTTGCAAAGAGAATCTGGAGTGTCAAGTACTTTAAGAGAAAGGGAATAGGAGTAGGCTTATGCAAGTAATGACAGAAATGGGCAATACCAGCAACACAAATAATCTGCAATAATAAGTGAAGAATATGCTCTGCAGACTAACACATAATGGCAGTAATACACTGGTATTTCACATTGCTGCAATGTTTGACATTCACATTGCAGCAGATAGTATTACATAGTAGTAGCTTGTTAGTTGTTGTCATACCACATCAGTGCAATGCTATGGAGTGCGTCGGGGTGTAGCTGGTTGGCCCCTTCTCTCCCAGAGGGAATGTTTGTCCTGGTCGATGAGGCTCTCGCTGTGCCATCCTCGGGGCACCTCTCGCCACGGCCCAGTTCACACGCCCCTCATGCACACCAATAATAGGCTGATATGCTATGGTCCCATGCCCTCATCCCACACCCAACCCAACCCAACATGCATTGCTGAGCTCCCCCCTCCCACCAGTACCAGTAACCGTACAGCAGCCTATCCTTCCACCATCCCCCACTACCAGTACAGTTTATTCCATCCTGCTGAATAGAAGACAACAAACTCACTGTTTCATGGCAGAGCTCAAATTGTGGACTAGCCTACTAGCCAACTCAGTCTGCGTTCTTTGCAACTGTCACTCGGCTCACTCCTCATTATTTTTCTGGTTGTGAATTTTTCTTTTTTTTGCCCTAAAACATGCTGCGAGACCAACTGCTGGCCTGATTTGATTGTTGTTTCTGTTCGGTTTCTCGCCAGTAACAGTGTGTAGTAGCCCAGCTGGTGGCAACCAGACTTGGTGGAGCAAGGCACATGGCATGGCATGGGCTGCAGAAATAAAGTGAATGGGCATGTTTCACAGTCTTGCTGTCATGCCTGCTGTCCACAGGTCTGCCAGGCCTGCTTGGCTTTGCCTGGCCCTCGGCCCCAGTTCCACCCTGCCCTGCCCTGCCCTGCCCTGCCCTGCTCTACCCTGCTCTGCCTTGCCCTGCTCTGCCCTGCCCCGCCCCTTCACACAGCCGTTCATGCACCAAACTTGGGGCCGAGGCCTACACGGAGCCCTGGCAGTGGCCCCGTGTCGACTCCATGTGTTGCCCAGGCAGAAGAGCAGTTGGTTGGTTGGCTGGTTGGCTGGCTGGCTAGAGCACTGGAGTTGGCCGTTCTTGGCTTTGGCATGCACAGATAACACGGGTGTCTGCTGCTCACCCCCCTCCCTCCTCCTCCTCCTCTCGTCTCCCTGCCTCTCCGGCTCGCTCCCTTCCCAAAATACCCACCAGCACCCCTTCGCCTGCCTCGCCCCTTTAAGCCCCTAGACAGCAGATAAGTTTTTAAATCTTATTAGATGCTTGGAAGTTGGGACTGTAACCCACACATCGTGTCAACTAATATTTTCCTCTCTTCTCTTCAAGTCTTAACGCGCTTACATAAGATTTGGGTGCGCACATTTGAGCTTGCACTTTGAGCTTCTCGCTTGACTTGTGCTATGCAGTAGTTTATTAATTGCTTCACTGTCACCCCGTTCTGCCATTAGCCCAGCCCCGGCCCCAGCCGCGCTGCAAGATCTTAACACGACGCGCTGAAGGAAGCCCTGCAGACCGATTAAGCATGATTGTGCTTTTAATCCACTAATCTTTGGTGTGATTCAGTCTGGCCGCTCTTGTCCGTTGCTCATCTGACTTGGCCTCCCTACTAGCGTGGTACAATAAAATTATTTTCCGGTCAGGGGACTGAAATAAGACGGGTTTTTTTGTGTGTGTGGGGGGTGGGGTGGAGGGGTGATGGGTGAGGGGTCAGGTGCGGTGATTCAGCTGCACTTGCTAACGGGTACATTGGCCCAGCAGCACTGGCTGGCCCTGCTGCTGACGTGTCAGAGCTGATTATCTGCGAGCGTGGTTTTCATTGTCGTCTCATGGCGGGCCATGGCGGGGGGAATAAAGAGGCTTTATATCACATGATTGCCTCCTTCGCAAGGCTCTCGCGTCCCATGTACCGACTTTGCTCACATAATTGAGCCTCATGATTTCCTAAAGCCGTAAAACGGTTGGTTAGGGATTTTTGAGTTTTATTATGCCCCCTTCCTCACTCATAACACAAGTCATTGTCTGTGACTCTGAAATGTGAACTTGTTCACTCTATAGGGTGGGAGCTGCATTGTGTCACCCCCTTCATAGAGCCCTATGTAGTGTGGGAGTGAGCATTTTGGAATGCATTACATTACATTACCCTCGACTTCCACTTTTATCCAAAACTATCAAAACTGAAACAAACTATTACTGCCGTAATAATATTACATTAGATTACACTTAGCTTATGCTTTTATCCAAAACTTTGTCATTTTACAGGGTATTGGCTACAGTCCCTGGAGGAATGTGGGGGTTAGGTGTATTGCTCAAGGGCACTTCAGCCATGGATGGAGGTGCAGGGTGAGGTAAAGGTGGGATTCAAACCTGCAACCCTCTGAACTTATGACCACCTTCTTAACCATTGGGCCATGGCTGCCCAAATATAGCCATTGTGTTGGGATCAGTGTTAATTTTGTCAGCTTTTTTTGATTTAGTCGTAGTCTTAGTCACAATGACGAAAATCAATTTTAGTCTTAGTCATATTTTAGTCATTGCCTTCCCAATTTAGTCTTAGTCTTAGTCTAAATGACGAAAATCAATTTTAGTCTTAGTCAATTTTTAGTCATTTTCGTCATTTTAGTCAACACTGTACATTACAGAACTTTTCCACACACTTTTAACATATATCATTGACTGTAGAGAATAAACCTTCTCTGCACACTGCTTCTCTTTTTAACATAATCACACTGTACAGAATAAAACCTCTTCACACACTGGTTCTCTTTTTCTCTATTTTATTTAATAACTGTTAATTTCGTCAGCTTTTTAAAATTTAGTCTTAGTCTTAGTCACAATGACGAAAATCAATTTTAGTCTTAGTCATATTTTAGTCATTGCCTTCCCAATTTAGTCTTAGTCTTAGTCTAAAAGACGAAAATCAAAAAAGGGCATTGACGAAATATTTTAGTCATAGTCATGGTTGACGAAATTAACACTGGTTGATATAGCCATTGTGTTGGTTAAAAGAGAGGGGTGTAATATTTCATATTCTGAACAAAGTCCTCTTGGCTACTTAACATGTTTTTTTGTCTTTGAAACAGTGATCTGTTTACAGCCTGTGCTGTTTTAACGTCAGTCTGGGAAATTGATCAATGCTTAAGCTTTAGGACAGGGGCGGAATAATTCTGGCGAAGAGAGAAGGCTCGTCTTTCAAACGGCGAGGGGGTTAGTGCGGTGGCGTTTAGCTGGGGCGGTTTCCGCGAATGAAATAATGAAATGTCCTGAGGCAGCCATTTTTCCTCCCTCTTAGAAAGCTCCAGTGGAGATATCCTCCATTTTCTCCGGAATGATGTCTTGCTTAATCGTCTTAATAGCGCCCTTTACAACTAAGTGCCTGGAGTCCATCAGTGGT
>NC_085878.1:25477444-25499944 GCF_034702125.1 Engraulis encrasicolus
TGAAAACTCTGTTGCTCTACTTGCTGGCTCCGAACGTTCACCACAAGACTTTGTGACTCACTGAGTGAGGAGGAAGGGAGCAAGAGAGAAAGAGGAGAGTAATTAGTGAGACAGGGATAGAAAGTAAGAAAGAAAGAGGGATTTATGTAGACTATAAGTACTCCATTGAGAGAGAGCAGAGAAAGATGGAGAGATGGAGAAAGGGAACACGAGCGAGAGAGAATAAAGAAACCGAGCAAGAAGGAAAGTGAGGGAATGATGAGAACTAGAACGGCTTCACTCACAGTAAGGGGATAGGGAGATGGACAGGGAAAGAGAGAGAGAGACCGAGATGGAAACAGGGACGTACACATGGGGAGAGTTGGAGAAAAGAAACTGAGCAGCAAAGAAAGAAGGAGAGAGAAAGAGGAGGACTAGATCTGCTCTAGCCATGATGGCAAGATGGAGAGAGAGAAAGAAGAGAGATGGAGTGAGGCAGACAGAAAAATAGAAAGAAAGTGGTGATGAGGAGGACTAGAGCTGCTCCAGCCATGATGGAGATGAAGAAAGAGAGAATGGAACAAGAGAGTGGGAGACAGAGAGACAATGGAAAGGGAGAGGGAAGGAGGAAGAGTAGAGCTTCCCCAGTCATGGTGGGGATGGAGAGACTGAGAGAGTAACAGACATATTAATCATAGGGAGACAGAAACAAAGGAAGGAAAGTGGAATGAGGAGGGTGAGAGCTACTCCAGTCGTGATGGAGATGGAGAAAGAGTGCAAGAGGGAGGGAGACGGAGAAACGAAACTTGGAAAGAAAGGGTGAGGGGATGAGGAAGACTAGAGCTTCCCCAGCCTTGATGGCGATGGAGACAGAGAAAGGAAAGTTGCAACGAAAAAACGAAAGGACTAGAGCTACTCCAGTCATGATGGAGATGGAGAAAGAGAGCGAGAGATGGAACAAGAGAGAGGGAGACAGAGAAACCAAACTCTGAAAGAAAGAAAGACAGAAAGAAGGAGAGAAAGAAAGAAAGAAAGACTGAAGGCATGATTAGGATGAGAGCTTCTTCAGTCATGCTGGAGATGGAGCGAGAGATGGACCATTGAAACAAAAGCCAGAAGAAAAGAGAGGGGGAGTGAGAAGGACTACGCTGCTCCAGTGGTGATGGAGATGGAGAAAGAGAGCGAGAGATGCAACAAGAGAGAGGGAGACGAAGAAACCAAACTCTGAAAGAAAGGGGCGAGGGTGGGAATGAGGGGGACTTGAGTTGCTCCAGTGGTGATGGTGTAATCCCTAAGAGGCGTCAACATCTGATCTCCCCTATCTGCTCTCATGAAGGGAGAGGAGAGAAGAAGCAGCCAGCAGCAGCAGCAGCAACCTGCCCCTAAATGTATGCAAAGCTTCCCAGAGAAAAGACTCGAGTGGAAAAGAGACTCGTTCAGGAGAGAGGGAAGGGAAGGGAAGGGGAGGAATGGAGGGGATGAGAGAAGAGAGGAGAGAATAGGGAAGAGAAGAAGGAAAGCTCAGAGGGTGGATGAATGGAATAAGTGTATGGGTATTTAGCCCCGCAACCGATATCGCTGAGCACTTGTGACAGCCATGACTCATCTGGGTGCTCTCGGAGCAGTGGTGGAACAATTGCACACCGGGCCCCAGGGCAAGGCACTTATCGGGCCCCCTATACAGCTCTACCAAGCTCACAAGGGCCCCCGCCACCAATACGGGAGGGCCCTGGGCCCAGGGGCAAGTGCCCTGCTCGCCCTCCCTACAGCTCCGCCCCTGCTCAGAGCCATTGTTGTGTCGCACTGTGCTGTGCTGCGCTGCGCTCTGCTGTGAATGTGCTGTTCTGCGCTCCCTCCTTTTTTGTTGTCTGTCTGTGTCTGTGAAATCTACTGTGGCCGGCGCGACGAACCGGTCGCCGTGGGAACACTTCAGGGCCCCGGCTCCGGCTGACGGGATGTCGGCTGTCGGCCGAGGTGGAGGAGGAGGTGATGATGCTGAGAGTCGTGAGTGGCGGCACGACTACTACAGTGCTGTAGCCCAAAATGACTGAAGCCCACACACACACACACACACACACACACACACACACACACACACACACACACACACACACACACACACACACACACACACACACACACACACACACACACACCACAAAACACACTGCAAACACCTACAGAATTCCCCACGGTTTTCAAGCTTTGTTTGTGTGTCTGTATGTGTGTCTATGTGTCTGTGTGTGCTCCGCTGTGACTGCTCAAAAGAGTAAGCAGCACACTACCACCACATGGGAGATACCAAGCGTCACGTTGTGGGACCGTAACAGAAAGAGTCACCAGCAACTCAACTCTCCAACCCCCATTCTCCCTCACACACACACACACACACACACACACACACACACACACACACACACACACACACACACACACACACACACACACACACACACACAGAATGACTTCCCAGCCTTCTCTTCTCTTTTCTCTCTCTCTCGCCTGTACCACTAGTGCCTCAGCACTCCACTCCACTCCACATGAAGATGTTCCCCGCTCTCTTCCCCGTCTTGCCACGGCTGTATTTTCTGACAGACTCCCATAAATCAGCAATGAGAGGACTTACCATTCCCCCTCTTTCAAGCCCCCATGTATTATTAACCTGCCTGATATTTTATGCAGAATGGAAATTAACTGGGGTGGGTTGAGGGTGTAGGGTGTGGGGTGAGGGGGATGTTGAGGGAAATGGTCTTTTTCTGTCTTTATTCGCATGCCAGACTGAGTGTGGGCTAGCCTCCAGCTCCTTCTGATCCCATCAGCAGGGCCCTTAAGTCTCCTGGCATGATTGGATCTGGGAGTCTGCAATTTTTGCCTTTGCTGTAGTTTTCTCTGTCTGTCGCTCTTTCTCTCTTCTCTCTCTCTCTCGCGCACGCTCTCTCTGTCTCTGACTCTCTCTCTCTCTCTCTCTCTCTCCCTCTCTGTGTCTGTCTGCCTCTGCCTCTGTCTCTCTCTCTCTCTCTCTCTCTCTCTCTCTCTCTCTCTCTCTCTCTCTCTCTCTCTCATGGTGTCTCTCAGTCTCGTCTCATTCCCATTATCATGGGTCATTTTGACATGGAGGCGGGATGGGACAGGATAGACTATTTGCCGCCCCCCCTCTCGTCTGTATCCTCTTCCCCTGGGCGCATAGTCATCCAAACCTATCTAGGGCTGTTTACAAATATGCAAAATAGGGATTATGGCCTTTTAAGTTTTGTAGTTGGACGTCTTTCTAAACCTTGAACTTGTCCTCCTCTGTGTCCTAACGGAGAAAAAGCGTGCTAAATATGAACGCTCTTTTTTTTTTAAGCGTCTCAGTTCCCCCTAGGTCAGTTCTTACCATCTGTTTCACGCAAAAGTCTCTCATCTTGTTTATTTTGAGAGAGCCAAGCCTTTACTAAAACGCTGTTTGGATTCATATTTCAAGGGCGGGATATCTTCAGAAATTAGGCAGTTAATGATTAGTATTTCCAGTGCCATATTCAAAGGTAACACGATCTTCCCACATGAATAAAACATTTGTTTTGGAGCAGGGAGCAGATGACCTCCTGCTATTTTAGACCGAAGATAATGTATTGCATGAAAGGCAAGCGCACACTGAGCGAGGGAGCCCGAAGGCTCGGGTTGGTCCTGGTAAATGGCCTCGACTCGCCCTTGCTTGCTGCTTCTTCTTTCTCTCCCTTTCAACATTTTTTATGACTATATATCAGAGGCTTAAAAGAGCTCTTACAAAAGCGGCCCGGGCTTGCGCCGCGCGCTCCTCTTTCTTTCTTCCTGGCTTTGGCCCTGGCTCTCGTTTCTGCTATTTCTTTCTTTATTTCCTCTCTCTTCCCTCTCTCTTGCTGCTTCTTTATTTTGGTCTTGCTGTCATTTCTCTCCCTTTCTCATTTTTCTTTCTCCTTTCTTTCTTTCTTTCTTTCTCCCTTTCTTTCTCCCTTTCTTTCTCTACTCTCTCGTTCTCTACTCTCTCTTTCTCTTCTCTCTCTCTCTCTCTCTCTCTCTCTCTCTCTCTCTCTCTCTCTCTCTCTCTCTCTCTCTCTCTCTCTCTCTCTCTCTCTCTCCCTCTCTCTCTCTGCCTGGCTCAAGCCTGAGGTTTGCTGAGCACGCCCTCAGCAGCAGGCTTCTCCTCTGGGCTGAGGATGCGAAAGAACGGATCATTACCACAGTGCTCCTCACATGGAACATGCTCTGGCTTTAATTACACCTCTAGCCTTCTCTCTTCTCTCTTCTCTCTTCTCTCTCGTCTTTTTTCCCTCACTCACTCCACTCGTTCACCCCTCTGTCTTTGTCCCACCTTCTTTTTTTTCTCGTGCCTCTCAATCCTTCTTCTTTGCTCTCCCTGCCCCCACTCTCCTCCGAAAACCTCATTTCTTCCTCTGTGAAAATTCCTTCTTTCGACTCTTTTTTTCCTCCAACTCCTCCTCTGTCTTTATTCTCTCTCTCTCTCTCTCTCTCTCTCTCTCTCTCTCTCTCTCTCTCTCTCTCTCTCTCTCTCTCTCTCTCTCTCTCTCTCTCTCTCTCTCTCTCTCTCTCTCTCCTGTCTCTCTCTGAGCCCTACTTCTAGGGTGACCACATGTGTCTGGTGGTGGCGTCTCAGCTGGGGCTTAAGGCCTTGCTAGCTGCCTTCCCTCCTCTCTAGCTCCCTGAAGGCAGTGCAGATGCACATTCCAGCGAGAGCACAGCCCCCTAGGGAGGAGGGACGACTGGAGCCAGTGAGCGAACGAGGGAGCAAGGGAAGGAGTGAGTGAACGAGTGAGCACTCCCATGCACTCCTCCAGCTCCAAGAACTGAGCTCTGCTCCAACTTGTCCAAGTGCAGATGCACCACGTTGTGTTGTTTTTCCTGCCGCTGTAAAACTCGGTGTGTATCTATCAGGGCCCTCCTGGCGGTGTGCAGGGAGCCTCCCGGGAGCTGGCTGTAGCGGTGGCTGTGGTGTAGGCTGTGGTGTAGGCTGCTGTGCTGTGCTGTGCCGCTACAGGTCTGAGACTGTGGAATGTAGGACAAAATATTCTTACCTGTCAAGTGGCCATGCTAGGTAGGTTAATTTTAAAAAGGGTGTGTTCTTTTGGGGAACGTCTGCTGTTGATATAGTGGTCTCAAACTAACTTTTTTTTTTCATATAAATATATTCAGGTTTGTTAGTGCATGCAAGGTTGTTTGTGTTTTTGTTTGAGAGAGGGAGAGAGAGAGAGTGCGAGAGCAAGAGGGAGAGGGCGAGTTTGTTTTGTGGAGTGTGGACGTGTGTAGTGCAGACAGTGTATACATTTGTTATTCTAGAAGGTGTGTCCCTGTGGCAATCATTGCCAGGTTCACAGTGTTCTCCTGTGCGTGTGTATGCGTGTGTGCGGGCGCGTTTGAGCGCGAGAGAGAGAGAGAGACAGAAAGAGATGCAGTAAAATGAAGTCTTGAAAGTGAACCACACACACACACACACACTCGCCACCTCAGTTGCCCCCGCCTCTCCTTCTCCCCACACTACCCGCCTGCCACACAGCACACTACCCCTTGCAAGTGCAATGGAGGAATGAGCTTTAGCAAAGCCCTGAATGATCTGCTGGAAACAGCTGGGGTGATTGCAAATCCTGTTTAATGTCACGCTGCCTGGGTTTTGTTGCCCTTCCCTTCCCTTCTTCCCCTTGCCTCCCTTTCCTCGCTGCTTCAAAGTAAAAAGGGCTTAGCTAAGTGCGACCTGAAGAAAATGTCTAAATAGCCCCGGTTTCTTTAGCCCCGGCCTCCACTATTTTGGTAATAAAGCAGCCATGTCAATGGAGGCTGTTTTTAGCAACACTGCTCCCTGCAGTCGGTGGTTGGGGTCACTGAGGTGGGATGCGACTGCCTTCGCTGCCTTGCTCCTGTTACATTCACTTTGCAGGAGTATGAGCTGAGGAGAAGCCTAGCCTTGCTTTTTGTGCAATAATTGTGTAAATTGGCTGAGGAACACAGCCGCGTTGAAATTCCTCATAGCAGTTTTTAATAATTAGCTGTCTGGGTGGTCATGAACTCCAAACCCGAGGGTGATTCTTGTTTTTTTTTTTTTAAGAGATATTTTTCTTGTCTGACTCATAGCTGCTCATTAAGGTAGCTATGGGGAGCTTGGGTCTAACTCCTAGAGCGCTAACAACCTCGAAAAAAACCAAAAAAACACATGCAAACAAAATCTGCTAACAGCACCAACAGCAAGTGTTCGTGTTTGTGCCTTAACTGACACATGACCAATGCATACTGACAGCAGCTTGCTAATGGCGGTTGATGTGCTTTACATTTTCTTGGCACTGCCTGTTTCCAGGACACAACAGGGCTTTGTGAGTCATGCATATTCTGGGTGAGGAAATGGCGATGACAGGGTGTGTTTACCTGTCTGTCATATGGCTATACACTTTCACATTTAATTTGAGAACGGAGCTGCATACAATGTGTAGCAATATGTGGGAGAGACGGAAGGAAAGAGAGAGGAGAGAAAGACAGAAAGCACATTGTGTTACTTCAAAGACAGACTGACAATGGAGGCGTTCGGGAAATTTGAAGGGATGGGCCTAATTGTTCCTTTTTGAAGGCCAAACTTTGGATAATAACAGCCTGTTTCTCCGCCTCGGCAGAGCAGCAGAAGATTTTCAACAAGCAGTCAGCCAGCAAGCAAGCATCCTTGCACAGATGTCCGTGTGTGTGTGTGTGTGTGCACGTGTGTGGGAAGCTGACCAAACTTCAGCCAGCCTGACCCAACGCACTCCCCAGAGTACTCCAAAGGCCATCTGTGTAATCATTACACATTGCCGCGAGCATTTGTCAGGAAAAGAAAAAGTTATAAAACTTTCCCAATGTCTGATTTTAGTGCTCTGTCAATGGACCAATTTTATGAAAGATCGATACCTTCTTCTTTTTTTCTTTTTTTTTTACCCGCCCCTGATTTAACGCCAGCCTTTAGTTTAACAGCCTGTGTGCTTGAGAGCCGCGTGCGAATGTTATATGGAGGAGATTTATGAAGGGGCCGATGGGCCTCAGACACTCTGGACCTACATTTCTGCTGATGGATTGTCAGTACATTAATGACCCACCACTTGCAGCGGCAGCAGCAGCTGTAAATTCATCATGCGCGCAATTACAAATATGTATTTGTTTTTCCGCTGCCGTTTACAGGCCGTTTAAACGCTCTAATTTGATTGGTTTTTCGTGTGAAATACACCCAAGTCCCGGACACACACACACACATACACACACACACAAGCAAAAAAAACAAGTCTCGACAGTCACTAACGGTTTGTTTTCAAATATGTTGCCAGTCCACAGTTCCGTGTTAGAAAAACGGAGCAGCGGGCAATAGAGTGCCTTGGCAGGGCAATCAATCATGATTTAGCTCGATGTCAGAACACATCCAGACATGTTCAGTGTGGCAGCTTTAAAACCAGACATAAAAAGAATGCACTGTGGCACTCTTACACAGTTGCACCAGAAGTTAGAGTATAATGGCAATAGCCGAGGGTGGTGCCCGTATCCACTGAAGCATTGATTTTTGACCATTGTGACAAGTCCAGCGAGTAACACCTGTATACTGGCAAAATGGGGATGGTGATGTGGAAGGAATAAGGCAACTTTGTAAGCGGCTTGAGCTCCCGCTGTTCGTTTTTCTCTTCATCAAACGGGGACATTGAGGGGTCAGCACTTAATTCTTTTAAGAAGCTGAGAGGGTCTCAGAAGTGTGTGTGTGCGTGTGTCTGTGTATATAAGCTGGTCTTGTGGCCAAGTTCCAAGAAAAATCTCGTCTGAATCTTACAGTGCACGTGCAGTCAGTCTGATCTGGTTTTGGTGTTTTGCCTCCCCAGACCCCCATCCCTTTTTTTCTTTCTCCTCATCCATTCTGGTGAGTGGGAGGGTTTAGTTGATGACTGGCGGAGATAAGTCAGCCTCAAGATGATACGCCCTCTGCACTGTAGATCTGGCCAGAGCAGTCCCTGCTGCCCACACTCTTGGAGCAGGGATTTTGGACTCAAACCCTCTCTGTTCTGTCGTAGTCTCTTTATCCCCCCCCTCTCTCTCTCTCTCTCTCTCTCTCTCTCTCTCTCTCTCTCTCTCTCTCTCTCTCTCTCTCTCTCTCTCTCTCTCTCTCTCTCTCTCTCTCTCCATCCATCCCCTAGGTTCTGCACACACTTCCATTTTCCACTTTCCATTCAGTCACTCACATCCTTCAACCCATTCACCTGCTTTTAAGGCCATTTCCTGTTTTCCCACTCCTCAGCCCTCTGCTCCACAGGCCTATATAGTGATGTGATTCACTGCCACAAACAATGGATGCTTTTTAGTGCAAGAGTCCCCCGAGTGTAGCATGATCATTCACTCGCCTGAGCTCACCTCCTATCTCTCTTTCTCTCTCTCTCTCTCTCTTTTCTCTTCTCTTCTGTGCACCGGCAGTGAGTTGTCCAGCTGAAAGGACGGCGCTGATGATCTAGTCTCGACGCCGGGCAGCCTGTCTGTCAATCAACCAGTCAGTCAAGTCAAGTCAGACAGACAAACAGACTGACAGCCGGCCGGCCGGTCAACCAGCCGGACGGACAAGCGCCGTGGACGTGATGAGAGGACACTCGAGCGTTTTCTGGTGAATGGGTCAGGGTGAGTCATGTATGCACGCACACACACACACACACACACACACACACACACACACACACACACACACACACACACACACACGCAACTTCATTTCTGCTTGGAAGGAAAGGAGGGTAAGCAAGGAGGGCTGGAGGATGGCATCGATAATGGGGCCTGCACTCCCTCTAATCTTAATTGAATCAGCATAGCTGTGACTGCTTAACCCTAAGCCATCTTAAACCACTCACACTGATGGAACAGGAGGGGAGGAAAAGAGGAAGAAGGCGCCCTCTGCCAAAAAAAGTTTTTTTTTTTCTCCTTGCGTCAGTTCATTAGCTGAATGTGTAATTTTTAGGCCGGGGCTGTGATCAGGGCTTAATCCCCATGGCCTTGCAATTTCCACCGCCGTCGACAGAAACGGCGGAAAAGCGCCGTCTTTAATACAGAGTCCAATTGCAGATCGCGCCTCGTCATGTGTTCAGAGGGGTTTAGAGAACAGCGTTTCATAGCAGAAGGAGGGAATAACCCTGACGTATAGGCCTGACTTGTTACCGTTCCCTTTTCTCTACCTAAGGCACATTTTTTCCCGTGATGCTGCAATTCGGTGTGTCAGTCCGTCCGTGCTTGTACTGTACGAATCTATTTGCTAGGAATGGCGGCAGGCAAGGGGGTCATAAAAACGAGTCCTTTGGATGCCATTTATTTTATACTCTCTCTCTCTCTCTCTCTCTCTGTCTCTCGCACGCTCTCTCTCTCTCTCTCTCTTGCTCTCTCTGTCTCTGTCTCTGTCTCTGTCTCTGTCTCTCTCTCTCTCTCTCTCTCTCTCTCTCTCTCTCTCTCTCTCTCTCTCTCTCTGTCTCTGTCTCTGTCTGTCTGTCTGTCTCTGTCTCTGTCTGTCTGTCTGTCTGTCTCTCTCGCTCTCTCTCTCTCTCTCTCTCTGTCTCTCTCTCTCTCTCTCTCTCCTCTCTCTCTCTCTCTCTTCTCTCTCTCTCTCTGTCTCTCTCTCTCTCTCTCTCTCTCTCTCTCTCTCTCTCTCTCTCTCTCTCTCTCTCTCTCTCTCTCTGTCTCTGTCTCTCTCTCTCTCTCTCTCACACACACACACACACACACACACACACTCACACACACACACACACACACACACACACACACACACACACACACACACACACACACACACACACACACACACACACACACACACACACACACACACACACTGTCTCTTGCTTTCCTCAGTTGATTAGAAGTGTGTTAAATCCCCCTGTAGGTTTTTAATATTGTAAGCTTTTTGGTAATAACCTGCCTAATCCCTTGGCTACCAGTGAATTGGATGTGGGCATTAGCATCAAAGCAATTTCCTCCATGCGCATGCTGTTCTGTACGATATCAACAGGGTTTCATTGTACCGGTCTAATTTGGAGTTTATAGTCTTTGTTGATCACCGGTAATTAAACAGTTTTTGTCAGTTTTGCACGTTATTTTTCACCCCTACATGTCAAATGGGTTAAACACACCTCTGTTGCCTGGGAATATCCGCCGTCTGTGCTGACTGGCATGTGGTGATTCGACAACAACCTTGCAAGGTTATGAATCCCACAGATGTTTCTCATCAGATTTGTAATGGTGATGATGATGGGGGTGGATCTCTAATTGCACAGGCAGTGTCCCGCAATCTCTTTATCATTTCGTTCTCATTTGGACTCGAGCTGCAAAGACTACCAGGCAATAAATCTACAAATACAGATACTCTTATTACTCTCTAGAAATGCTAAGTTTGTAAAATTACCCGGAGAAGATTTTTGCAGTCTGTAGCCTGAAGAAATAACTCAACACTTCTGTGTACTACTACACTTTCTTGGATGGTAAAAAGTGAGTCTGCAAAGAATATTTGCATAAAGGGAATCATTTGCTTCTTTTTGAATATGTAATAGGCTTTTTGGCTTAATGTTATTCCTCCCATCGCAGCAAAATACTGAGAGGTTGTTTTTTTTTTCTTCGTACCCCTCCGAGAGTTTTCTGAGTTTGTGCTGCAGTCTTTGGCGTTGGAGCTTTGATAGGGTGTGGATGGAACAGGTGTGCTGAGGAGATTGTATAATGCAGTCTGCCCACCGAGTGCCGCAGGATCAGCCACCTTTCCCTGAACCAGCCGCTCTCTCTAGCTAAGCCCAGATAATGTTTCAGAGGAGTAAACTGTTATTAGGCAGCCCAAATGTTCCTCTCCTCTCCTCGCCTCCTTCCTTCCTATTTATTACTCCCGTAAGGTCCTGTAACAGATCGTGATGGCCATTATTTTTTAGGAGAGACGGGAGGTGAAGAAGAAAGGAGGAGAAACAAAAATCTAATTTAAGATTTCTTTTTTTCCTCTCTCAGCCATTATCATAATCTACATGTAGCTCTTTTTAAGCCGTTTGATGTCATTTACATTTCTGAGCACTCCACGGCTCGTTTGGCGGAGTGTTATGAAACGATGTCAACCCCCACATCTGTCATTATGTGCCTCTTTGGACACCTCTGTCTCATCGCCCGCATCTCACTTTTCACTCAAGATGCTTAGGAGGGGCTTGGGAACACGAGCGTGCCGGAGCGGCAGCATAGCCCGACAGAGCTGCGTTATTCTGCTGTGCGAACACATGCACAAAAAATGCCCCCGATAATTACTGAAGTCTCTTTAATGAGTATTTGATGGCACGGGCTCTCAAAGAGACATTATCGCCCCGTTATTGATGGTTGTCCCCCCACCCCCCCTCACACTGCAGGGAGGAGACCAGTAATAGCCCTTTGTTGGCACTACAGCATTGAATTAATATCTCTCCATCTCCCCCTCCCTCGCCTCCCTCCCTCCCTCCCTCCGCAGTCTGACTGCAGAGAATGCTGCCTGGTGCTGGCTGGGGCCACGGGCCAAAGGAGGGGGATAATCACTTGGATCATCCTGTTGAGGCGCATACTTGTATTTTAAAACACACAGGGCTTGGCGCTCGCTGCACATGGATTTCATCATGTCGTGTCGTGTCGTGTCGTGTCGAGTCACCATCAGAGCAGATCAGAACTGCGAGAGATGCATGATGGGTAGAAAGACTGCTTTTTCACCAGATCTGTAGTCATATTTTGTCTCTCTCTCTCTCTCTCTCTCTCTCTCTATGTCTCTATGTCTCTACGTCTCTCTGTCTCTCTCACTCACTCACTCACTCACTCACTCACTCACTCACTCACTCACTCACTCACTCACTCACTCACTCACTCACTCACTCACTCACTCACTCACTCACTCACTCACTCACTCACTCACACACACACACACACACACACACACACACACACACACACACACACACACACACACACACACACACACACACACCAGTGCTTGACACTAACTTTTTCGCTTACCAGCCATTTTGGCTAGTGGTTTTCCTGACTCACTAGCCATTGGGCCTTTTCACTAGCCATAATTTTCTTAGCCATCATAGCAGCTTTAATTCATTATATAATAGGCTGTAGGCCCTAATAATGTAATGTAGGCTAATATAATATAATATAGGCCTAATATCATATAATATAATATAATATAATATAATATAATATAATATAATATAATATGCTATAGGGCAATTAGAATTGTTAGGCCTATTAACTGGTCCATGCATGCATGCTATGCAAAGAACAGATTTACTGATCAGAGGAATGGCATAACCTATAGTAGCCTATATTTAGGCTACCATGCAGAAACACCAAGCACAGTGTTGTGGAAGGGCACAAATGTAAGCTACACTAGAGCAAAATATTTTCGTCTTTAATCTGGAGGGACTTCTTCATATCATATAGGCCTATCTGTGGTCGCCGTCCAAATTCATGCGCAAAGTAGATAGCCTAAAGTCATTGCCAAGTTGGCCGGTCCTCGGACATGGATGTGGAATAACACCTCTTCTGGAATATTTGCTTATAAAAGTATCCACTAGAAAGCACACACAGATGCGATAACTACAGAAGGGTCTACGACTTCCTTTCATTCCGTTTAATAGTGAGTTGTAAAATACAAACGGGCGAGACGGGCACCTGCGAAGGGACATGCAATGGGATGCTTTTGTGCAGTCTGGAAGGCTACTACTGCGCGTTTTTTTAAGAACGGTTTGACAGTCGGGAACAACAGCACAAGAAACATGGAGGAATATTAAGGTATGAAGACACAGGCAAATCAGAAAATAATTTAAACCAAACATTATTAATGCCGCATGTGTCCTTGTCTTACTGCGCTAATGAGACTTTCACAAGAGTAAGACAGACTGACATGTTTTCCTCTCGCTTTGGTCATTTTAATGACCACTACTACTAAGTATTGTAGTAATGACAGATCGCAAAACAGGTCAGTTGAGATGAACTTCGCTACTTTATTTTCACGTGAAGGTTTCCAGTGACATTTCGAAGCGCACGCTGATGTCCCGGTAGCTCGCTGTCACTCCTCTTCGCAAGACTAGCTCTAAGCCTATCAGATTCCTGGCTTGCGTGAGACACAGGTGACACGTGACACAGGTGCTTCATGGGTAATGTAGTCTCGCGAAATCGCATTGTATTGCTTTTGTAGCAAAGACGGTCCGAGGAAAAAAAGCTACAAAATGCGGTGCCTCATCATTCAGAAATGTAACGGACCCGCCAGAATGGCTAGTGAACCTTCGGTATCTACTAGCCAACGCCGACTTTCACCCGCATTTGGCTACCTGGCGTGTGTTAGTGTTAAGCCCTGACACACACACACACACACACACACACACACACACACACACACACACACACACACACATATCTCCCTGCCATCATCTGAATCTGTGGAGAGGAGAGAGAGATAGAAGTGAAAATGTCAGGAGGTTAGTTATGGCTCATACTAGCACCTGCTCTCCGACAGGAGACCATGCTCTCCGTGACACATCCGTGAGGGCAGCTCACCGGGGCCCGTGGGTGTAATTACAATGTCTTGTACCCTCTGGATGGCGGAAAATTAAAGGACTGAAAGAAAAAAAAATGGGCTCATCAAATCACTGACACTGACACACCACTACACCATGCTGAGTACTGGCGTGCGTGACTGTGCGTGCTTGAGTGCTGCTGAGCATAAGGGGTAGACACGAGTCCTCTTGTTTCAACGACTTTAGGTGGGAAGCGTGAATATAGCTCATCGTGGAGGCTGCACAAAGCATGTCGTGTTTGTTCATGAAAGGGGCATGAAGGGCTTTTTTGTTTTGCAGCTGCAGCTCGCACGTATAAATAAACAAGGCTTTTGCGTGTCTGCGTGTCAATACCGGGAGTATCAGCGTCGTCATGTCGAGTCGATTCGACTCCATGTTTTCGCCCTTTCCGGTGGTGTTACTTCTTTCACGAGATGGCAAGAGCTTGTTGGAGGGCTTCACCACAAACACCATCTGTCGGGGAGCCTAAAAATGAGCGTGAAACCCAAGTTCAAACTTGATACTGTTGAGGGGGAGTATACTTCAGAGAAAGCCGTTAGCGCATCCGCTCATCCCTGACACGCTAAGAACGACTCGCAGCTGCCGCAGCTGTCGGTGCTGTGCCCAACAGGCAGCCGAAGCCAAAGCCCTCTTGCGGGGCCGCTGACAGCTTTGGCTAGGCGTAGGACAAAAGTTGTCTGAAAGCACCCCCCACCCTTCATATACATACAATGCAATGAAGAGTCAATTTCTAGGGGTGGGGGTGCCCTCTTTCCGGGCCTGGGACAACGTGCCCCTTTGTCCACCCCCCCTGTCGGCTGCCCTGCCCCTTGGCTCGCGTGCTGAGGCTAAGAGTGATGACTGGGACAACTGGAGGAGCTGCAAATAATTGTGCCCCCGAGATCCAGGCAAGTCCCTTCGAGATTTCAGTGTTTTCTTTTTTGAAAAGCCTGGAGGTTTTCATACGGCTGTCATCGCTTCTCTCTCTGCCTGCCTGCCTGCCTGCCTGCCCGCCCTTGGTCGACTCGTCTGTAAACAAAAGGA
Source organism: Engraulis encrasicolus (assembly GCF_034702125.1). Taxonomy (NCBI): domain Eukaryota; kingdom Metazoa; phylum Chordata; class Actinopteri; order Clupeiformes; family Engraulidae; genus Engraulis; species Engraulis encrasicolus. The sequence goes on from NC_085878.1 coordinate 25,492,024, forward strand.
AAAATGGTGACTCCCTCTGGGATTTCACTTTTAGCAGTCTAAGTATTATTTTCTTTCAATTATTGGAACTGTTGCTTATTCTTTATTGACCTTATTGACTTTAAGCTCAATTCGCAAGGGTGAGAGTGTGGGCGACTTTGACTTTCCCCCTTCTTCTCTTCTCTATTCCTCTTCTCTTCTCTTCTCTTCTCTTCTCTTCTCTTCTCTTCTCTTCTCTTCTCTTCTCTTCTCTTCTCTTCTCTTCTCTTCTCTTCTCTTCTCTTCTCTTCTCTTCTCTTCTCTTCTCTTCTCTTCTCTTCTCTTCTCTTCTCTTCTCTTCTCTTCTCTTCTCTTCTCTTCTCTTCTCTTCTCTTCTCTTCTCTTCTCTTGCCACTGTTTGGTGGTGCTGTTTTGTGTCTCTCTGGGAGCAAAATCAATTTGATTTGTTTACCAGATTTACATGCCTCACACACAAGCGGCATTTGCATTCATGACTCGAGAGGAGAGTAGATGAGGAGGTGTGTGTGTGTGTGTGTCTGTGTGTCCCTCACTCTTCTTGCCCCGGCTTTGTTCACGTCTTGAAGCACATTGAAGCACTGAGCAGCCTGGACAGCCGTAAGGCCCCCAGAATGAAGCTGTGAGGTCCCCGAGACTATTAAACCTGAAAGCGGCCCATTGAGAACCCATCTCACCCAGTGCCTCTGCCAGGCCGGCCACCCCACACACAGTGCCGCAGTGTTCCCATGGTGGAGGTGGAGGTGCATGATAGCTAGGGGGTGGTGGGTGGATGGTTACATTTGAGGGTGAGGGTGAGGCACCCTGCCGGAAAGAAAGTAAGGACGGAAGGAAGGAAGGGGTGCAGGAGGAGTCATTTCGCAATGGGTGTGCCTGCACTTTCAGGGGTAGCGGGGTGGATGGGGGTTGACAGCGGAGGCACCCTGGAATAGACGGGAGGGAGGGAGGCAGGTGGAGTGGTGTACAGTAGACAGTTGCAGAGGGTTGATGGCAGATGCTTGACAGTAGACTGAAAAAGAAGGGGAGACGGGGGGTCGCACAGGGGTGGAGGTGCAAATTGGCGGGTGATGCGGCAGGAAGGTAGGGGTGACATTGCAGGCACCCCAGGATATGGAGGAGGGGAAGGGGGTGCATATTTGGGGTGAGGGGGGTGGTGGGTGGTGGAGGGTGAAGGGTAGGGGTGACATTGAAGGCAGGCACCCCAGGATATGAAAGAGAAAGAGGAGGAGGAGGGGGGGGGTGTACATTTGAGAAAAAAAGATGGTTGGTAGGGGGGCTGATGGTGACAGAAGAGGCACCATGGGATAGGGAGGAGGAGAAGGGGCAAGAGGGCACAGGAGAGGGGGGAGGGGTAGGTAGAGGGTTGGAAAGGATGCCTGCCCAGGGATCATTTCCCATGAACGGCAGTAAACAAAAGAAAAATGGTGGCAGTCACAGTGGGATTCACCGATACCCTTGGGTACTACTGCTGTGGGTAGGGGGAAGGAGATGTCCCCGGAGGGGTGGCACGTCTTGGGTGAGAAGGAGGGGTGACGGGGTGCACACTGCACAGGGGCTGTTGCTGAAAAGCTGAGTGTGGTCTTTGGGGTGATCCAAATGGCGTAGGTGATAATGGAGTGGGTAGCAATGACTGTGAAGGAAGGAAAAGGAAGGAGGCATACAAGAGTGTACGGGTACACATTTGGGGGAGGTGGGGAAGGGGTTAGGGTTGACAGTGGAGGCACTTCCAGAAAAGGGAGAGGAAGAAGAGGAGGAGGAGGAGGAGGGGAGGAAGATGCGTGGGTGGAGGAAGGAGTGCACAGAGGTTATTTCTCAAGGTTGAAGGTGCACTTGGGCTGTAGTGGGATTGGCCAAGGGGCTAAGGGGTGACTGTTAAGGTACACCCCCAGGGGAAAAGGCAGAAGGCACACACACACACACACACACACACACACACAGACACAGACACAGACACAGACACAGACACAGACACAGACACAGACACACACACACACACGAAAAAGGGGGTTATTTCTCAAGTGGGAAAAGAAGAAGCCTGGAAGTGATCCTGCAGGTGGGTCGAGTAGGTGGTGGGGGGTGGAGGAGGGGTGTTTGGGCGTCGCGCAGCGCAGCCTAGCAATCGACCGGCGTTGCTCGCTCGATGCCGAGCTGTCGGGCAGGTCGTGCATCACCGCCGGACGAGGAGGCAGGAGGGGGCGTGTCCGGGGCCAGATTGCCACGGCGACTGAAAAAGTAGTAAATGCATACCGAGGAGCCACTCCATCTTCCGCCTCGGAGGGGGATCGATTGGACCGGTCTTATTTTTAACATTTGTTCTCCGGTGCCAGCCAGGGCCCTCGCAGGTCACGCGCAAAACCCTCCCTCCCTTACCAACCAGTGCCTAACTCGCGCTGCTTGGCCAGGGCGGAGGAGGAGGAGGAGGAGGAGGAGGATGGCATTTTGCCCTTCCCCTTTAGCCAGTCTCTTTTGACCTTGAATTAAAAAGCTTGAATTTTTAATGTTTTGCTTTCTGACTTTATAACACTCCTTTTGGTGTATTTATTTCTTTTGGTATATTTATTGCTGGAGAGCGTTTTTTTGTTGTGTTTTGTTTTTGCACACAGCATTTGTCCCAGCAGGATTAAGTCTCTTATACTTGTGTGGATGGACTGATATGGGGATTACGCGGCAACCCATGCACATCTCTTCCTGTATCATAGTGGGTGTGAATGACTGTTATCCCTGAACAGACATGCAGCTAGTGGGCCAAGAGTAGGAGGAGGAGGAGGGTTGTGGTGGTTATGGTGGTTATGGTAGTGACGAAGATGACTAAACGAGGCCTGGCTTTTTCTTAATGGATGTTATCCCTGAACAGATGGGCGGTTTTTGGTCTAGAGGAGGAGAGGTATGACAAGGAAAGATGGTGATGGTGGTGATGATGATGATGGTTATAGTAGTGACAAACGTTAGAAAACAAGGTCTACCTTTTTGGTGTGAGTGGAGATTCTCCTTGAACAGAGCTTTTGCCAGTGGTGCAGAGGAGGGATAATGAGTATGATGACGATGGATATGGTAGTGATGAAGATGGGAGAACAAGGCCTGTTCTTTTTTGTGCAAGTGGTTGTTATCCCTGAGCAGATGGGTAGCTTGTGGTCTGGAGGACGAAAGATTGTGATGATGGTTATTGTAGTGATAAACATTAGAAAACAAGGTCTACGTTTTGGTGAGAATTGAGGTTCTCCCTGAACAGAGCTTATGCCAGTGGTCCAGACTATAGGAGGAAGAGGAGTGGGATGGGGATGATGATGATGATGATGATGATGATGATGGTTATGGTAATGATGAAGATGAGAACATGGAATGTTGTTTGAAGATGAGAGAACAAGTCTTGTGTTTGTGCAAGTGGATGTTATCTCTGAAGACTGCTGTAGATTGTGGTCCAGGGGAGAGGGATGATGAAGAGGATGGGTACTGCATGGTAGACATGAAGATGAGGAAACGAGGCCTATTTTCTCTGTGTGTGTGAATGTGTTATCCTTGAACAGCACTACAGCAGTCTCACCCAGATGAGGAGGAGGAGGATGAAGATGAGGAGGAGGATGAGGATGAGGATGAGGATGAGGATGAGGATGAGGATGAGGATGATGACAATGGTGGAAGTGATGATGACATAGAAACATGGCCGAGGCGTCACTCTCTCTCTTTTCTCTATTGTTTTTTTTTTTTCTTTCTTTCTGGTGTCTTGCTTCTACAGCTAGCTCCACCTCGGCCTGAGAGCAGTTTGCTGTTCCTGTTTGCTGTTGCTGTGGCGGATGCTGCCATCATTGTGTCATTGCGCTCACCCGGCTGCCTGCAAAAGCCATAAAAAGACCGAATTATTTATAGTGCGACCAAACGAGACAGGCTGCTTATCTTACAGTGAGCAGTCGCCCCACTCCGCATGCCGCTCCTCCCAGCCACCACCAAGCTCCTCCACCCCGTTTGCGCTCTTCCCTCCCTGTGTTCTCTGTGTTGCCAAGAGACTCATCTTCCAAATCTTTCATCACTCCCACCCACCCCACCCACACCCACCACACACACACACCCACCACCAGAGCGTCATTTCTCCAAATATCCCAGATCCCTTTTATTAAGTGATATTTTATGTTACGGAGGCACTGTCAAGGGATGGGGATCATGGGGATGGGGAATATATATATATATATATATATATTTAAAAAAATATATATTTTGCCTTCCCTGTTTTGAATAGCCAATACATGGGGGGGGATGTTCAACCCTTTGGTCTTATTCTTTTTGCTGTGGCTTGTAAAGCCTGCGACACACACACACACACGTCTCAAGTGATGGCAGCTCCGCTCAACTCAGCTCAGCTTGCAACTGCAAACACTTCACAGCTCCCCGGTGATATTCCCCACATGAATTATCAGCCCTTTAATGCACTCTGAAAGACCTTAAAGAGAATGAATTAAAAATCTGGACGGTGGTTGGAGGTTGTGGCTTTTTTTCCGTTAGCGAGACCGATGGCTCCTATTGTGAGATTAATGAGCTCGTATTGTGCTGACCTTAAACTTGGCTTGTTTAAACTGCAGTATCGAGTCAAACTTGGGAGGGGGGGGCAGCGTAACGATTTCCCCCCCCCCCGCCCTGCCCGAACCGTGCTGTGGTATTCTCAGACGCGTCTTTGTCATTGCCATTTCTGTACACTAAGCGCTGTGTTGTAATTAGTCCGGGCCAGCAGGTAGGGAGTGAGATATGCCCATTGATTTTCTATGTTTTGTTTTTTTCTTCGTTTCGTTTTCCTCCTCCACCTTCATTCGTTCAGATTAAATGCCAGCGAGACATGACTGTAAGAGCCTTTGGCTTGGCTGTTGATTTGCATTGTTAGCCGGCTGAATGATTAGCTGCACTTTTGCCTTCGTCGGCCTCGGGGCAGTCTAGACAAGAAGTGGGGTCCTTCTGAGCACGTTTCTCCTCCTCTCTCTCTCTCTCTCTCTCTCTCTCTCTCTCTCTCTCTCTCTCTCTCCCTCTCTCTCCCCCCCCCTCTCCTTGGGAACTTGTATTATTCATTGTGCATTTCTGCCAAGCTAATTAAGGCCGAGCTGTTAGGCTAAAGATCACAATTTGAAAGGTGTAATAACGTACAACCCATCCAGAAGGAGCATAGCATTTACCACTTTTCCCTTTGAGGGGCGGGCTAAACATGACAGATGTTTTTAGTACAGTTACTGTGCAGTGCATGCACACACACACACACACACACACACACACACACACACACACACACACACACACACACACACACACACACACACACACACACACACACACACACACACACACACACACACATTTCTCTTTGCGTGACAATGTTTTCTAAGCCGGCAGAGCTATGTGTCTGCGTGCAAGCAGATTAGGAGATTTGTTGCATTCAGTGCACCACAATCTGCCCTTCTGTAATTATTTCCCCATCCCCATCAGGTATTTCATACATGCTGCTTGGTCATGTGTAGATGTAACTTGACTGAGGCACAGTCACATGTTGTAATGAATGGATACTGTAACTGTTGACTACTAGACCACCTTGGCTCTCCTCTCATTTTGTGTATTTCTATGTAATTTCACCTACTTTGGCTATGAATTGTTTGGTCAGCAAATACAATACGCTAAAACAAACTAGCAAACGACCCAAGTTAAAACAAACTCACTCTCACTCACATTGGAGAGATTTGTGTTTTTAATCTTCCTGTTTGGGTGCCTGAGAGCAGAATGGCCCCGCATCAGTCTAAAATAGTAACAAACAAAATGGTTGTTTAATTTTAATAGCAGGACACCTACGGCTTCGACCTATTCTTCTCGATTGAAGAAAACAAGAAAATATGTTTCAATAAATAGAGAGCAACCACAGCACCGAGTCATTGCATAAGCAGCCCTTGCATTGTGAATTAGTTTTCACCTCACAGAGAAGTGAAAATCAAATTAAATTCCTCTCACCTCTCTCTCATTTCTCTCTCATTTCTCTCTCATTTCTCTCTCATTTCTCTCTCATTTCTCTCTCTCTCTCTCTCTCTCTCTCTCTCTCTCTCTCTCTCCCCGTCCCCAGGTGAGTGCAGGTGGTGAAGATGCGTTGCCTGGCAGCCCGCGTCCACTACAAGACGCTGATTGTGATCTGCGCCCTGCTCACGCTCATCACCGTGCTGCTGTGGAACAAATGCTCCAGCGACAAGGCCATGCGCTTCCTGCCCAGGCCCCAGCCCGCCCCCAGCCCCAAGGGGGATGTCGCCGGCCTGGGCCTGGGCTTGGGGCAGCAGCAGCAGCAGCCTCCACAGCCCCCGGAGCCTCCGCCGGTGGTGGGAGCAGTCGGGGTGAAGTACGAGGAGATCGATTGCCTCATCAATGACGACGTGACAGTGAAGGGGCGTAGGGAGGGGAATGACGTCTACCTGCCGTTCACTTGGATGGAGAAGTACTTCGAGGTGTACGGGAAGGTGGTGCAGTACGACGGCTACGATCGCTTCGAGTTCTCGCACAGCTACTCCAAGGTGTATGCCCAGAGGGAGCCCTACAACCCCAGTGGGGTGTTCATGTCCTTCGAGGGCTACAACGTGGAGGTGCGGGACCGTGTCAAGTGCATCAGTGGAGTGGAAGGTAAGGGGATCTAGGTGTGTGTGTACGTGTTTGTGTGTTGGTGTTTGTTTGTGTGTTGGAGTTTGTGTGCTTGTTGGTGTGCGTGTGTTGGTGCACGCGTGTTGGTGCGCGCGTGTTGGTGTGTGTGTGTGCGTTGGTGTGTGTGTGTGTGTGTTTGTGAGTGTGGGTTCCTGTGTGTGCGTCTGTGTGTATTTTTCTTGTATAGGAATACAAGCTCATGGCAGTTTGAAATGAAATATTTATTTGTCTTTTTCTTGTGCGCACATCCATGAAAAGGTTGTCCGGAGACTGCAGAAAAAACATAGTCTGTGGAGACTGACGGCGACATATAACTATACTTTATCACTTTCTGAGTCCTGTAGGTTTTAAAGACAGGAAATGAGATGACGGACAAGGCCATAATAACTTTTTTTTTTTTTTTAGAAGTTCGCACAGGAGGAAAACGCATTCCTATTCCTTTCTTTGTAAGTTAAGATTGTTGTGTGACGAGAATTGCAAGACGGAAAGGTATGTCTGCTGCAGACAGGAAGGAAATCTAATAGAGAAAGTGTGTTCTTGCGATAAAGGATTGGCCAAGGTTGTTTAAGTGTCACGGCAACAATTTAGATGTGTTATCAGGTTATGAAGGGACACAAAGAGTTTTGAAGACGTACATGCATCAAAATGCTACTCAAATACCTCCTCAATGTTATTCCTTGCCTTCAAGACAAAACTTGATGTGTCTTTTTTTTCAGGGAAAAGAAATTGCACAGCAAATCTGAAAGCTTGATCTGAAGAGTACAGGTGCGCACTGCGCAATCTAGCAGTCTTTAGTTTTTATCATTTGCAAAAACTAATTGGTTTCAGATGTGAAGCGTAATGTCTGCTTAATATGCAGCCTGTTGAAGTACCTCATCCGTTTGACCTTGGTCTCTTGGTCTGGCAGTTATTGTTCTCTTCTCAGCATGCCTCCACAGAGTCCTCTGCTTACCTCCCTTTAAGGGCCCCTCTCTCTCTCTCTCTCTCTCTCTCTCTCTCTCTCTCTCTCTCTCACACACACAAGCCTCCACCTTTATGCTCGTCACGTTACAGCAGCACTTTGTGCCTGCCTGTAGTAAGTAGAGGATCCATCTAAAATACAAATGCACGCGGTCCATTAATAGTCATTTAGCCGGACAGTCTCAAGGAGGGGGGGTATTCCAGGAAACCAGGGGCTAAGTAATCCACCCTGTTGCCCTCCTCCCTGAGTGAATAAATGCACTCTCAATTGACTTGCATTAAGCAAATGAAACTGGGATTGATTCCGAAGATTACAAGGTTT
>NC_085878.1:25509944-25527444 GCF_034702125.1 Engraulis encrasicolus
ACTAATGCTTAGGGAGTCCATCTTGAAATATTCGTGCCAAAGGTTGGTGCCATGTTTAAATCCCGTATTGGTAGGAAGATTGTAGTCTCCTACACCCTCATCCATTGCTGAAGTGCCTCTGATGGCCTGGATACCCTGTGCCCTCTGCCTAAATAACTGTGAGCCGCTTCGATAAAGACTTTTGCTTGGGTCAAGCACAGCTTGTGAAAATGACGCATGCTTTCATTAAATACAATCCTAGAGTGTCTGCGAGTTAGTTAGTTTTGTGAAAATGCAGATTTTATGTATGACCTGGAAGATGTGCCATATGGCCTACATGGGCAAATTTGATTCATTAGTTAAGTTACAATCTACTGCCACATATCCCAAAGGAGAAATGACCTTATTTTACCTGTCCAATGCAGCCAGGTAATCAGCCAATCACTTGGCTGAATTTGACAGGTGAAACAAGTCATTTGGAATATGTGACACTGCATTGTAACTAATGAATCAATTTTGCCCATCACTGCCTACATTGTGTGGATGTATAATACTGTAGAATTGCTGAATCATTAATGCAGCCCTGGAAAATCTGAAATATATTTTTATGGCTGGTCATATTATGAAAACGCTTCATTTCAAGTAGTCAGTAGTAATGCATTTTTCATGGGCTACACGGAAAGGAAATCATCCTTAAGCAGTGTTGTTTTCCTTAATGTCACAAAGCATTGTGAAGATATTGCACAACCCTAGAAAATCTGGCATAGATATTCTGTGAACTGTAATATTGTGACATTTCTACATTTTTCTTCCATTCTATAACCCTAGAAGAACTGCTTAAGGCCTGTATTTTGTGGTTGCATTGCATGTGCAATACAAAAATGCACAGGGGGTAAAAAACATTTTCTCTAGTATTTATCTTTTTGTGAAACCCTTGAGGACTAGCCTCAAAGGATGAGGCTACCCTCTGTGTTATTCTTCTGCTGCTGTGTCTCTCTTGGGTGTGCCTCAACGCTTCATTCAGTAGAAGCCATCTATTCTCTCTCCTGCCATGTGTATACCATGTGACTTCCATGGGATGTTCAGTGTGTGGGGGCTAAATGGAGATTGCCACGGAATTGCAAGAACCTTGCATGGTGCAGTCAAGGAAACATGTGGAAACATGGTGCCAAATCACTGGCTCCTACTGCGCATGACTCTTGCTCTTCTCCACTGTAACCTGTAGCCAGGTGTATCCCAAAACCGCATATGTGACTTGTTCTTAAATGAGTGCCTCAGGCTCATATGTTCCTCTCCTCTCCTCTCCTCTCCTCTCCTCTCCTCTCCTCTCCTCTCCTCTCCTCTCCTCTCCTCTCCTCTCCTCTCCTCTCCTCTCCTCTCCTCTCCTCTTCTGTCACCTGCAGGCATACCTCATAACCTCATATGTGACTCTTAGGTGTGCCTCAAATCCTGATATGAGACTCATGTTCTTATGCGTGCCTCAGCCTGATACTGTATGCTACTCTTCCACTCCACTGTTACCTGCAGGTGTGCCTCAACGCCTCATATGTGATTCTTGTTCTCCCCTGTTACTTGCAGGAGTGCCTCAACGCCACATGTGACTCTGTTCTTAGGTGTTGTCAAAGCTTCTTCATGGCTCCTGTTCCTCTCCACTGTTACCTAACCTGCTGTGTGGAATGCTCCTGGGTCAAAGACGTCCAAAAAGGAACTGTCATTCAGTGTAACGGATACCTTCTGCTGACTGTAACTGTAAAAAAACATGATTTTTAAATTGTTTCAAGTGAATGGATGACAGCCGAGGCTTTCATGAATTCACTGGAAAAAAATAAAATAAAAAGAGTAATGTTTCTTACAGTTACAGTCAGCAGAAGGTATCCGTTACACTGAATGACAGTTCCTTTTTGGACGTCTTTGACCCTCCTGCTGTGGGTTCCTCTCCTCCTCAATGCGTCATATGTGACTCTCGTTCTCCTCTTCTCTTCTCTCTTCCCTCCCCCACCAGGTGTGCCCCTGTCCACGCAGTGGGGACCGCAGGGCTACTTCTACGCCATCCAGATAGCGCAGTACGGCCTGAGCCACTACAGCAAGAACCTGACGGAGCGGCCGCCGCACGTGGAGATGTACGACACGGCCGAGGAGCGGGACAGCAGGGCCGGCGCCACCGCCTGGGCCATCCCCAAGGGCTGCTCCCTCACCAGGGCCTACGACAAGAGCCGCGCCTCCTCCGTACGACAGTTCAGCGCGCCAGGTGGGGAATCATTCATTGCTGTTATGCAGAAGCCAGGCTGTGCCCTCCTAGTGACGCAACACCTCCAGCATTGCTTCTAGTCAGGCCAAGAGCAATACAAATATAGTTTCTGAGCTCCCCCAAAAAATGGGAACTCCTCCCTCTTTGTCGGGAAGCAAACAACCATTAGCAAACTAAGGGAGGCGGGTCAACCATGCCGTTTGGGAAATGTTAATTGTTATGCTTTTGGTCAGACCAAGTCTCGAAGAGATTTGAAAGTCGATGATAATTAGGCTAGTTACGCAGGGCTTTTAGTATTGCCATTGAAGTGAATTACAGTTTTAGGACATTGATCAAAACTTACACTCAACTCTGTAACTGCGAAAGAAAGCCCTAGAGTCCAGCAGACTAAATGTATCTGATGGCAATAACGTGATCACACATACAGCATCCCATCTGACTCTGTGGGCTGAGTAAGTCTTGGCAGGGATAAACTCCTGCCGTTGACAAGGCTTATTTTCTGCTTTTAAAGTTTTTTTTCCCATTTATTTATTTATTTATGACTTGTTAAGCTTCAAAGTGGGCGGCTGTCAAAACTGTTTGCCCACTGGCAGGCTCGACTGGAGATGTTTTAATGTCTGTTCAATTTCCCCCGGCGTGGTGAGCGGTGGCTGCCAGGGGCTGAGAGGGCCCTGAAGGGGGGTTGAGGGGTCTGTATCGGGGGGGCTCAGTATCATTACCTGGCCGTAACCGCTGAGGGTAATGCACCCAGACACGGCAGCCTCTCCTCTGCTCTGCTCTGCTCTGCTCTGCTTTCCTCAGGGGAGAACAAGGTGGCCAGTCAGAGCCACGGTTTATTTTTTTTTAATTATTATTTTTTTTAAATTAAAATATGTATCTTTTTTTTTTTTTTAGATGACCCATCTGTTGGGTGTGCGTCGGTGTGTGGTTGTGTATGTTTGTATGTATGCATGTGTGTTAGTGAGTGTGTATGTGTATGTGTATGTGGGCCTTCGTTGAGATACTATGTACGTGTATGTGCCTCAGTCAGTCTATTTATTTACTACGTCAGACCGCCTCTCTCCCACTTCAGAGTGTACAGCTGCCTGGTGTTGCCCAAACACCGCACAGATTTTAACATCCCCCTGAGACTTTTAACAACCTAATTTAATGCACGTTTTCTGACAGAAATATTCATGCATACCAGCCAAGCAGTCGGATGTGGTCTGTATGTGTGTGTTTGTGTGCCTGCCTGCCTACTGTACTTTTCTGAGTGCGTGCTTGTGCGCGTGTGTGTGTGCTTGAGCCTGTCTATCTGTGCGCGCGTGTGTGTGTGTGTGAGTCTGTCTGTGTATGCGCGTGCGTCAGTCTGTCTGTTTGTTGACAGAGTGTGGGAACATGTGGTCAGCTTGTATAATTTCCACCTCCCCACCCCTTCCCAAAACAAAAAGCCTTGAGTGACTGGCTGGCTGGAGGGAATGAAGCCACCACCACCGCTGCCTCTGCTTCTGCTCCTGCTGTGCTGATATGTATTTTTGTCGTTCATAATGCACTAATGCATTTTAGCCCACACCAATCAATAGCGCCTCGGAATTAGCAGGCCTGTTGTTGAGGCAGTCCGTAATTGGTGTCATCACCTGAGGCATCGATCTTCTCTGGATGGAGCCGGTTGGCCGGCCGGATGGAGGCTGGCTGTGGAGAAGTGGTGGTGGTGTGGTGTTGCCCAGCCCTGGTCGGCATTGTGGGGCTTGATAAGTAGTGAGAGAGAGGAGATGGGATCTCTTATGTATTCCCTACTCATCCTTTATTGATGCCAGACTAATCACAGGGCCACAGTACAAATCCACTTACTCCTAGGATTGCCTTAAGTAATGGATTTATGAGTGCATTAAACAGCAGTAGGAATGGCCTGCCTGCCAGACCAGTCTCTCTCTGCTCTCCTCTCTCCTCTCCTCAGTTGGCTCGCTTACATCCTCCTGCTCTTGCTGTGAATTGACTTAGGGCGATCCATGGCTTTTTCTTGTCTCTATCTTTCTCTCTCTCCCTCTCTTTGGCGTCCTCTTTCCTGTGGCTTTGTTTTTGCAGAACTGGAGACTTAACAACAAAAGAGTATCCGGAGGTGCTCTCTCTCTCTCTCTCTCTCTCTCTCTCTCACACTCTCTCTCACACTCTCTCACACTCTCTCTCTCTCTCTCTCTCTCACACTCTCACACTCTCTTTTCTGCTGTGTCTTTGTTTTTGCACAACTGGAACCTTTAAAAACAAAAAGTGTATCTCCAGGCAGGCAGGCAGGCATGGTGGATCTGAGAGAGAAGTTAAAGTGTGTGGAGAAAGATTTGGAAAGCCAACATGCACTCCAAGCCAAAGCTGTAGCAACGTTGAGAGGTGAATCGGCACTTTCTGCATTCTCTCTCTAAGCAGATTGATTGGAGCCTGACGTTGAAGCAATCTTCCCTCGGTGATGTGATGCGGTGGGGTGCGGTGCGGAGCGAGGCGTCTGCTAGACCAGCTGTTTATAGAAATGAGATGAGATGAAGCACTGAGCACAAGCTTTTTACTCTGACGGATTGTGTGCTTTTTGCCCCCCCCCCCCCTCTTTTTATATATATATAAAAAGACAGAAAAAAGAAAACGTCTAAATAATTATTTTATTATTTGGGTTGCTAGGCTGTGAGCCACATTTGCTAGGCTTTCCTCTCTCTCCCTCAGTCGAGGCTCTCTAATTACCTTCCGAGAGTGCTGGTGACACGTGCATCGGCTTCCCCGGGGGAATTGTGGGGGATTCTTTTTTTCTTCTTTTCTTTTCTTTCTTTTTCAGATCTGTGCATATTTTGTCGGAGCAAAACTGTGCAGCGAGGGCTTCTGCTGCTGTTAATGAGAAGATGTCTAAAAACTTTATTTTTTTCTCTCTTCTTCTTCTCTGTCCTCGGTCTCTCTCTCTCTCTCTCTCTCCTTTTTTCTCTCTATCCGTTTTCTGCAGACAACTCTGAGGGGGTGACTCTTCTTCTGGGAAACTCCAAGGACTTCATCATCTCCTTTGACTTGAAGTTCGTCTCCAACGGCAGCGTCTCGGTCGTCCTGGAGACCACGGAGAAGGGCCCGCCGTTCGTCATCCACTACGTTACCAGCACGCAGCTCATCGCCTTCAAGGACCGTGACATCACCTACGGCATCGGGCCGCGCACCTCCTGGACCACGGTGACGCGCGACCTCCTGACGGACCTCCGCAAAGGCATCGGCCTGTCCAACACCAAAGCCGTCAAGGCCACCAAGACCATGCCGCGGCGCGTCGTCAAGCTGGTGCTGCGCGGCCGCGGCGCCATCGACAACGTGACCATCTCCACCACTTCGCACATGGCCGCCTTCTACGCGGCCAGCGACTGGCTGGTGCGCAACCAGGACGAGCGCGGTGGCTGGCCCATCATGGTGACCCGCAAGCTGGGCGAGGGCTTTCGGGCGCTGGAGCCCGGCTGGTACTCGGCCATGGCGCAGGGCCAGGCCATGTCCACGCTGGTGCGTGCCTACCTGCTCACCAAGGACGAGGTGTACCTGAAGGCGGCGCTGAAGGCCACGGGGCCCTACAAGCTGCCGTCGGAGCAGCACGGCGTCAAGGCCGTCTTCATGAGCCGCTACGACTGGTACGAGGAGTACCCCACCACCCCTTCGTCCTTCGTCCTCAACGGCTTCATCTACTCGCTGATTGGTCTGTACGACCTGGCGGAGACGGCCGGACGCGACAAGGTGGCGGGCAAGGAGGCGGGCCAGCTGTTCGCCAAGGGCATGGAGTCGCTCAAGGCTATGCTGCCGCTCTACGACACGGGCTCGGGCACCATATACGACCTGAGGCACTTCATGCTGGGCTCGGCGCCCAACCTGGCGCGCTGGGACTACCACACCACGCACATCAACCAGCTGCAGCTACTGGGCACCATAGACAACTCGCCCGTCTTTAGGGACTTTGTGAAGCGCTGGAAGAGCTACCTGAAAGGAGTGAGGGCCAAGCACAACTAAGGAACTAAGGACTTACCAAGCGGCTCACCAAAATCCCCCAAAGCCCAGGGGCAGGGGACGTAGGATGGGCACAGGGTGGTATGGTGTGGCGTGGCGTGGCAAAGCTAGTGCCAGTGCCAATGCCAACACCCGAGGGGTCCGTCCAGTCAAACAACCCCCATGTGGCTGGCGTTGGAATATAGAGGACAGACAACAGTGTCTGTACTGTAGCAAGAAAAATGGATGTGATTGTGTGTTGCAGTTTCCCCCAGCCTAGAGAAGTAACTGAACTCTTTTGTAGTGGCGCAGTTTTCTTTTCTCGAAACTGTAATTGCAGTGCTTATCTTTGCTGTGATAGAGGTAATGCATACAAAGAAGTTGTGGCTTCTAGCAGTTTGCCATTTTCTGATGGCAGTGGGGTTGAGGGGGTATTTTATTATTTCTGAGTCGACACAGACACACGAGAGAGATATTTCTCCAGGCCTGGAATATATAAGCAGGGGGGAGTTATTAACTTGCGGGGGAAAATGTGTGGGTTCATTTTCGTGTGAGAAGCTGAGCGTTAAAGCTAAGAATTGTTCGTTATTAGCCAGATAAAACCAAACATGTAACATGATTATGGATATCGCAGAAGCAAATTCTCTATTGTTATAGAAGAAAATAACTCATCAAAGGTATCAAAAAAGACAAAAAAAGAATAACATTTATGTGCGAGAAAAGATCTGCCTTTTTTACAAACAGTGGTTTTACGCGAACTAAAATAGGAGTCCCTGATTTAGTAAGATTTGAAACATTAATCATGCTGATGACCTTGGTTAACACTGTTATTGGACCATGAGTGATCTCGCCGTTGCAGAAACGGGAACGGAAAAGCCGCTAGCCTTCCCCTCTTCCTTCCTGTGCACTAGCCTGACTCTCTCCCTGAGGAGCATAGACTAGTTCCGGATATACCCCCCACCCTAAGCCCAGCCCAGCCCAGTCCAACCCAGCCCATAATATTCCCCCCTCCCTCCCCTGCTCCCCTGGCGACTAGAACCTCACCACAATCACATTGTCTGTTTTTATGCTGCAGAGAGACCAGGGCCGTATAATCCAGTTAGGGTTTTGGTATGATGTTCTCAGGTTAGTGGGAACGGTGCTGCTGACGGTTATGGGGGGAAGGTGGCGGTGCGCTTCGCTAAAATGATGCATTTGCAAAGGAGCTCAGGCGCTGTGCAAGGCTATGGCTTTGCCCACAAACCAGCTATTACTAAACGCTCCTCATCAAAGACAGGAAGTGGGTGGTGGTTTTGGAGGTGGGGTGTGTGGTGGAAGTAGGATGGAGGTGTGGGGTAGGACGTTGGGGAGAGGGTGGTGGTGCTTGTGGTGTTGGTAGTGGCAACTAACTCAGTTTGTCCTGCTTGCTTTGGTAGTATTAGTGATGGGAGGGGCTTGCTGTGTAGACCAAGACGTTAAAGGGAAAAAAAGAGGATTAGCACATTTTGACCTACGCAGAGTAGCATGACTACACAGTTGTGTTCCCCTCCTCCTTCTTTGCTGTCACTCCTGTCCGGTCAGTGGCAGAAAGCAGACGGATCTTGAAATGAGCTGAAATTGATTTGCTCTGTGTCAAAAGACTAACTGAAAAGAAGACGCAAGACGGATGAAAAAAAAAGAAAATCCAACTCAAAATTGGTGGTGTTAAGGCCGGCTCTAGTTTTGAAGGTCGTAACTTCAAACCTCTTCTCATCTTTGCTTCAAGTTGAAGACCTTTTGCACTTTACTCGTGTGATAGTAAATGCCTTGTATGACTCTCTCGACACATTATATCCAGTCCTGTATGTAGTGAAACCCAGAAGCTCAGTGGATTTCAAAATGCCACTTTCTTTTGTTTTTCCATTTCATTTCAGGCTCCCTTGCCTTGGTTTTTGTATCTCCCCCCCTCAACGACACAGAGGGGGAGAATATATAAGGGAATTGTTTTTGGATAAAACATTAGCTTTGTTTTTATCTTCTCTTCTGATCCATGAGACCACTAGCTGTCCCTCGTCGCTTATTGTTGGAGCAAGATGCTTTTGGCAGCTGGAACTCAATAGTAGCTCACATAACCCCCTCTTCCTCCTCCTCCTCTCTCCTCTCGTCTCCTCTTTTTTGAATTCTTCATCGCTTTTATTTCAAGACATCTCTTTTTGGTTTGTCTCACTGCAAGTAAGCATACATCATTTTGTCAGTTTAAGTTTCAATTTGCTGAATTCACATCACTTTGTTTTTATGTTTAATAAGATGCTTTGCCATTCAGACGCACGGTGGGATTGTGTTTCTGCGCTGGCTTGTTTTGCAAATGTGGGGTTTTTTTTCCGTGACTGTCTCTTTGTTGTCAAAGCAAGCGGCCCAGCCTCAATTTGGTCACTGGCAAATGACAGCTAGCAGGACAGGGCTGCTGACAGCTTTGTTTGGGCCCAGGGACAAATACCTACAATGCAAATGAGAACCCAATTCTGGGCCTCCTCTCTCCCTGGGCCTGAGACACCTGACCCGTTTGTCCCCTACTGTCAACTGCCCTGACAACAAGCAGAACAGAATGGATTGCCGGTGTCATTACAGCCACCGAGGGGAAATGTCTGGACATCACTGCTGGCCGAGATGTCCCCTCGTAGCCGTGGTGGTCGGTGGCCCATGACAGCTGGTCCTTTCTGTCATCCCCTTGTTTGGCGCTGGCTTAACCTGGTTAATCTCTGGGCTTTTGATTGTGCTTGTGCCTAAGTGTGGAGGTGCGCGTAGCTCGGCCGTTGTTAATACCGTTGGTTAAGAGGACTGGGCGCTGAGGAGGGATTACAGCCCTGCAGTCTTAAAGATGCACGCTCATCTGCTCTGCTCTGCTCCGCCAGTGCATGCAGTCAGTGAATTGTAATTCTAGATGCCGGTCAGATGCTGGACTTTTTTTTTTTAAAGGCAGCACAAAATTGTGCTGATCGCCGTTTTCCCCCAATCCTTCCCTATTCCGCAGACACCAACAGTCAAGCAAGCAAGCTTTTTTTATTTTTATTTTGTATTATTCTGTATTTTTGTATTATCATTCCCGCATCACATTCATAAGCTATGACCTAATATTATCTTCTTTAGTCTGGTGGCTGGTCAAAAAAAAAGAAAAACAAACAAAAACAAAAACACACTGTGCCACTCAACTAGATAAGTCTTCAGTCGCCAGACTTACAGACTTGTTTTTTTTGTGCCTGAATATTTCAAAGCTTTCCACTGAACCTACCACCTACTGCACCAAGATCTTCCACTCACTCACTCACTCACTCACTCACTCAATAACTCAATCATTCATTTACTCACTCTCTCCTCCCTCACTCCCTCCACATACAGTAAGCCCCATGCTGTGTGGTATTATGTTTGGTCTGTTGACAGTCGTTCACATTGCGAGCTAACAGCCATCATTGTTTAATAGGAGTCGAGGGGGCTCCAGATGTGCTTTATAGATGAGTACTGACAGTCCTGTGCTGTGCGCACTGACTGACAAAAGCATGCCAGGCTGCAAAACATCTGTCTGACAGGGTCACATCAGTGCAGTGCGCTTCAGTTTCAGCTGTGGCTGTTGCTGTGACTGTGACTGCACCCCAGGCACATCCGTCTCGTCAGTCGGCGCACTAATCCTCACTGTTCCGGAGTGTTCCGGAACCCTTTGGAGAGTATACTGTAGTAGTAGCGTAGCAGCAATGCTCCATGCTGTCACCGGGGAAAAAGGCCACGGTGATGGGATCGTCATGGCGTCTCGGACCATTTGTTTTGCTCATGACGCCGGGGCTGAGGCTGAGGGCAGCCTGCCTGATGATAGCATCTTCATTTTTTATTTTTATAGGTCCTTCATGTCTCTTACTATGCACATTTGCCACATAATGGGACTTAACGCGCAGTATGTCTGTTTTATTATTATTTTATTTTTTTTGTAAAGGGAAATTTAACCGTCATTACGAGGGACTATATATGGCTTGCTTCTTTCTTTTTTTCTGTTAATACCAAAGTCTTTTTTGAAAAGCCTGCCTGGCTATTGCATTTCATGTGTCATTGTATTTGTTTACGTGCTGATGGTGCCATGGTGTCGCTTGTCTCCTGGAAGAAAGCGTCCGTGCGATGCGACGGAGCGAAGCATCGCCTCGCAACGCAACGTCTGTCTGTCTCCAGCTCCCCAGAGGAGAAAACTGCCTATGTAAAAGAGTTTTAAAGTCCTCGCTGTTTGCGTTTTATGTGGAGCATGCAAGGGATTCTAGACAAGACTGTATACCGATTGTGACGAGACTTCAATTAAGCTTTGTATAAAAAAAAAGGACTTGGTGGTGGCATTATTTGTTTGAGTTTTATTCTTTAGGGAGGTTTGGTGGGGGGATGTAGCTTTTTCTGGTAGCGGGACATCTTGAATTTCTTCCATTGGAGTAGGGGAGCCTTTCTTCTTTTGTCATAGGGTGAGCTGTCTATCTATCAAAGGGAACAGCACTAAAGCACAACATTTAGTAAATCTGTTACATTTTTTTTTTCTATCATTATTTATTCACATCATTTTCTTTTTGTTTGGTTTGTTTTCATTTCTGGACAATGTGCAACACCTTTCTTTGGGAAGCTGCTAGTGTTGTTCACTGTGTATTAGAAGAATGCCTGATCATCTCGATGTCTCTTCCTCCTACCCTCGACCCCCTCCTCCAGTGATGGGCAACCTGAATTCAGAAGCAACAATCCAGTGCCACATATTCCAAATGTCCTGGGGTGTATTTCTCAAAAGAGAAGTTGTTGGCCTGTTAGCAACTTCGGCAGTTGCCAATGGGAAAATGCATCGAGAACAACGAAGTAGCTAATGTAGTAAGCAACTTTGGTTTCAAGAAATGCACCCCAGAATTGGCTTGTCCAAATACATGGGTTTACCGTCTTTATGAACATCATGTTGTGAGGAGGGGCAAGACACTGGCAGCCAACCACGTGAGCTAATTTTTTGACCGACAACGGTTTCCAACAATCAGAGGTTGAGTTGTGTGCAGCTAGTGTCGCGCAGCCAGGAGAAAACAAAAATTTAAAACCCATGTATAGGTCAGTGTTGATCGGTAAAACCAAGTCATTTGGAATATGTGGCACTGCATTGTAGCTATTGAATACAAGTTGCCCATCACTGCCCCCCATCGTGTATTGCCATGTGTGTGTGACCCCGCCCCCCAGCCACATGTGACGTATGCAATAAACCATTTCCTGGGTTGCTGTTAGCGACAAGCATCCAGAAAGGTTGTACAAACTTTGCAATCCAAGCACAATGTGCACATGTGACCATTTTTATGCAGGAGAAGGAAAAAAAGATGTTTATATAAAAAAAGAACTTCAATCTTTGTGCTTTAAATTGCTTTTTAAAAAGTTGTAAAAATAAAGGCATCTTTTCTTAAAAGCGTTCTCTTCTGGTTTTTTTTTTCTGTTGTTGACCTACGAAATGTCAAAGCACTTTTAAAAAATTAAAGCTGGAGTTTAAATATTGAAAGGTTAAGTTAATATGCCATGCATGCACAAGTGCGGTGCACAAACACATACACAACTGCGGTGCCTCTTACCCAGATTCCCCTTTTGTAATTCTCCACACACACGCGCACACGCACACACACACACACACACACACATACACACACACACACACACACACGCACTCTCCTAAGCCTGAGTAGGGGGTTGTTATATAGTGCCTGTGCAACTAATCAGTCCGGCCCTTGATGAGGTGTGTCTCAGCAGGCCATAAAAGCCAGTGGAGTCTCTCAGCCTGAGTTTGCGAGCAAGCGTGTGCGTGTGTGTGAGTGCGCGTGCGTGTGTGGGAGAGAGAATCAGATTGTGAACTGCCAGGTCTGTCCTGGCCTTTCCTCATCCCATCTCTCACTTAGCAAAACACACACACACACACACACACGCACACACACACACACCTAACCCACCCCCCCCTCTATTCGCTCAAGGTCTAATGGCATTACCTCCATCCTGACGGGGAGTTTGTCTCCTGCCGTTAATGAGTTGCCCAGGCCCCAGGACCCGCTCCCCTGCTAACGGCAACGGCAACCCCCCACCCCTGTCTCACGGTCCCCCTGCCTGCCTACAGTAGCTAACCCCCACCCCTCTCTCACGGTCCCCCTGCCTGGCTACCCCCCTGCCTGTCCATAGCTACAGACCCTTGGGCTGGATGACGCTGATGGCATTAGAGGAATTCATGGAGCTGCGAGAGGCCAGGCGGGCGAGCTAGCGGTTGGTGGGCTGGAGTGGAGTGCTGAAGGGGGAGATGGATATGGAGAGGAGAGCGGAAGGTTTAGAGGAGTGGGGTTGAAGAGAGTAGGGAGGTGGTGGAGAGAGGAGAGGAGAGTGCTGGGAGGGCAGGATGAGAGGAAGAGGTGGAGGGGGAGAGTGGAGTGAAGGTGTAGAGAAGGGAGATGGTGAAGGGGGAAGAGGAGCGGTGTTGAGAGAAGGGAGAGGAGAGGGGCGAAGAAAGCTGGGAGGCAGCGGAGGAGGAGAGGAGAGGAGGGGGCGGAGGTGAAGCGCAGTTCCTCTCCTCAATGGCCACCTGATCTGATTACCACCTGGGTGAACCCGCCGTCATTCAATTGTGCCACTTGATGGGGGCGGCAGGCTGGGTGGGCGGATGACAGGGGTGGGAATGATGGAGGCAATGAGGGAGAGAGAAAAAGATTTGGGGGGATGGTGGAGGTAGGGGGTAGGGCTTGCCTGGGATGTGAGAGAGTGTGTGCGTCTGTGTGTGTGTGTGTGTGTGTGTGTGTGTGTGTGTGTGTGTGTGTGTGTGTGTGTGTGTGTGTGTGTGTGTGTGTGTGTGTGTGTGTGTGCGTCTGTGTGTGTGTGTGTGTGTGTCTGTGTGTGCGTGCGCACGCTGTTTTCTTCTATTTTGTGTGTGTGCGTGTGCGTGTGCGTGTGCTGTTTTCTTCTGTTTTGTGTACCGTATGTGTCGGGTTGTTTCTGTTTCTTTCTTTCACTTGCTTTTTCTTCCCAGGACAGGGGGCACAAGTCATGTAGCGTGCAAAGTGAATTT
This sequence comes from Engraulis encrasicolus, assembly GCF_034702125.1. Taxonomy (NCBI): domain Eukaryota; kingdom Metazoa; phylum Chordata; class Actinopteri; order Clupeiformes; family Engraulidae; genus Engraulis; species Engraulis encrasicolus. The sequence continues at coordinate 25,523,177 of NC_085878.1, forward strand.
TTCACACATCACCTCCCCAGGAACATGCAGACGAGGCACCAGCTCCCAGCCGGCACCGCCACCAGACTTACTTTCAAACCAAAGCTATTTTTGTTTTTTTCTCGCTCTTCCCTCTCTTCCCTTCCCCTCTTTTCCATCCTCTTCTCTTTCCTTTGTCTCTCTCTTTCTCTTTTCATGAGGTCCACAAACCGTTAAAACACTGTTGTATCTCTCCCCCCCCATTTCTGAGGTCCTCTTCACGACTTTGTTCACATACTGTTTGTAAAGCACTGTTGTACCTCCCTTTCTCTCTCTCTCTCTCTCTCTCTCTCTCTCTCTCTCTCTCTCTCTCTCTCACCCCCCCCCCCCCCCTCTCTCTCTCTCTCTCTCTCTCTCTCTCTCTCTCTCTCTCTCTCTCTCTCTCTCTCATGGGTCTGGCCTCACTTTGCTTCCTGTCTGACTTCACTATGCCACCCAGTGCTTTCTGGCTCTGATAGCTGTTTACGCCAAAATACACACACACACACACACACACACACACACACACACACACACACACACACACACACACACACACACACACACACACACACACACACACATACACGCAAACATGCAAAGCCGTTGTCATTGTCATGTTGTCTGACTGTCTGTCCCCCAACTCCCCCACCCCCCGCTCGACCCAACGTGCCGTTCAGATTGTAGTGACACTGGCAGCAGTGTCAAGAGGTGGCGTCTCTGTGGTTAGGGTGGCATATTGTGCCCGCTGGGGTTCGGCCTGCCCTACCCTACCCTACCCTACCCTACCCACGCCCCAAGACCACCCCAAGCCCACCCCACCTCCCCCTGCCTGGCTCAGCCTGTAGGGCCGGATTAACATGGCCCGGGGCCCCTAGGCTACAGGTTGCTGTGGGGCCCCCAGGAAGGCAAATTTAGCACCAGAATTACATAGGCAGTGTCATAATTACGAGCTAGGAATTAAGGATATGTCTGCTAGCTATGGACGGGAGTATTAATAAAATGTAAAGCTATATTTGACACAACAGATGATATTTTTCAATATCACAAGTCTGCAATTTTGACCTCTGGCCAATCAGGGGCCCCTTGGCAGGTGGGGGCCCCTAGGCCTCAGCCATATCTAGCCTGTGCATTAATCCGGCCCTGACTGGCCCAGCCTGGCCGGCACTGCGGCGTGGCACTGGCTGCCTACCGCTCTTTAATTATGCATCACATGGAGGAGGGGAGGGCAGAGAGGGCCAAGCAGCCCATGTACTTATGCCGAGAGGCCGCTGCCAGACAAAACGGAATTGAAGAAAAAATAAAAAAAAGAAACACAACGTCCCATGTGTGCTGGCTGCATACAACGACAAACAGTGAACACACAGTCAGAAAACAAAAGAGATGTTGCATGGAATGATATGGTGTTGTCCTCCTCACCTTGGTTTGTCCACTAGCAGCTGGTTTTAAGAAAAGGGGGAAAGAAGAGAAAAGGGGGGAAAAGAAGAAAAGGGGGAAAATGGAAACATATGTGCACTGCCTGGAACACACACGCCCACCCCTTCTCTCTCTCTCTCTCTCTCTCTCTCTCTCTCTCTCTCTCTCTCTCTCTCTCTCTCTCTCTCTCTCTCTCTCTCTCTCTCTCTCTCCTTCTGCTTAACCAAGCCCATTCCTCTTGCCCGTTCTTGTGAATTGAAATTCCCTTGTGTGTAGACTCTAAGCCCACCTGCCATCCTGCCTTCGAGTGAATCACCTTGGCTCGACTCCTAGCAGCAGTATGGCATTGAAAGCAAAATAAAATCCATGCACTGATGCAGGAGACAAAATATTTAACAGTGTCATCCACCGTATGTCTGTGTTTGCTGTGGAATGGGGAGAGAATCGGCAGATCTGCGTCAGTCGAATGACACAATAAGCAGGCAGGGCAGGCGGGGAAACGCTCTGACTGGAGAAAGAAAGGAGAAACAGATGGAGGAGGAATACGTGATCCAGTTAACCTTGCATGCTTCTCAGCAGCACCTCGCACTCCCTTTGACAACACTGCCACCTGGTGGTATTGTGTTGTAGGCAACCAAACTGACTGATGCAGAATCTCAAATGGCGCACTTGTGCACTTCGGGCACTATGTTTCAGTCTGTAATAACTAATACGGCATACGCACTGAAACATGAACACTGAAGTGCACAAGTGTACCATTTGAGATCCAGCGTTAGTCCAATGGCTGGAATATGCAGGGCGGCTGACTTTGGCTGGGGCCACAGGACAGAATCATCTGAAAGGCCCCTCCCCCGTAATGAGGACCGAATTCTGGGTTACATCTCTCGCCCTGAACCAGGAACAAGAGACCCCTTTGTCACCCCTGTCAGTTTCTCTGGACGTAGTCTATCATTGCGTAGTCGATCATCTGTAGTTCAAAGTACTTACATAACATAAATCTGGCCACACAAGTCAAGTCAAGTCAAGTCAAGTTTATTGTCAATTTCTTTACATGCACTGGTCATACAAAGAATTTGAAATTGCGTTTCTTGCACATTACTTGAAATAATTTTATGCTCAATACAGATACGAAGAGCCTCATTATTCAAGTCAAGCTCCAAAAATGAACCATAAGCCCATTAAGGTCAGTAAGATGTAGCATTCTCTGCTGCATCTATCTTCTTTTTTCTTAGCTTTTAATGCCATCTCGGAGCAATTTTGTCTGATTCAAGGTCATTTAGAGCTCTTTGTAGAGTTGTACAAGACCTGTTAAACAGACACCGTAAACAAGGAGGGTGAGGGGAGGGAGGACACCATTGACTACACTTATGTCAAGATGGTAACCCTGTTTTTTCTATAAAAGAGGAGGGTACCTGTACTAGAGCTAGGTAATTGAGAGTGTACTATGAGAGCTCCTTCAAATACAAGGCCACATTGGTAGATGTATATTTATGATGATAGCCAGACGCTCCTTGAGAGAGAGAGAGAGAGAGAGAGAGAGAGAGAGAGAGAGAGAGAGAGAGAGAGAGAGAGAGAGAGAGAGAGAGAGAGAGAGAGAGAGAGAGAGAGAGAGAGACTCTCTCAGTCAGTCATAAGGTGGTATTCAGAAACAACAAAGCCCATGTTTAGCATTCCTCCCTGGGGGCTGCTGTTGATGTTGTTGCTAGGACTTGTTGTCAGGCCCTGAACAAACACAACAAACCAGAAAAAAAAAAATCACAGAGGTCCATTAACTTACAACTGCCCTTTAAAGGGGTATTGAACGTGTCAATAACAGTCCTCACCTGACGAGGGGACTTATTTAGCCCTGTTTCCAGCATGTGAAGATAAATGGCTAATACACCCCTCAAGGGCTTGAAACAACAACTCTTGCCCTTTCAACTTAATCAAGTCAATATAGGTAGTTACCTTTTCCCAAAACATTGTAAAAATATGTGGCATGAACAGACTTACACTCACAGGAGTGTATGGAGCAAGGGGACCTAATTTGTCTATTTTGAACTTTTCATTTTGAAAAACAGTGTGGTATAAGTAGGTCTACGCCTATTTTGGACAATAAGAAAATGCTCCTTGAAGGTTCATTTTAGACATCAAGGACGTACACGTCAGATTAAAAGACTTGCTAGCTGTGGAATTAATTAAATGTACAAAGAAGGACTGATCTGTCACGAAATTCTATTTTACTTATTAATTTTTCTAATTGAATAATTAACTTTTCTAATTAAACGAGCCATCTAATTAAAGATGAACTCAATCTTAGCCCATATCACTCTCCTCCATGCCATACGCTGTAGTAATATACTGCAAGTTATACCATGAGTCAGGGGCGCTGACAGCTTTGACTGAGCCGAGGACAAAGTCCTCTGAAAGGGCCCCCCAACCAATACATTCAATGTAATGAGGACCCAATTATGGGCCACTGGCTGACCCCTTTGTCCCCCCTTGTCGGCTTCCCTGCCATGAGTAATAAGGTTTTATACAGTACATGGTGCTAACAGATACACCTACGACACCACACCACACCACACCACACCACATCCTAACGATTATAACCTTAGGTTTGTTTCATTTGACTGGATAGTGCCTTGGTTGAAGAAGCCATGGATTCTGGTCTTGAAATCAATCCAAAAAATGTCACTTTTTCATGTCCACGATACAGTGTTTTAAAACAGCCACCATTGCCTATTGTCAATTTCAGCAAATCCATTCTCTTTCCATTCATACGAATATCTGGGTCACCTATTTGACGTACTACATAGTGCCAAACCACACTCCCACACCACCACTCGTCACCACCACCACCACCGCCACCGTCT